>NC_056604.1:24831578-25201578 GCF_018340385.1 Cyprinus carpio
ATGTAAAGTGATTATAATTTCAACTGTAGTGTTATTTGTTATTACATTTAAAGTTAATATATTTTAAATGTACTAAATTGCAACTTCATCATTACTAATGTGATATATAATATATATATATAATATAAGAAATATAATAAATCAAATACAAGGTTCAATATAAATATTTCAATAGATATATGTAGTTGGGCATAAATAGAAATAGAAGTATTTATAAAATTACATATAAAGATGCATTTAAAAATCTCTCTTAACTTCAGCTTAAGAGTCAACTATAATATATTTCCATTTCATTACAAATAACATGCATTTAAAGTCCAAAAACATTAAATTCAGGACACACTCAAGTGTAATATTTCCTAATAAACTGCTGAAGTCTATTTCACTTTCACAAGGGATGCCATGTCTCTAAGCCAAAGCACTCATGTGTGAAGTACTTGCTGTAAAACATATTCTCATTTTCTGGCATGCACACATTTGTGCCGTCCAGCATTGCTCTTGGCATTGCGCTGCCTCAGCATTCTCACCATATGGGAGATTTATACCAAAATACACCAAATTCCTGACAATTTAGCTTACATGTACATTTTACTGACCACTAAATGCACTTGGACACTTCAGAAGTATATGTCAAAAAAGTAAATGTCAAAGAGGACAACTGCTATAGGGAAAAGAACTGAAGATAAGAAAGAGAGGCGCTTATAAATCACCCTGCCGTCTCTCTCTCAGAGTTATGGGTGCTGATAACAGATTGTGTGACTTCACATTACTCTAGGGTCAGCGGTCACAGGAAGAGGAAATGACAGCTAATCAAACACACTTCACACACACTCATGGCAGTAATCACACACTGGAAGAGAGCACTTCAGTACCTTTATTATCTCTCCTCTGAGAGGCAGCGCTCCGGTCATTCTGTCAAACTTTGATTAGATAATGTGTTCACCTGTTAATGTGCCGTCTCCAGCTAAATTCAGATATTTTGTTATTCAGCTGAGTGATATAAAGAAGTCTTCATTAAATGTAACAGGGTGGATGGCAACAAAGTTGAGTTTAACTGGAGATTGTAAGGTTACAAGCAACTCTTAGAGAATTTAATTTCTATATATCCACTTTTTAATGTTCATTTGTTTACTGTACAAAATCACGGTAACAGGGTTGACATTTTGACATTTTATGATGTGAGTTACTGAAAGAATAATGATGTGATCATGTCAACAAATTATGGAAAAATATTAATTATTATTAATTTTAATTAAATAATGTTAATATTATTTTTTCATAATATATGGTACAGGTTTTTTTGCATATACCTCACTGTTTTGTACAATTTGTCGCATTGTCAGCCATAATGACATCGCTAGGAGATGTCATAAGTTTCCAAGCATAACATAAGCACATTTTCCACACAATTGTTCCATTTGTATAGAAACAAGGTGGTTGATGAATAAATTATATGTAACTGGGTTATGGGCTGTGTCTGAAACTACTGCTGTGCTGCCTAGTCAGTCAATAATGACTTAACAGACTATTATAACATCCTGAGGAAACTGTTTCAGACCGTCTCACTTAATGAGATCAAACTCAAATGAGCTTCACAGATAACTAAGCACATATTTATAAACTAGTGCTTACTAAACATGGAAATTAAGTTGACTTAATGTGCTTTTATAGATGAAGTTAATTCATACTGAAGGCAGTGTTTGTGTGAGGGGGCGTCATCTGTTTTATTCAGCCGAAGGATCATCACTGGTTAATTGAATTTCAACTGAGGTCAGAAGATGTTTGTTTTTTTCCATTAAGCGGCTGTGATGTTTCTGTTTGACAGTTTGTTGTGTTGTGTTCCTGCAGGCGATGGCTGAGGTGGAGCTGCTCTCCACACCCCATGATATTGAGATCAGCGATGTGACCTGCGACTCGTTCCGGATCACCTGGGAAATGGCCCCCGAGGACCCGTCCCGAGTGACGCATTACTTCATCGACTTGAGCCGTAAAGAGGGCAGCGAGCACAACCGCTTCAAGCACAGAGTCAGTATCCACTCCCTGTTGATCTCACAGCAGAAAATACAGCCCTGACTCGGTGTCAGTGGAATTTGTCAACTTGTTATGAACTTATAATAGGGACAATCCTCTCAGAAAAACCTGACCCTAAACAATTACACAATAAAAAGACATATTACAGAATAATAAACAAACACTACACTGGACCCTGTTGACTTTCACTGTCAAAAGACATCTTTCAACATAACAAACTATTACTTTTAATAAACAAATTTTAAGTAGATTTTTGATAAGTAATTGAACCCAGAACACCTAAGGTTTATTTATTTATCTATTTAAAAAAAATCAAATAGACTGTAATTGGATTCAGTGCAATCACACTATGAAAAACAAAAACAAACAAACAATGAATCAACAAACAATAAATCAATTTTCATTATTTTCCACATATAGCGCGATCTGAACTCTAAACATGTTTTGTCAAAAAAGCCAGATCGCATTTAGGCCACGCCCACACCACTATTTATAAGCTGTCGACCCAAAAAAAACGAGCATATTTTTTTAAATTATTAATATTATTAATATTATAAATAGTACTGTAACTATTTTTGATTTAAAAAAAAAATAATAATAATAAGTAGAGCATGGTGCTCGCAACATCATGATAATGGGTTGGGTTCTTAGCAAAAATAACATGACGAACTATTAAAAATGTCTTCAACACAGTGTAAAACATCACAATCCTAATAAAAATTTAATATGAGTATTGAAACTTTGCAGGCATGTTCATGACACAAAATGAGAAAAAGTCTCAAGAAAAACATCATGGATTAACCAGTATTTCCGACAACTCAAAAATGTATGCTATAGTCAAATTGACCTGCAGTGTAATAGAATGGGTAAGATCTGTTTTCATGTTATATTTCTTAAAGCTGAGCATCCCCTGCTTTCCTGTCTGAGTAAAGTAGAAATACAGCAGGCGCTGGAGAGGCAGATGGCAGGCTGATATAGGTGGTAGGTGTGTTGGTAATGAGCACATCTGACAGCCCTTCAGGGCTACGTGATGCTCACGTCACTTCTAATACAGGAGCACGAGAAACTTGACCAAAGCTGCTGTGAGCTGATAATGACTCACCAGGACACAAACACATAAACCCCCCAATCCCAGGCCAAGCACCCCTTTAAAAGCATGTATAAAACTAGGATATTGCTTTGAAAAAAATCTAATTTAGTACACTAGCAGTTTGGGGCATCATGCATTTATTTATTTAGCTAATTAGTTAATAGCAGTCCTCGACAATTGCACATGAAAATCCACAAAAATGTTTCGAAGAAACACCTTTTTATCTAAATTAATTGTGTCTCCAATCCCTGGCCAACCACTGCTTAAATTTTTTTTTTTATCAAATTAGGATATTGTTTTGCTAAAATTTAATTTAGTACACTAATAATTTGGGGCATCATGCACCTTGCATGTTTATTTGTTTTAATTCTTTTTTCAGTAAAAAGTTCACGCCACATGGACATTAAAGTCCACAACAGTGTTTAAAAAAAAAAGCCAACCAATTTAAAAAAAATAAATAAATAAATAAATAAATAAATAATAAATTACAATAAGGATATTGTTTCACATAAATCAATTAATTAAAAAAAATTAGTAATTTGTGACTTCATGCACATAAACATTTCTTTATTTTTGAGTAGGAGACCTCACCATCTGCACATGAAAATCTTCAGCTATTTTATTTTATTATTATTTTTATTTTGTTTATTATTTTTATTTTTAGCCCTCACCACTAACAATTGAAAATTTAGATACTGCTGTGCAAAAAATATATAAATTTAGTACACTAGTATTTTGGTCATCGTGCACCTATTTTTAATTTTTTTTATTTATTTATTTTTATTCCAAAGACAAATGCTATTGTTTGTACAGAGACTGTATTTTTCACATTCGCAAACCCTCCCCAACCAACCCAAAACAGACTGCCTATTATAGATAATAATAATAATGATAAAATAAATTTAAAATAAAACAAAGATAACAAAGATGCAATAGTTGAATAATCGTGACAAAAAAAAAGAAAGAAAAAAAAGTAATTGGATACTACAATCAGGTATAATACAGTGACATTTCACCAATTGTTTTATGTTATTATTATTTGTATTGTTTTGTATTTATTTGTTTATTTATGTTTTACAATTTGTATTTCTTTATTTTTGAGCAGTACTACATAAACAAAATGTAGATATTGCTTTGCAAAAAATATAAATTTAGTCCACTAGTAATTTTGGGCATCATGCACATATTTTTATTTGTCTTTTTTTAGTTTATTTTTGAGTATTCATCGCCACTTACACATGAAAATCTGCAGCAGTGTTTAAATTTTTATTAAAAAAATTTTTTTTATCTAAAATAACTGTAACAATCAAAAAACCAACTCACTTCCTTAAAAGCTGCATTCAAAATCTGCCTGACTGAAACATCTTAAACACTTGCGAGACTTAATTGTCAATTTAGTGCACTATTTAAAGGTGTAAGTAGGATACTGATGAGATATTCAGAGCTGAATAAATGAAAATCTTCACTGTGTTGAGTTTTTAAATTCTTCCTGACAAAATGGAGCTATAATGTAGGAGTATTACCAGCATCTCTTCTGCACTCATTGGCTGCCAGAGATAATACAGGCATGAACTGCTGCTAAAGTACATCTGATTTTGCCACGGCTCTAACATTGCATTTGCAGGTGAAAGGACTTGCTGAGGGGGTTGCTATGGTTACGCCCCTCTGAGCATTTCATAATTGGTTCTGCTTGTCAGGATCCCGAGACTCCACAACAAGACTAATTAGCTCTGATCCAGCTCTTATATGTGAGAGGAAATACTTTACGCTTAGTGAAGTTTGAAAACCTCTCAGAAAGAAGATAACAGGTGTAAAATTACTGCACTGGATGATACGGATGCGGATGTTATCTGCTCAGAAATCATATTGTCTCACTGATTAGGCTGCATAAATAATTATCAGGCAATTAGTGATTCCCATGATTCATTTTACTGGTAAACTGTTATCAGTCAATCACAAACTTGATTTTATAACACTATAAATGTATAAATACATTTTTAGACATATATACTGTAGACTAAATTAAATTCATTGTATTGCGGTCTATATTGTTTTATATTCACTTCTTATGTCTCTTTTAGTATGATTTTGCACAGTACTGTTGTTCTACTGTTTATTGTGCTTTATAAATCAATTTTGATTTGATTTGATTAAACTATATACAAAAAATAAATAATGTTTTGGCCAGTATAAAGACACTTCATTTTTTTAGTTCAGTTTTCAGTCAACTCAAAAAATCCAACTATAGCCTGTTATTGTATCATACTATACTATTATAATATGTATTATATAATACTATTAATTAGCTCTTATTTTTATATTTCAGTTTCATTTCAAATATATTTAAAATTTTAATATTTAAATATGCTTTTGTCATTTTTATTACTTTTTTAAAAATTTCTATTTAACTTTAATTTATTTTATAACAGTTTTAAATATACTTAAATATACTAGTTAGTTGCTAAGGCAACATTTTACTTAAAAAAAAAACAAACAAAAAAAAAACAAATTAAGTTTAAGTTTCATCTAATGCTCATATTTAATTAATTTAATTTCAGCTCTATTTCAATAAAAAAGGCCCGACCTGATCTGGCTCCCATATAGTGTCAATCAAAGACCATTCATAAAACTTTTTTAGGTTTATTTATTTATTTTTTTTCTTATTTTTTTCCCCCTGGATATTTCTGCAGTGCAATTTTCAGTTTCAATTAGATCTCTCTTCTTTGGTCCATTTAAAAACTGTATAAAAATGCTGGGATACACTACGTGACTTTTCAAATCTGAACAGTTTTTAAAACACTAGGCTTGAGGATCACACACTACCATACTTTATACCCAACTTGTAGGGGTTTAAAAAACTAAAACGGTCAAGTATTGCAAATGGTTGGTTGTTCTCTTGAAGGCTGAGCACAAACCCTTTAAGCCAACAATCAACTATCAGCGCCCTCTGGTGTTTGGCTTTTCAGGATGTCCCCACCAAGCTAGTGGCAAAAGCAGGACCTCTGCCGATGGCTGTGAGAGGACACTGGTTCCTGAGCCCTCGAACAGAGTACTGTGTGGCTGTTCAGACCGCCATCAGACAGCCAGATGGAGACTATCAGGTGTCTGAATGGAGCCAAGTAGCGGAGTTCTGCACTGGAGGTAAGCAGAGACAGAGTAACAGAGATTTAAATGTGTTTTCAGGGTTAAAATCGTTCCTCCTGTGCCAGCTTAATATACAAAACACATGCATTTTCAGTTCCCTTAGAAAAGGAGTAAACACTGTGACTCTGTGGCTCTATCAAATCATTGGTCAACACAGCAACAGGCTCAACCAATGGTGTGAGTTTGGGGGAGGAGCTAGTTTTTTTCCCCAACCAATAACAAACAGGACTATTTGGGGAAACCTGTTTGGAAACAACCATCATTTCTGCACTTCTTGGCATAAAAATGACACACTACAGCACTCTGTAAGAAAGTCTCACGATTATCTTAATTTATTCTTCAAGACACAAACTTGCCATTTAATACTAATGCTAAACAAATCATGGCTTACTTATCGTTGACTGTTTATGCACGGATAGAAGACACAACCAATTTGGACACATCTGGCTTTTTCTAGCCTTCAGTGTCATACGTGTTTTATAGAAAGCACTTGTGTTTTATGTTCAATAGTGATGGTTTTAAATGGGTTCTTTTCTGCAGATTATGCCATGGAGCATCTCCAGCAGCTGTTTGATAAAGCTCAGGCCGCTGCTGGGAGGATGCTCAGGTTCTCCGTCTTCTACCGCAATCAGAGTCCTGAATACTTCCAATATGTCAGGTTAGTGTCATCTGTCATCCTCAGTCTCTCTGCTGCTACTACATATATCTTTCCTTGACAGCTCTGAGACTGCAGTGTCTGATTTATCTGCTGTGTGTTTTTGTGATTTGAGAACGCTAGTGAACTTGATATGAAATCAAAACAGACTCTATCTCCTTCATTCATGTTCCTTGTCTCATTGCTTGTAATTCTTCATTGCATGCTATTGCAAAAATGTTAGTCTTTATAATACTACATCAAAATAGAATTGCCTTTTAATATCTCGCCATGCATTTTCAGTTTGTCATGCAGTTTGTCATACAGTATGTCATGCATTTTCAGTTACTTAGCATACAGGTCTTAAAGGGTTAGTTTACCCCCCCCCAAAAAAAAAGTACCCAGCCTGTTATTCCAAACCTGTATGAGTTTATATCTTCAGCAGAACACAAAAGAAGATATTTTTAACACACAAAACACATCTTAAATGAGAAAGAGCTTTGCGATTGACTGTACAAAGAGATTTGACAAGAAATCTGAGGCATATTTTTACAGACTGTCAAAAACTACAGAAAAGAGAAGAAAATGAATAGCTGCATTTCAAAGAAACAAATGGACTCCAGGCAGCGAAACACAGATTTGCAGTTATCATTTTATGTTAATATGTTAATTTTTTTCTGGTAAAAATCATACCCTATATATTGTATTGACAACTCATCAATTAAATATTCACATTTTGCATAACTGGATGTTTTAAAAAAAAAAACACTGACAAAAACTATATAAGTTTTTGGGCTGGGCGATATGACTATATATATATAAATCATTGCTAAAAGTGATCACCCAGATTTAGACCAACCTATTTTGTATTTACAAAATGCATTCATGTATACCCTCTATAGTCCTTCTGTTCTCTGTAGATCCCACATTCTCACAAGCCACAAATGGTTGATTATGTACAATGCAATGCACGCTGTTGGTCAAACTACTTTTCAGTCATTACCTTCAGCAAGTTGGGGAAGTCGTGGCCTTATGGTTAGAGTGTTTGACTCCTAACCCTAAGGTTGTGGGTTTGAATCTTGGGCCGGCAAAACCACGACTGAGGTGTCCTTGATCAAGGCACCGAACCCCCAACTGCTCCCCGGGCGGCGCAGCATAAATGGCTGCCCACTGCTCCGGGTGTGTATTCATGGTGTGTGTGTGTGTCCACTGCTGTGTGTGTGCACTTTGGATGGGTTAAATGCAGAGCACGAATTCTGAGTATGGATCACCATACTTAGCTGTATGTCACATCAAATAAACAATAGGAAAACAAAGCCAAAACCCAGACAATTTAAAAATGCCAGCCAAGACATGTCTGGGAAAAAGAGGATATAGTCACCAAACGCAATAATGGTGCGTGAGAATGTTTTCGTCCCTTGGTGTGGACGTTAATTTGTTATAGTTATTGTCATTTCTTTAAAGAGGCCTTTAAACCAAGCCCCGTCCTTCATTTTTTCATGTTGAATATCCTGTGTTCATCACATTTCGGAAGTAAAATGAGTTGCAAATACCACTTACAGTCATGAGAAACTGCAAGTAGTGACTGATATTTTCATCTGTATTGTGACGTACAAAAAAATTGCAGGTTCAGTAACTTGGTTCTATGCACTGGTTGTTGATTAGATGAGGGCAGATCTCAATGCAAGCTTTGACTAAATGACTAAATGATTGGAGAAGTTTGAAGCCTGATATTGAGTTAAATGAGTAAGGTTAAAAAAATAAAACATGCATTGATGATTTTTCCTTTCGTGCCAATTTTAATGTCAACATTTCAGCTTTGTAGTGTTTAAAATGGCAGGTTATTTATTATTCTACATCTCTCTACATACTATAGGTCAGAGTCTGGAGGTGCAATGCTCCCATCTTTCAAAGACAACAGTGGAAGTCACGGCTCCCCCATCAACGGAAAGCTCCGCGGCGTCTTCCTCAGCTGCAACACAGAGTTCGACACAGGCCTCCCTCCCAAAGACTCCCCATATGGCTCTCTGCGCTTCCAAATTTCTGCCGATCGTGTCCTCGCCTCGAGTACAAACCTCTACTTTGCTGACTTCTACTGCATGTACACAGCATACCATTATGTAGTGTTGGTGCTGGCCCCTGCTGGATCAGAGGGGGATAGCTTTTGCAACAGCTGCCTACCACGACTGGACCTGTCAAGCAATCCCTTTCTGACATTCACGCCTGGAGACGTACCGGCCTTCTGTCACGCCAGTGATGTCATTCTGGAGGTGTTGTACACAGAGCCCTTGCTTCTGGAGCACGGCATACTCGCTCAGATCAGCGGCCGTCACCAGCTCATGAGCCTTTCCACCGCAAACGCCAAAAAAGACCCAAGCTGTAAGGTGTGCAATATCAGTGTGGGCCGCTGAGCTTTGAATGGCAGCTCTCACTGGAAGTGCAACCGGAAACCGGATCGTGAGAACCTCACTGATCTGGAAATGGACCCAAAGTTCTAATGAGTATCTGAATAAATATTCAAACTTATGAAAATTTGAAAATACACCAAAGGCATTGCACAAAAGAGGCAAGAATAAATAAAAATGAATGAGGTCATGATAGTCTGGCCACTTGTCATGAAACCAAGCCATATGATCTGTGAGACAACTATTCAGATCTTAAAGAGACAGTTCACCCAAAAATGTTTCATCATTTACTGACTGTCTTTTAAAACCTGTATTTTAAAGCACCGTAAAAGTGGTCCATGAGACTAGTGTTATATTTTGAAACTCTTTTGAAGCCATAACTTGTGAGTCCACTTCCTTGAGACTAACCGTATATATAAAGAGGCTACGTTATTGAATTATGTAATTGATTCTAATTGTTTTTTGTATTAAGTCATTTGGGTTGTCACCCGTAATTAATTTCATGATTAATTGTGTGCATGTATATGCATAAATGTTACATTAACTGTATAGAATGCTTAAACAGAATAAAACACTTCTGAGAGTTTCTGCGTGTTGTGGGTTGTCTGTGTGAAAATGGTTGTTTTAGTACAAGATCTGACCAAGTTTTAGTGGTTTTGATGCACACACACACACACACACAGAAAAAAAAAACCTTGCAAGATGCTTATCAAACATAGTACTGCATGGGTATCATGTACCAAACCATTTACATCTTTGCTTCAGAATTGCATATCATAATAGGCCTTGACCTGTCAATATTTGAGTGCAAATGAGAATGCTTGAGCTTCAAACTCCAAAAACTGAATGAAGTCTATAATATATAACACATGTTCCAAAAAGGAAATGGAAGAAAAGCTGCCTGAAATTTAAATTTCTGAATAACATAAGTAATGTAATTCACAGAGCATGTAGCAGCCATTAAATCGCTTTTACAGATGTTTGCTAATTTAAGGTGGCCAGTGTCTGTATGTAATACATAATCTGATCAGGGTTGATTATGAACAGGCCATTCATAATCAGACTGAACAAGCGCTGATCTCTAGGTCTGTCTGTAGCTGAGAGCAGGATTTATCTGGCACGTCCTTTAAACTCTCACATGAAGACAAATTACAACACAAGCTCTCAATTTATCTGCCAGCAGGGATGATTTCTTTATGGCTTCTGCAAAGCATTTTATGCAGCAGTGCTATATCCTGGAGGTCAAACGAAACATGACAGATGAGTTTAGTTTTCCACTTAAAATGCAATGGTATCACAAACCTAAAACATCAATAAAAATATTTCTCAGATAAACAACCTCTCAAGCTACATAAACCACCTCTCCAGTTTTCAATCAAGGGTTCTTTCGTCAATCCAAAGACCTGTCAGGCACCAATCCTGGGAATTAATGGATTTAAATGGATTATACTTCTAGTGTCCAAGTCAAAAACATCCTGGGACTTGAATGAACCTCCTTGATCCAAGTTTGTGTCCCATGTGAAACTGTTTTAGCTCGTAACATGTCACGCAACTGGATATACAAATAAGAAAAAAAAAAAAAAAAAAAAAAAAAAAAAAAAAAAAAAAAAAAAAAAACACACATCTCAGAGTATAACTGAAAATAAAAAAAGTACAGAAACTTGACAATCTTAGGTTTTCTTTGACCACAGAAATCTTTGATATAAAACAGCAATAAATAAATGCAAGAGAAAAATGACAATCATTAGGATGAAAGTTCCGTGCACTTTATTTGATAAAATACATTAAAAATTACCCACAGTATGCAAGTGTTTCATAAACATGGTAAAGTGCTCAATTTTACAAAATAAATGGCACATTCCTAAAATAATTAATCTTTAAAAGTATAAAATATAAAATTACATTTATTCAATACAAATCTCAAAAAATATTTTCCACATCATGCAAGGTTTAATAAACATTTCCACAGCATGAGACTTATACGCATTGATTTGCCAAATATTACAAATAAATCAATTCATAAAATACATTTCAGTGCTCAAAAAAAGCACTACGTTATGGTGGCACAGCAATTTAGTCAGTATGTGCTAAACGGGTCAGAAAGCAGGTGACAAAGTGCAACGTTTGTAGTTTTGGGTTTGTTTGCACAAACAGTGTGAAAGTGTCATTAGAAAACAGCACATTCAGTCACACTTCACACACATAAATACAGTAGTTTTTGCCGTTATTATTGTCCCACTGAGCAGCACTGAACGCAGCGGGTAAGTAAGACACGCAGAACTCGATGCGCTCGCGCGCGTTTATCCGCTCAGGGACGCTGATGTTAAACTCAAACACGTCAGTTCCAGGTTCCCCATAACTCTGCTCCAGGTACCTACACGCCACGTCCTGGTAACTGCGCCAGGCGTCGAAAGTTATACGGATTTGCACCGCTTTCTCAAAACAAACGTTTTTGACGCGCACGGTGCCGAGGATGGCGCACCTGGTGACTTTACAGCTCTCCAACGCCACCATGCGTTCCTGAATCCGACTCCTGAACGCCTGGAAATCTCCACAGGGCTGCTCAAACCCGAGCCTCAACCTCGAAGTATTATTAACAGTCTCTTTAGCGCAGCCCAGCTTCTTCAGCCGTGGTATTTTCACCGGTTCACGCGAGATCTTGTCTTCTTTCTCGGAGAACAGGCGCACCGTGATGAGCGAAAGTCCTTTGGCGTCCGCGAACGCGACGCGTTTTTCCCAGCGGCTGCTTTTGGCTTTGATGAGGCCTGTGGAAGGGGAGTGTCTGTACTCAATCACCGGCTGATGGGCGATGCAGGGCCGCAGGGGTTTGGGCGAAGACACGCCGAGCAGGTGATTGATGTTTGGAGATCCTCTGCACCTGAAGCCCACGGTCATGTCCACAGACCTCACGGAGACCGGCGGGCCAAACCTCGACATCACACTGGAGGGGCAGAAACACCACAAAATTAGCATTTGCCCACTTTACAGTCTCACTTTTTGTCCAACGTATATATGCGTTTTCAGACGTTTGTAATGTGCACACGCACACACACGCACACACAGTGAGTTCTAGCTGAAGAAGTCATTAGAGCTGGGGTTTAGTAGAAATATTGACTACAGAAATCCCTTTGATTTGTCAATAGCATTTCTAAAATCACTTTTAATGACTTGTCCAGACCTGGACACCACACTTTTGAAATATTCTCAGATTTTGGAAACCCTAGTTTTATTAATAAAGACAATAAACTTACTTTGCACAAGTCATCTTCAGCGTGTAATAGTGAAATTGTCCTTCTGAATTCTTTTTTCCTTTCCTCTCAAAGCAGTCACACACTTTAAAGTGAGCTGAGGCTGTAAAAACACAGGCATAAGTGGGTTTAATAATTTAACACATTTTTAATATTCTTCATCAAACTTGGGAAAAAACAAATCTTACTGTGCTTTAATTTCGATCATTGGATTATCCGATGAAATCCTTTAAAAAAAAAAAAAAAATTCTCTATTTTGTTTAATTTATTTTTTTGTATTGAAGGACACAGGTTTGAGATGTCTTGCACCACCTGCTCAGCTGAGCTTCAGGAAGCTTTGTGTGAAATCTTACATCACTTCATCTTTTATAGTAGATTGATCCCTCCTCCAAATTCAAGCCAATCAGCTTTGCACCGGATAGGACTTAACCAGCTATTTATGACCTGATCTGTGGGCTAAAGAGGAGGAGACTAAGTCCTAGGGCACATACATTTGGGTAAGCAACAAATATCAGGAAACATTCAGGCTGATGAATATCAGGTTAACATTCATATGGATGCTTAGGGAAAACAGCTATATTGTATTTCCTGTGTTCTTTATACAGTATTTCTTTAATTAATTTATTTCAGGTGATTTAAGTAGTTCTAAATAGTCCAGCATGACAAATTAATTTATTTTTAAGATATAAATACACCATGTAGTATTAGTTTCTCTCAACTAATGTAAAGTAAAAACTTAATCTAACAAATTTAAAATAGCATGTCACAGTGCGCAAGACGTCACTACTTTAAATTTTATTTATAGCCTAAATAAGTTGATGTTTATTTACTAAGTCAATTTCTGTAATTTATTATTATGTATATATATTTATCATTTTAATTAATTAATTTAGTATTATTATTACAAAAAGGGCTTTCTGAATAAATAAATAATGTAGTGACATGGTTCATTTACTTTACATAATGAGTGGCACTTATGCCATTTTTACTATTTCTGAAAAATCTGGAAGGACAGTAATGATATTTCTATTTGATGCAATTTATGTAACTGTGAAATTAACATAATTATGCCTTAGGACGATGGGAAAACGCATGAAAATTCCTCAAGGCCATCTACGCAAACAACCCAGTGAGCGTGCTTTTTAACCTCATTAGGCTTTCATTCTTCATGCTTGAGCTTCTTTTACAAAGAGAGAAAATAACCATAGCTGCCATATTAGGTCTGTAGTTTGGCACGTAGCGTGCATGAATGTGGTTTGAACTCTTGCCAATCTGTGCCTCAAAAAACAGAAATGGCAAACTGACTCAGTGACAGTTTGCTCAAGAAATTCTAGTTAGGAGCAAAAATAACTTTGCATTGATAAGCAGTGCAAATGACACACTTGGAAGGACGGAATATGATTATACCATTTATGGCACTAAATCAATTTTAAATCCAATCTATGCGTACACACATGCTTACTGAAGTAAGCCCATATGTCCAATTTTATATTTAATGAATGTATACTAAAGAAGCAGATCTGGGCCTAAACATTGAGTCATAGATATATGGTCATGTTGCTGTGTAAAATCCAACTGACATGATCAGACATAGATTCTTGGCGTATGTTTTGGGAAAGCATCAAACTAAAAACACCGCAGAGTTAAAATTAGATACAACTCTGGATATGAAATGTCTGAGTTGTTTTTTTGGGGTGGGGTGGGAATGCATAATGATGAATTTGGCAGAAATGCACTGCTGTGCAGCTCTTTGAAATGCGTCCCGCTGCAATGACTTCAAGCAGATCTCTGGGTGTCAGAGAAAGACAAAATATCCGAGATCAGTGTTTCCAATCCTTTTTGGTCTCATGCACTCATCAGCGAGACTCGAGAACCCCTTCATCATCACCAAACCTGAAACATGTTCATATTAACTCATAATGGATATCATTTAGCATCATCAGTAACACCATTATAATACTCATTATTGCAATGATTCACTTTTGAACTGAAACCGAAGAACAGAATCTCATTCTGTAACTGCATTTACTGTAGTTTGAATCCATGATATTTTTGGGAGAGCAGAAGCGATGTTTTATATGTCCGTAATGCAAGTTTACAGATGTCTCGTTTGTTTCCTGATTATTGGTCGATGTGTGGACTTCCTCTGCCTCATAACAAAAGATTTCACTATTCATTCCAGTATTTGTACAGTGCATTAGCCAAGCGCTGGATAGTTTGTGAAAACAGATGAACAGTTCTCTATGATGTCTGCCAGAACTGATAATGGACAGTGTGGGCTTCCTGTTGCACTCAGGGTAAAGGAAGCCACTGTGAAATCGGAAGCTGTGACAGAGGCCAATAATTTATCGTCAAGTTTACAAAAAACCCACATTACCAAGAATTATGTTAATTGACGTCAGTGAACTCTGGGTGTGATTGTCTGACGAAAAGGAAAGTTTGAAGTTTGACAGCGAATCTTATCAGTTTTATTTTTGAATGTCATTTGAAGTTCACCTAAAAAAAAATATTCTGGCATTAATTACATGTCATTCGAAACCTGTATTAAAGGGTTTTTCTCAAGACAATGAAAGTCAGTGTTGTTCTGGAGTTTCATTGTATTTAAGATTTTTAATACATGTTAATGATGGCAGGATTAAAATGTTTGGTATTCAAATCACATTTCATATTAAAAAAATGGGTAAATTTTTTGCTTACTTTCATTATATAGACAAAAACAGTTGACACATGACATAACGACCTGTGTCCACATAAGGAATAGTTCACCCAAAAATGAAAATTTGCTGTTAATTTACTCACTCTCAGGCAATCTAAGATGTATGTGACTTTTTTTCTGCAGAAGAAAAGTAAAGAAGATTTTAATCGGAAACTGCAGTCCTTGGTAATTCATAAAATACAAGACAAAAGCTACCTGATGATATATTGAGGTCTTATGAAGTGAAACGATCAGTCTGTGCAAGAAATTGAAATTTTACAAAATTATTACCTGTACTCCAGAGCCTAAGGCAAACAGTCCGTTCTGGGATTTTGCACAAGGGCGAAAACGTTTGGTTGCTTTCCAGCTGGTCGTCTGAATTTGACATATTGAGCAACAGAAAGCTGTTTGAATGTGAGCTGTGCTTCATACATCGCTACACTATTGACAATTGACAATGGACTTTTTTTGTGTTACACCGCTGATCTATTATAATATATGTTTACTTTACTTGTAACAACTGGTTTGCATTGCATTGCATTGCAAGTGTTGACTGATTCTGTCAGTTTACAAATGCTTCAGTAGTTAGCTGGCCACATTTCCAGGATTCAGAGGTTAATCTGGATGTGAATCATGATTTTAGTTGAGATACCTGTTTGTGTGTCTGGTTTCAGTGAATCAGACATTTCATAATACTGGAACTACAATAAAAATATTTCTAATGCTGGTTCAAGCCTGTAGCCAGAGGTTTCAACATGTGAAGCCACCACATAACCACAGGTGTATCATTTATGCAAACGCCTAGGAATGATCTTGTACACATCACCAGAGGAGTGTTAAAAATGGTCAGCACAGGATATGGAGCAATAAGTGTGTTTCTCAAGGTGGAATAGGAGTGAGATTAGGCAATGTTATCAGCAGTCAGATAAAAATGTGAACGCAGACCGTATGTGTGATTTCATGAGAAATGGCACTTGCTGATTAAAAAAATAATATTGAATAAATAATTTTAACTCATAATTTTGGACCCACTAAAATCTGGGCATATGAAGTAACGAAAATCAGTTTGTTTGTTTTTATCCGGCTTTTATGGCACATTTAAGAGAATAGGGAGCTTATTTTTGCAAAAATATGCAATTTAGTGTAGACATTATTTATATGAGCAAAAAGTAAAATATTCTGATAGCTTTTGTAACAGTATAAGAAGCTGCTTACATAAAATGCATAAAAATATCAGCTGCCACTCTACATTTCTCAGTTTGATTTGTATGCTCGATTTTCTGTACTTTTAGTTGTGATCCTCCATATGATGCAATGCAAAACAATGATTAAGAGATTAACAAATTATCAGAAGCCTGATCGATCAGCCAAAAGATACATTTTAAGATGATTTTTCTGAAAATTCATGTATACATGATCAAGTAAACCGAAGTTGCTTCAGTCCAGTAAGTGTTCATCTTGAAATATTAATAATATAAAAGTTATTTTTCAGGTTTTGATCATGTAGGTAAATTAGAGAACATTATGCATCTAACATGATACACAAGGCTTTAGTGTTATTAATAACAATATTAGAAATACTGTTTTAGTCTTCCTGAAATGTAACTTTAAAACTACTTAGTAAGGCACTTAAAAAGGTGGTACACAGAGCAAAGCAATAAACATTAAAATGCAGATTTTTTAAAAAATAATATTGAAACTCTTTGAAAATATAAATTTTGGCATGAGAACAGAATGATAGTATTTTGATTTAGAAGCACAAAAACAGGATTTTACTGTATAACTCCTGTAATAAAATATCCACATGGCTGACCCGGTTTACTTTCAAGTATGTCACTATAAATGTGTTTTTTTTTTTTTTTTTTTTCAGAAACCGAGGAACAAAATTATTTTATTTGCTAAATGACACTATGCCATATATCCTGTCGACAAACTTAAGAGTTTAACATTTAAGACAGCTAGATATAATACACAAAACATGCAGCAGGCAACACACACAAAAAAAACAGAGGACCAATATAGAAACATAAATATTAATTTTATTCTACCACACCAGCAAAACCCTAATGACCATTTACGCCCAAACCAACTTCCCTCTTACAGAGAAAACCACAGCTTCCCTTTCAGAGCAAGAGTGTCAAGTTCACCAGTTTCTAATCAGACTGCAATAACTGAGCTGTCAATATGTGACCAAATTTTGCTGGACGTCATCAACAACTCCATTCAGACTATCTGTGTTGTGTTACATATCCATTTGTCAGAATACATTATAGATTGTTAGTATGTTTTCTTACTTTTTTAAACTCAATCCATACTGCTTTCAAGTCAGTTTCATGACGAGAATTAGGCATTTTAATATACAAATGCTTTTGGATTCAAACATATGGATGTGCTCAAGGTGTTGAGAGGCTGACGGATGTTCACAGCTGGCCATCTGGCATGCAAAGATGAAGAACACAGGTGATCTGTTCCTCTGTGGCTTCATTCAGTTCCTGAGGCTCTGCGGGGTTAAATGAGTTGCACTGCACCGCTGGCCACTAGAGGCGCTATAGTACGGTAACGCATCAGGTGCTGCGAACCTTCGTCCAAGTCCACAACATACTCCCTGAAAGAGACAACAGCAAAGATGTCCAAATAAATACGGTTAAGGAATATATTAAAGAATTCGCTCATTAAGATGAACAGGAATGCTTCCCCCTATAGGACACTGTAAATTTTGATAAGAAAATCCAAGGCATTTTATTAAGTATCATTCAGTTTAGTGTTTGGTTATGAGACAACAAACATTGTTCCAGAAACTATTGGCCTCTCCTGCCCACAGGCCCCTGCCCTCTCACACCACATCCTAACAAGGCTGTAACCTGATTACTGGATTATCAGATTATTAGTGATCATCAATCCAGTGTGGGTTTGATGGATTCCCAAACTTTGTGCCGAATGAAAAGGATGGCGTTCTTACCTCTGCTCATCTGTCTCAGGCTCCACCAGGATATTCTCCTGGCTCTCTTTCACTCTCAGGAACACAAACGAGTCCAGACACGGCTCAGGAACTCACACAGACAAACAAACCCATACGCCGATTAAACAACAACCGCTGCCACCAGATAAAACCATCATGATTACAGCATACCATTTAGGTCTAGACTGAAAAATGAACACTACTGTCCAAATGTTGGGGTTGGTAAGATTTTTTGAAACTCTAATGCTCACCAAGGCTGTATTTATTTTTTAAATTTATAAATAAAAACTCTCACCAGCCTTCAGCATGTCAATGCTCTGCAGGTTCGGGGGCATGTGTTTCAGAGCCACGTTTTTGAGGTACACCTCTGTGTTGGCCAGATACCTAAACACACAACATATAACGTTTGGAGACCACACACACACACACACGTCACAATGTGCATTATGTGAATTAGATGACAAACACAGCCATTCTCACAGAAATGAAAAGACTGTTCTGGATCTGTCTGCACTTTAGCACACTGTCTGCCTGATACAGACAACAGAAAGGATTGAGAATGAACTCACTCTTTAGCGAAGGCAAATTCTTCAGGAGAAAGAAATGAAGGATCTCCATCAGCACGTGACTTTTCTTTCTCCAAAACATGAGGGAAAAACCTCTCTATCTGCAGATGAGACAACACCAATATATGTATATACAAGTGGCAGATAACACACCTACAGTGCAATTTACCTTTGCTTCACCTCAAAGCACACAGGATCACTAAAGATCATTTCTAGAGCCAAAAAACATCTTTGACAGGGTCTAGACTCATGTAATTCATGATCTACCATAACTGTGTCTGTGAGAAGCAGGCACATATCCGTAAAGTTACTCCAGAGGGAACTGTGTAATGTGTGTAATATGTGGAGAGGAAGTCACTTTGAATAAACGCAGCAGTTGTTGTTCCAAACAGAACACAATTTAAGATAATTTGGATGAAAACCGGGAGGCCTGTGACTGTCCCATAGACTGCCAAATAAAGAACAGTGTCAAGGTCCAGAAAAGGTATGAAAGTCATCGTCAGAATACTCCATCTGCCATCAGACGTGCAATCTGTGTATATGAAGCAACGGGAACAATTCATATAACCCAGATTGCACGTCTGATGGCAGATGGAGTATTCTGATGACGACTTTCATACCTTTTCTGGAACTTGACTGTTATTTACTTGTCAGTCTATGGGACAGACACAGGCCTCCCGGTTTTCATCCAAAATATCTTAAATTGTGTTCCGAAGACGAACAAAGCTTTTACGGGTTTGGAACGACATGGGGGTAAGTGATTAATGACAAAAAATTAATTTTGGGGTGGAGTATCCCTTTAAATGATACTGTGGTCGTGTTCAGGATACCTTCTGAAGCCTTGAGCGCAGGTAGCTGCTCAGAACAAAGCGGATGCGATCGATCTCCATGCGATGCACGCTGGCCTTCACATCACCTTTCCTCACCCGCTGCAGATTTTCCTCCTGCGTACACAAATATAAACGACTAACTGATAAGCTTAAAAAAAATAAAATAAAAAAAAAATTATATATATATATATATATATATATATATATTATATATATAAATAAAATATATATATAATTTTATGTAACTGGCTGTGGAAATATTCTGGGGTTTTTTTCTCACTGTAAAACCAAATTAAAAGTATATTTAAATTACTTGTTTTGTGATTATTTTAGCATTGTTGTGCATACATATTTAAAATTCTTGTAAAATTGTGACACAAACAGTTTAACAATTTAAGTAAAGTGACTAAAAGGTTATAATAACTGGAAAAAAAACTGATTAAATTAAACAAAGAAACCACATAAAATATTTAGCTTTCCAGTTTTAACACCCGTATTCTTTCACCTTTAATCGAAAACCATGTTATTGAAAAAAAAAAATGTCCATTTTATTTGTCAGCTACCGAAATATAACATGCAATGTTTCAGGACTGTAAGAAGCACTGAACACAGATCCATACCATGTGTGTGATCTGCTCCATCACACACTCCACCAACTCTGACTTGTTCTCCAACAGTTCTGGAGAAAACTTCTCATTCAGCCAAGCCTGAAACACAGGAAAACCGTTCAAGAAAAACACGCTTCCTGATATCACGCGTCATCTTCAAATGTATTGTTCACATAATATGCAGAACTTAAATAATAATAATAATAATACTAAAGTTTGAGCATAAAAAAACATACATTTGATTGAATTTCTTTCATATTGAAACATTTTGATGATTTCAATTTCCTTTAAATGCTTGAAATTGGTTATGCAGACAAAAACAACTTCTACACACTTTCTACACTTTTACAAAAATGTGACTACATATGAATTGCTTCAGTTCCTTTTAAATGTATTCATCAAAAAGAGTCCTTAAAGTTTGCATGAAATATTCAGCAACATTTATAAGAACGATTATTAAGCACCAATAATAAATGAGCAGCAAATCAACACATTAGAATTAATGCTGCACAATTAATCGAATATCTAATTTTTTTTTCTTTCTACATCTTATCTTAAGGGTTTTCCCAGTTTATAATTGACAGAAGAAACCAATCCGATGCATATTAGACATTTAAGGCTTAATACAATAGAAAAATACTAAAGTTTTTTTCAGTTCGAGTGTTTTCAGCTTGTTTATTTTCATATAAAAGTACGGCATGCGGAAAAAACATAAAATCATAATGTTTACAAACGTTTATACTGTTTGTAGTGACCAAAAAATGTTAAGTATAACGAGTTTGTGTTTGTTTTATCATAGTTTTGATAACTTCACGTCACTGTATACTTCGACTTAGACTTTCTTTGGAAGTTTGCTTCAGTTTACTTAAGAGTGGAGAGCGTGCGCGTCTATGAAAACACATCTCACTGTGAGTCTGCGGTGTTATTGTGGGTTGGGGCACAGGTTAGGTGTCTGACCTCCTCTAGTTTGGCGATGAGCTCCGCTGGGGTCATGACCTCCTCCTGGCTCTCCTCTGCTCCGCTCAGATCCCCGGCGTCTGACATTCTCTCGCGCTGAAGTGTGCGGGGAAATCAGGGAATCCGCTCGGCTGCCGTCTACCACACTCCTGAAACTCAAACTGCTGAGCAGACTTCACCAGAAACGCGAAATTAAATCCCAAACTCAGCGCTGTTTACCTTCTCGCGCGCCTTTCATCACGGAACCTTCGGATGAGGAATTTCGCGCCAAAAGACCAACGACGTGTCGCCGTCATGACGTCAGCGCGTGCTCAAGCCGGTCAAAGTCGAGCAAGTCTGCGCAATGCGCGCCAAAATAAAGATAAGAAGAGAACAACTCATAAATTAGTTCTAACTTTTATGATTGTAAAAATTATTGTAAGACTGTATGTTTTTTTAATTTTTATTATTAGTGTTGTTTTAACTTATTTAAATACCTTTTAATTTTTATGTATCCCCGGATGTTCTTGTTCTAATGTTTATGTGTATCTCTCTGATATTGTTAATTAAAAGAATAATAAAAAATCAAGCATAAAGTCAATAAAAATGAAGATATATAATAGTTATATACACACTTTTAAATAGTGTATATTTTATATAATTAATAGTATTAGTACTAATATATAATTTTAGTTCTCAATCAAAAAGATTTAGAAAATTCAGACTCTGTGAAATTAGGTAGACATGCCATATATAAGAGGCTGTTTAAATAAGAATCTCAGTATTTGTGAATTACGTTGTTCTCTGTTCCTTTGCTATTTTTCTTTTTTTCATTCCCCTCTTTTATTTCCCTCTTTCTTTATTACAGTATACTGATGTTATATTTTTCTCCAGTGCCACATTCTGCACCAGTAATTGATATTAAGGGGTCATATGACGTTGCTAAAAAGAACATTATTTTGTGTATTTGGTGTAATGAAATTTTTATGTTTATGTGGTTTAAGGTTCAAAAGGTTAAGGTTTCTCCTCTATGCCCCACCTTTCTGAAACACATCAATTTTTGCACAAAAAAAGCGAGGTGTGCTCTGATTGGCCAGCTGTCCAGTTCTTTGTGATTGGCTGAATACCTCAAGCGTGTGACGGAAGTGTTACGCCCCTCACCATACAGTGATGCCATGTGTCCCGGTCAGAACACCAGCGCGACGAGACAAAAACAATAGAACCCATTACAAACGAGCCATTTGTTGTGTCCAGTGGGGACATAATTTTGGATTATAATGACTTATACTGGGTTTTTACGTGTTGCATCGCGCTGCATAAACATAAAACTGCTTTTGTGATCGGATAAACGACAAACAAGCGCTACTCTACACTACTCTAAACTCATGTTTGAATCATCAGCGGCAAATCCTTTAAATATGTAAACATACTTACAGGCCGTGACGTACATTCACACGGGGCGTCGACGTTTGGAGGGTGTTTCTGAAGCTCGGTGCTGACGCAACCATCATAGTGACATTAGCCAGTCATATTAGTTTTCTGTTATTGTATGAAAGCGATTGGTTATCATCTGCACCAGGGTATTTGCATAAGGCGATCTGATTGACTGACGCCTGCGCTGGCGCTTGAAAAGTTTCCACAACACGATGGACCCACAGTTAATTTTGGCAACGCTTGACGTCACTCCATTCAAAGTAAACGAGAGGCGTTGACGCCGACACCCCATGTGAACAGGGCATGAGTCAGAACAGCAGGCGCTGTAGTCTACTCCCCCAGGATCAGGAAACAGTCCTCTGTTAAATGTGCTGCACATATCTGAATATTTGGGTTGAACTGTTCTGGAACAGTGTTGTAAATACAACTTAACCACTGACAACTTTCACAACGAAACACAGCGTCTTCACGACAAGATGCCGGCGGCAACAGCGAGAATAAAAGTCACGCCTTCTTTCTCTGCGTGAACATTTGGGCAGCGTTATGCAAATCTTCCCACAGAGTGATGTAGACATGTGAGGGCGAGTTAGAACGAGCCGTTTCAGGGGGGAGTAGACGAGTTTCAACTTTTATAAAGAATATATCTTTGGATTTGAGACTTTAGTCTTTGCAACTTAACAGACCTTCTTTATTCACCAAGAGCTTGCAACACTCCAAAGAGAAAGAAAAACTTGAAATCGCATCATATGACCCCTTTAACTTGTGAAAGGACTCTTGCATCAGTCTCATTCCACATTTCTGTAATTCTGGACACTGTATGTGTACACTGTGCATTGTGTACGATTAGTATATTATGTGTAAATGTGAACATTGTGAATTAGTGTGCTACCACTTAGTGTGAACCAACTATTGTATTTTGTGCATTTAAGACATTGTTTTAGACTGTCTCCACGTGACTGTAACCCGAGATTATTTTTTTGTTTATTGCTTATGTCGTTCTAAATAATAATAAAATACTACATAATAAGATATTTTTATATTATTAATAAAATATGTTTAACATGTCCTCTGACAAAATAAAAGTTACTCTTTTTTTTTCTCTTGTTCGAGTCGTCCAGACCGCTAGATGTCGTCATTGCGCTGTCCCGCGGCGCTCGTCATGTGAAGCGCGCAGCTGCTGCGGCGCATGCGCCGTTCATCAGTAAGAATGGCGTCCAGGCTTCTCTTGAGATCAGCGACCCGCGCTGCTGCTGCTGTTTACAGCCGTCAGTGTCTGCCAGCTCGAGCTCTAGCGAGGGGACTGGCGTCTGGAGGTACTGGTCCATCAATAGCTTTATTTTGAGTGCGTGTTTGGACGCTTTGCGCTGAAGTATACAGCTTAGATCGAGAGTGATATCGCCTGTTTGTGTAGCAACAGCATCTCTCGCCCAGTCATACAAATATACAATCAACTTCATATATATTATATACACATGCACGAGCTTAAGAGCAACTATTGCATCATTTTTGTGGCAATCCTTCATCGTTATTTCCTCCTTGAAGAGTTGTCAGTGTATTCGTACTAAGTCTAATCCTCTTACTCGATGTCATCCTATTAACTTCGTTGCACTTGCAGCAAATAGAAATAGTTTGTTGCATACCAACAATAATGGCAGATGAAATAGATTTGCGTTTCACGCCAAACAGATACCAATTTCTGCCACATAAGCCAAACATTATTTAGTAAATCACAATTGTAAGATTAAATGCGACCAAAAGAAAAATAGAAGTCATGAGATAAAAGTTCGAAGTTGTGAAATTAGCTCTTAATTATGAGTCGTAATTATTACAAAACCCGTAATTATGAAATGCAAATGTATAATTATTAGAGGAGTTGAAATTATGACCAAAAAGTATTTATGTTTATGATGTTTTATGTAATAACTATAATTATAACAATCCTTTTGCCATTTAAATAAATTCATAAGCATTTGAAAAATATATGAGCAGACCAGCTTATCTGTATATTTATGATGTTTTGTGTCATAACTATGGCTTTCTCATAAGTTTGTCATAATTTTAATTTGTTTCATACAGTATGCGTGATTATTTATCCCTTACGAGTCAGAAATGGGCTTCCGGTAGAACCTCTAAGTAGGTCAAGCCAAATGATTTGCTAAAAATTGTGGAAAACAACACAGATAAACTGCGTGTGGAACATCAGCACTCCATGCAGTCTTGGTCTGTAATTTGATTAATTTGTGAACTTGTGTTCAGGCATCCCCACAGATGATGAGCAGGCCACCGGTCTGGAGAAGATTGTGTTGGAGGCGTCCAAGAAAGGAACTGTTAGTGTCTCGTACTGTGTTCTATTGTTCTGTTGTGGCTTCTTGTGAAATAAAGAGTGCTGTGTGAGTTGAGAACAATCAATGCTGTCTTCACTAGGATCCGTATAACATCTTGAAACCGAAGGAGTATGCAGGCTCCAAACAAGACCCTCACATCGTCCCCTCCATAACCAACAAGAGGATTGTTGGCTGTGTTTGTAAGTGATCATATAATGATTTTAGTAAAACTCTTTATGCGTTCATCCTTGTCTCTCATTAATAAATATTGACACGTTAGGATGCTTACTTACTTTACTTAACAATGGCAGTGCTGACTCAAAGGCTGCTGCAAATAAAGACCAAAGATAACTAGTCTACTACTCCTCTTTAATCTAGTATGTGTTTATTATCAGTATGAGCCATTGTCCATCAACCTAATGATATTTGGTCAAACCTGTTAACCTATGTGTCTGTTTTTTGAGGTGAAGAGGACAACACTGCAGTGGTTTGGTTTTGGTTGCATCAGGGTGAGGCCCAGCGCTGCCCATCCTGTGGTGCTTACTACAAACTAGTTCCTCATGAGTTACCCCACTGAAATATACACTTCACCGCACAGGCGGCCTAAACACTCTCACATACTGATTCAGTCACCATAGATAGTCAGACTTATGCACAATATCCTTTGCTAATCTCTGTTCTGAAGAATAGAATTGCACTTTATAGGGGCCTAGTTAGTTCTTTCTCATTGGTTGCTTAACCTGAAATGTATCTGAAATGCGAGATTTGGCAGTGCTTTAACATAGTTTACATACCGTTTTTTGCTGTGCAATATCAGCTGCTTACACATTCCAAACTTTCCTTAGAAATGCAATACATTTATTGCCCTGTTACATAAATGAGCTATTACTTAAAATTTACAAGCATTACAAAAGTTTGCACATTCTTGCAAAAGAGATGATGTCTACAGACGTTGTCTTTGATTTTTTTCAGTGTTTAGACAAAGATTGTACATTCCCTATTCCATGGGGACCCAAAATATGCTCCATTTACTTTGAAAGTGTGTTTCGATTGAATGCTCTCCTCGTTGAACTATCCTGTAAAATAAATGTGGTGTTTCAACACGTATGATGTGTCATCTCATTGATAGAATCTTTGCAATTGATTTACAGGAAGTGTCTTGAAGACCTGAAATCATCTTGACAAATTTATTTTATACAAAAATATTTTTTACATTCAGTCAGTACGCAATGTACCACTATACATTACAGACATTTTTCACATTATTGGTGCACCGTCAAATGCATTGAACTTGTCAAGTGCCTTGAGACTGTAATATAAATGTTAAAAAAAGAAAAAAAAAATGTTTAAAAACAATTTTCTAGGATGTACCCTTATGTGAATATTTCTTTTTGGATATATAAGGGTACATAGCCCTTTATCAAGATATGCAAGAAACTTGATTATTATTTACGCTGGATCCTGAATTGTACCACAAAATAATTTATATTCATTAGAAGAATGGCATTAAAAAATTGTGCATGCTTATTCCACATGAACTAGGAGGCTATTCTTTTTTGCAGATAGAGGTACACTGATGAACATATCAACAAGTAGCATGTACATTTTAACAGCATTTGGCAGACAATTTTCTCCAAAGTGATTTACAACAGTGCATTCACTGCTACATTTTATCAGTATTGTGTATACACTGGGAATTGATTCCAAAACCTTGCTGTTGCAAGTGCCGTGCTCCACCAGCTGAGTTACAGGACTTTGTATGTAACAGTCTTTGAGTTAGCATTAGTTTTTAAAATCAACTTTAAACACTTTGCAACCCATTTTACTTCATGGAAAAATGATCCTGAAACTTGATCCTGAAAACTGACTTGATCCTTCAGTATCAGAGTTTGTAGTTAGATGTAAAGAAGTCTGTATTAAGAAAGTAAACTGTATCAACTTTGGTTTCACGCTGACCTATAGACCTGAAGAATAACAAGGCTAGACTGAAAGGACCAGCCATTTTAGAATAGTTCAGTAGGGCTGCAGGCCTGCCATGTTGTACCCAGTGGGTGGATGCCAGATGGGTAACGGGTAAGGGTAGGGGGGCTCGTAAGATCCAGTAAAGGGGTTGCCCACTGGCGGGCAGTGCATAGAGTGGGTCTGAGCAGAAGGTATTGTTAGATGGCTTGGAAGTAGGACCGGTTGAAGAGGAAGAGCCTTCAACTGTTCGGTTAAGTCTGCCCGAGGTCTCTCTAAGGTTGGCAGGTAGGGCATTGTTAGACTGGGATGAGGGTGGAAGAGGAACTGCTGGGTAGGCAGAGGCAATGCTGTCTTTGCTTTCTCTTTCCTCTCTGTAATGCGATGTGAAGAGGCTACAGGTATCTTCTTCAAGTAGGATTCCTCTGTGGTGGGCCTCTTTAGGAGGTGCTGGGGGTAGGACATGTGTGGTTTAAAAGTGGGCTGTAGTGACACAGGCCTGCAGGGATCTCGTGGTGAGACCTTGTAGAAGCTGGAGGCATGAGGGACCCAGCAGGGTTTGCTGTATGCAGGTGAAGGCAGCCTGTAGGACGCAAGTCTGGTGGTGGATTTACCATCCAAGGTCCATGGCGAAAGACTCCTCTGGGTCTTTTCGCTATGGGGTGGGCCACTATGCAGGAAATCCCTGTAATGGTAGCGGTGATAGTTGGCAAGTTCTTTGCTGCTGGGGTAACATCCGAGAGGCTTGCAAACTCCGGTGCTAGCAGCCTTGGACATGGGCTGAGTGGACAAACGAGGTGGTGTCTTGCTTTCGGGTTCTTTGGAAGGAGGCTGGGTCGTCACGTCTATACAGTCCTCAGAGGAGACGGAGCAAGGAGAGGGACTACGGGACAAGGAGCCAGATGGAGAGGAGACAGGAAGGGGTGAGCCATCGGAAGAGTGACGAGTGCGAGTGGAAGAAGGACACACAGGAGACTGGGAGGAGTGGGACAGCTGAATAACAGAGGGTCTCTCCAGTTCTGCACCGTCCTCCAAGGCACCAGAGGCAGGAATGGTCAGGCTAGCCTGGGCCAGACGCTTCTTCTTCTCCAAGGGAGAGATCACCTCAGTCGGGGTAGGAGTATGAAGGAGAGGGATCTCTCTGGAGCAGGTGCCAGGGTGGGGACCGTGGACAGAAACTGCGGATGACTGATCAGAGTCCAGGCGATCGGAGGATGCCAACCAGGGACTGTGATGGGAGCACATGCCTCTCTCACAGTGATGATCTGATCCCATTTTCTCCTGTGAACAAAAGGGATATGCTTCAGAACAAGGAGCAGACAGATATGTCTCCACACACACGACATTTAGAGATATACACTATGCATCAAATTGTTGTTTTGTTGGCAATATAAAAGCAACATTGTGAATATTGTGAAAGTTCTAATGTGCCTTTTATTTGGCAATTAAATTTCCTAAAGAATGTCATTAGACTAGCTGATCGACTGTGACCCATCCTTCTCCCAAGACTAAGAATATGGGAGCATTTAGAATGGTGTTAAAATCATCTCCCGGAGGGCCACAGTCCTGCAGAGTTTAACACCAACCTTATCCAACACAATTACCTTAAATTTTCAAGTAATCCTGAAGACCTTGATTAGCTCCCTGTTGAAAAACAGCATATGAAGGGTAGGTATGTTTTGAAGCAAAGCAGCTGGTTTAAGCTGGTCCTGAGCAGGAGCTAGTTGCTAAGACCAGTCATAACCAGCTCATGACCAACTAAGGACCAGCTAAAACCAGCTGCCATGCTTCAAAACATACCTAACCAGCATATGCTCTTTTTTTTCAACAGGGCTGGTTTAGGTGTATTTAATTAAATCTGAAGCTAAACTCTACTGTAGCCCTCCAGGAACTGTTTGACATCCCTGATTTAGATAGTAGCATAAACAGTACTAAATTCTTTTCTATGAATGGGTTCAAACAGCCAAACGTCCAGGGCATAGGTCTTCAACCCTGCACCTGGGGACCCACTGTCCTGCAGAGTTCAGCTCCAACCCTAATTAAACACACCTGATCCAGCTTATCAAGGTGTTCAGTATCACTAGAAAAGTTACAGGCCAGGTGTGTGGAAGAAGGTTGGACAGTGAGTCCCCAGGAGCAGGTTTGAAGACCTGTGGTCCAGGGTGTTTCCCTGCCTATGGCCTGAGACACTGGGATTGGCTCCAGCATGCCCTGGACTCTACATAGGACAACTGGTTTGAAGAATGAATGGATGGTTCAAATGGTCCATTTCAATGAATCAATTCAACAATCTGTTTGCGTCATTACTTAAAATGTGTCATCACAAAGCTGAAGTTCTCCAGCATAGCTCCAACCCTAAATGTACATTTGACAAAGAGTTTCTTTGATCCAAGTGCATTTTCTTCCTGCTTACCTCGCACTCTTCTCTCTCCATCTTCCTCTTCTTCTTGCTGTCTGGCTTACTTCCCCTGTTCTCAGGGCTCCTCTTGTACTGCTTTCGAGGTTTGGAGGGTGGTAGCGGTTTGTCCTCTTCCCCTCTCAGCTGCCGCTCAAAGGGCAACACCAATCTGCACAAACAAAGAGTTTTACTGTTGGAGCCATAGGTTAACAGTCAATGCACATTTCTTCAACTGAGCAGTTGTGTTCATGTGGGCAATGTGAGTTTGAGCGATCCGACTTTCGACTTGTGATTCTGAATAAAGTAGTCTGGTTCATTACATTAAACAAGTGAGTTTACCTTTCGTAGTGTCTGCGTGTGCAGGTGGCTGCACTGGTACTGCCTGGACTACCACCCAGCTCATCATACACATTTTTCCATAGCCTCCGCGCTGTTACCTGTGAGCAAACACAACGTTATTACATACAATTAGAAGAAAAGAAAACTAAATTTAACTACCTACTGTACTGTAGCAACTTCTCTGACAATGATTAAATTACAAACCCAGATAATAATGACTAATTCACGAGTTTGCACATATATACACTGCCCGTCCAAAAAAAAAAAAGTCAAAAAATCTTTGGGATGTACTGGAGAAGACTTTGCACAGTGGTCTGACTCTCCCATCATCAATACAAGATCCTGGCGAAAAATTTATGCAACTCTGGACGGGAATAAATGTTGTGACATTGCAGAAGCTTATTGAAATGATGCCATGGCGAATGCGTGCCATAATCAAAGCTAAAGGCAGTCCAACGAAATATTAGAGTGTGTGACTTTTTTTTTTGGACGGGCAGTGTATATTCAGATAGAGTAGATAGTATGCATATTTGGTGTGCTGTCTGAGGAGAGGGCTCCAAGCTCTGCATTTAGCCAGAACCCACAGAACTCCTCCATATCCCAAGCTGGGATAGGAATAATTAGGAGTTGGGAAGGAGGAGGGAAACCTGAAAGCAGTTGTGGGACAGAGTTAAGTTGGCCCCCTTCTCTCTCACTCTGCTTCCTGTCAGATCTAAACTGTCCTATCATAAAGGCAAAATGAATAAAAACATAGTGTGGTTACATAAATTTACCTTTATACAACAAAAGTTTGCGGGCAAAATCCAGTCTTCTCAATGGGAATTTCACACAAGGGATGTGTTCCCTATATAGATTTATTATTATATGTCAATTTGCCACGTTGACCAACACAATTCTGTTTAATTAGGAAGTGACCTCTGACTAAACGATGCTTCATGCATCACTACTGACAATGGACCTTCTTTGCCCACAAAGTTTCGCTGATGTGAAAGTGCCTTTTGGATAAATGTTTCATGTGCAATACTAAATTAGCATCTGTGCTTGCATTTTTTGTTTTCTTGGACTGACTGTGTGTGTATTGCATGCACTGCAGTATCAGTCTGATCAGCCCCTGTCATAGTGGAACTTCATGATTAGTCACTGGTTAGTTTCAGAGGTTGCCTCGTGTGTAAGTACATACCCCAAATTTATTTTCACAGGCTGATAAAAGTTTCAGCTTTACAATGCTAATACCACCCTTACTGCTTTGACACATTGCTAAATCAATTAATGACCAAGGTACTTTTTATTTACAGGTATCAGTCCTCTGAAGTTTGTTTGATGACAGCAAACACGTTCAGTTCAGTTGTGTTACTGGAAAAAAGTTTGACTGATGCAATGATGGCATTTTGTTTTTTGCATGACTCTTTTTAGAGTACAAGGTCAGACTTTCCACTCCCAGACCTAATTCACACACATACACAAGACTCCCTTTGACCAAGACTAAAATTATATGCACACAGACATCGGTTTTACTGACCACACGCACACTCATTAAAAATACAAAAACTTTAGCACCTTAGAGTGAGTGGAAACTTAAGTGTGACACAACAAAGCTTTGAAGCAGCAGGTTTGGGCAGAAAGAGCTAGGTGGAAGATGGACCCCCGTTCTCATTGTGGTCATAACGGTCACTGTTGTACGTATGGCGTGGCCTAAAGCCATCATAGTTTCCACTCTGCAAGAGCAAGTGGCAAATGCATGACCTGCTTCTTAACTTCCTCATTAGGTGCAGAAGACTCGGGCAGTTGGCATACTTGCACAATATATCGACAAGGTAATGCTATCGGGGTGTGAATGAGAGATGGGGGAGATAGACCAGCACCAGGTTGTGAAAGGTCTGTCTGGAGGTTTGTTTGCGTGAGGATACTTACCGCATCATATCCCCCAAGTGTCTCCACAGCTTTGTAGATTTTCCACAGGTTGACTGGAAAAAAGACAGAGACATGATTGCGTCAATGCACAAATTTGTCATCAAAACTGTGAAAATCAGTGAAATGAGGTGCTCTTCTGCTAAAGGAAGTCAGATTAAATGTTATGCGAGCTGTTTCATTCATATAGATATATAATAGATATATATATGCGACCTTGTTACCAAATTTTGGGACATTCTGAAATACATTTTAAAAAAGAAGAAGAAAAAACAACAACAATGCCAGAGGATATAACAGGGTTGCAAATTTAGCACAAATGTAGCCTCACTCAGTAGTGGTACCAAATGTTGGTTTGTGGTTATTAATAAACATATGTTCTATTAACTAAAGAAAATATTTTGGTTAACAGACTCAACATAACAAAATTTTTAACAACCTACAAAATGTATTGCCTGTCTGTCCCAATATAAAAAGTCCAAATTGAGTCAACTTTGAGTGTAATGTAATGAGGAAAAATCATATTGTAACACAGCTATGCAAAATGTGGGACTACATATAATTCATTTCATAATTTAAATTTTTTTTAATACAATTAATACACAAGTTCAATAGACTGTAAAAATTCTGACTAATGATAATAATTTAATTCTATTTCATTTAATAATAGATTAATTAATTCATTTTAGATTTGTTTTAAGATAACAGTTAACACAACAGTTATCAAACAGTTCTCAAACATCAGTAATAATGTTAAAAGTAATAAAAAAAGTCCTTGCACACAAAAGTGTACCACATTCTTGGAAAGTGTCAGATACAGTACATGATTTAGTCAGCATGTTTTATATATATGATATATTAGTGGTTTTAAGTGCATTGCAACCCAAAAAATGGTTGCGGGTGTGTTCTGTTCTAATGAATCATGATAAATGTAAGTATTAAAATGCAATTAACTAAACAGCTGTGCGTAGCTGGAACGGCATTATAAATAGGCTGTTCAACTTTTAAAAGGAAGGAGAAAACCTTTAACTTTGTTACTGATGTCAAAGTCTGTGTATCTGATCTTTTGCTTGTAAAAGCTAATCAAATCAGACAGATTCCAACACGTATACATTGTGTAACATGCCCTCAAGCTCAGAAACCATGAACAAAACTATAGAAGGTAAAACAAAAGCCAGAGACAATATTAAACATGGGATCACTTGGTTTGTGACAACCACAGTGTGTTTTGGTGAGGTGAATTATGGCTGCTGAAAGCTTCAAACTTAAACTTTTGCATACTGTAGGGCCTACACAGTTCTTAACAATTACATTTGCATCAAATTTATTGAATTACAGTACATTTGCACGATTTTGAGAGTATTTGAGGTTTTTGTGTTGGATTGCCACATGATGTTCAATGTAAAATCTACAACTTGAAGCAAAACCAGCTGAAAACCACTTATTTAAATGCTGTAATATTACATGCAACAGTATTCAGACTCACTCTGTTTAAAGCCAAGATGGGGAATTCTCTCTATAGGCGTGCCTCGTTCCTTCATGAAACAGTACAGATTGGTCACAAAGGTCCTCTCTTCACTCTCAGATTGGTCCGTTCTGGAGCCTTCCTCACTGCTATTGGTGGACACCACGTTCTCCATCTCCCTGCTGGTCTAGTGGAACAATAGTGTATGATTAAAAGTCACAAAATCACAAAAGTTGTCCCAAAAAAGTGCTTTTACTTGAAGAAAGAATATTTTAGGAATATAACCCATATTCCTCACTATTATACTGTGAAAAAATATTTTATTCATGATTAACATTTAAATAGTAATCAATTCAGATTATGGTAGTATTTCTTGTACAATTTAAATAAAATAAATAAAAAAAATTAATTAAATATATAATATTTACACATATAAGTAAAATATTTTTTTCACTGACTTTATGCAAGATATATTTTTTTATAAACTTTATTTTTTCTCATTTTTATTTTAAGGAGAAATGACCTGGGCATGTTTTTGTGAGAATCACCCTAGTTGAAAAATTTTCTACTTCATATAACTGTCAGTTTCTGCCCAATTCAGGAGTTCCCAACATAACAGTTCAATAACCAATAAATCTACAGTGTGTGTGTGCACTGTACACGATATAGGCAATATATGAATATATGTGGGTGAGTTTGTGTCATTTACAGGAAGCAGCGTAACTGTGCTTCGAACAACCTTCAAATTTCACTTTCACACAAACAGCCTGATAAATCTTCTCACTGATTCATTTTCTCAAAGCCTCATGCAAAATTGCAGGTGATATAGGTGCTCATGCAACCCCGTTCTGCGACCAGTCATATTCAGAGTGTGAGACTGAAAACACAACAGCTTTGGCTTTCACCACCACTTTCAATAAGTAACCAGACATCCTGTTTGAAGGGAAACCGAACCACTGGTGGGGTTTTCACAAAAGAAACTGCACTGGTGCTGTACTCCACGCTGTGATGAAGACACAAGTGGTGCAAACATGAGAAACTTTGCAGTTACTGCAAGATGGCGGAGTTTGGTGTCCGCAAATCTTGTGATTTTCAGCTGAAACACAAGAGTATGAATGTAGCCTTCCTTATCTATATGATACTAAAAAAGTGAAGTGGGATTATGAGATATGTTCCTCACATCACACTTTCGCACAATTTGATCAAAAAGCCTTGTGGAAGAAGCTAAACTCCAGAATAAAGGGCTGTTCATGATAACTACAGTGATAACGTTTTAATACTTCACATCACAACTAACAATAACAACAACAACACAGAGGAACGATGATGTTTAAATAAATTTTTTCCAGCTGATGCACAATAAAACCATTAAAAGCCAATCAAAATACACCTGACTTTAAAGCAGCAGACGACAAAACTGCACCACACGCTTATAATAAACAATATATTATCGTCCATTATTTTGGACACTAATATAGTTATCTTTATATTTATGATTCTTGGTGTGAACCGGCCACAATATGGACCACAGAAATGTACTTGCAGTTATTGCAATAATAATGATATAAGACCACTTAAGTGTACTTAGAGTTCAATTTAATGACTATGTTTCTGAATCTACATAAGCAGTAGGATTTTTAGAAAGGAAAAAAATACATTATGAATAATTTACTAAATAATGTAATCTATAAAAAAGTAGCCATTTACAATAACTGATACAGTAACTGTAATCAGATTATGAGTACTTTAAAATGTAATATAATCTAATTACAAGTACTTATTTTTTGGAATCTGTGTAATCCAGATTACATGTAATCAGTTACTACCCAGCACTGCCTACTGCCTACAGTTTAGATCCCTCCTTCACTGCACATTTATTAAAGTTTTTTGCCTTTTTAATCGTCCACCATGTGAAAGGCGCAAGTCTGATAACTTAGAAACACCTCTTCTCATGATTTGGGGTATGATCCATATCTTTAGCACAAACTGTTCAGGATAAGTTACGCACTTTAGCAAACACTGCTAAAGCGATGATTGGCACCTTATAAACTTTGTAGACATTCTTGTATAGCAAGGAACTGTTGAAAGAGGGAAGTAAGTGAATGTTATCTACAGAAAACAGCACATTCACCCCTGTGTGGCAAAGTGCTAAATGATCAGGCCAAAGTGGAACTGCTAGCATCTAGCGCGCAAGGACACAGGACAATGACCCACAGTACAGACAGGCCGCAAGCGAGAAATGAAAGAGTGAAGGCATGCAGAAATGAACGCCAGCCGTCACAAGTTCGCCCACTCAGTAACAATACACATGACTTATAAGAGGCGGGCAGAAAAGTTGGTAAACCCTAGAAAATAAGTTAATGTAAGCAAAATATGACAAAAGCTGCTTATGTACAGCTGGTATACATTGTGTCTTTGATGCATGTCAGACCAACTGGGGTTTTACGGGGCCATTATTAAACACATGATTTTATAAAAAATTATTTTTTTAGCCAATCATAAATGAGTACATTTACACAAAGAAGTCTAAAAGATACAGAACTAACAGGGTTGTAAGTTATCATAAAAAAATCAACTTTGATGGAAGAAACAACTGACTTTGAATTGAACTCATTATAACAATATTGTCTTTTAAAGCTGTTTTACAGCACAATATGAATTGTCTCTATAGTTATGTTCATGTTCTCTGTGAAGCTGTTTTGAAACAATCTATATTGTAAGAAGCGCAGCAGAACTTAAGGTAACTTGACTTGACTAACAATAAATCAACATGGAAAAACTTAATTTTGTACAAAAGTGTGTAATCTTTTTGAAACCAGGCTAAGCTGGTTTGCTGGTTTTAGGTTTTGGCCACTTCTCAGCTAAGCTTAGACTTGTTTCAGCAGGTGTTTTTTTTTTTTTTTTTAGCAGGCTTAATTGTTTGTGGAAACGATTTTTTGGAAACAACGTTTGGTCAAATCACATTCGCCCGCCAAAAGGGTAAAAAGACAAAAACAATTCGTAACAGCTTTTCGAAGAGAAATTCCCCAGTGACTATATATGCTACGCACAGAAAGCTTTGGATTTCCATTTGATGACTCTGGTGGTTGATCTCTGCCGTTTGCTGCCAAAGCAATGTTCAGTCAGTAAGTTTCACACTGAATAGAGTTCCTCAGAGAGGGTAACTTCTTCCCAGAATAAGGCCTCTACAATGACTAATATTGTGCATATAGGGCTTTATTCTAGCCTCTGAGTAATATAGAAGATAAGAAGGCCCCTTTTCAGTGTACTGAAATGAGTAAACATTGAGGCCTGAGGTTAAATCTCTCTTCTGTGAAGGGAATAATATCATACATGTAGGCCTAAAAGCTGGGGCAATCTAAAAGAGTCTGATTCATTTTTTCCCTCACTTCAATCGTAAATACAACAGAGAAAAATTGACACGTCTATTGCTATGGCTGCTGCTGAGCTCCAGTGTGTCCTGAATTGAGTCATCTTCACTGAAATTTCATATACGGCTTTATCTGATTACCATCTACCCAAACATTTCCTGTTATATTGACAACACAGATAACCAGCTTTGAGGAATAGTGTGTTAGCACTAGTTCTTGGAATAAATATTTGAATATCTTGTAATCAAGGGAAAATGAGTTTTTGAGAAAAACGCAGGTGGTAGTTTTTTTCCGAATTTGGTTTATAATGGTCTGTTTATATTGTGTATGCATTTTGTGTCTTTTATCTAATGAAACTGTTACAAAATCATTCTTTAACCACAAATATAATCAAAGAAGAGATGCAACTGGTGGAATGCATATTAAAATACGTGCTCTCACAAAACTATTTAGGCCACTTGATATGTAAGAAAAACACAAGATCACTCGTTCAATTTAATACAGTCATATCAAGACCACAATAGGGAAGAGCTTAGCTCTTAAATGCTACCTTCGAGTTTCAAACAGGAAGGGTTTTTTTGTGTGTTGAGAATTGTGCCCCCGTCCCTCTCGAACTGTGGCTAAAAGTAGCACAGACCCCAGTGTGAGAGACTTTCTGCGAGCTGCAGCTCTTAAATTTCCACCTCATTCAAATTTCGGAAAAGTGCGTGGGTTAGTCTGCAGCGGACGTGTCAATAACACTCAGAATGAGAGTTTATACATGCTGATGAAGACGCAGTGGCATGGCCAGCGCTCGCCACCAAAACCACATGGCTTTCAACTTCTGACGCCACCCTGGAAATATGATGCATCTTTGCACTAGCATACAAACACTGTTTTCAATTACAAGAAGTGTGAGGGAGAAAAAAACAAAACATCTGTGATTGTTTGTATGCGTGTTCTTGTGTGTAGCATAAAAGAAATGACTATACGTGCCACATTTTATCAACCCTCCTCGATGTAACACTCAAAACTCACTCATTCACTTGTTATTCTGACGTACTGCAGAAACAAAGAACCGAAAACTGTAACCGAAATAAATGAGACCAGGGGGCTGTTGAGTCAATGCATGTAAATATACTGGGATACGGATTTTTCCTGCTCGCATCAGAGAAAAAAAGCTTTTCTCTTGCAAAATGAAAGTCGAATGGACGATCTAACCACAAGGTAACACTGTCATATCTCATGTGACTAACTACTGTTACTGACATCAGCATTCTCAGTAACCGAAATATTGCAATAATACCAGAAATCAATTTGGCAACAGTCATTAGATCGAAAGGGGAAGTGAGATGTTATTTTTACGAGCAAAATTTGCACTTCAGCCACATCAGGAGAATCAGTTATGTGAAATTTACATAAACTACATACAAATTCAAATTCACATTTACAGTTTTGGGAAATGATGCTTTGAAGGGACAGTTCTCCCAAAATAATATGAATTCTGTCATCATTTACTCGCCCTTGTGATGCTCCAAACCCTTTTAGATTTTCAGCGGAACACAAAAGCAGAAATTTTGAGAACTGCCACGTAGCTTTTGCCACAGAATGACCATCATGAAAATAGTCTGTGACTGAAGTCATATGATAGCATCTGGTAAACTATGATCGAGAAATGTTCTCACAAATGTGTACTTCCACAAGGAATAACACCATTCAGCTTGAAATAAAAGAGAAGGAGTGAATCACGAGCCACATGTGCTGCCTTACCTGGTTTGCTGAATTCATCTCCTGCTTTTTCTTTTCACAGTCTTCTAGTTCTCCTTCACCAACATCGACCTCTCCTCGAGGGTCCAACACTAAAACAAAGCACAGCATACTAGTTACACACAAATGAAGGTGTAAACACGTAATACATCAAAAGAGTTACACACTACAGTGACTTAAATGTTCCGATTTGAGTTTTTTAGTTTCCATTGTTGATGCAGTTGAATCAGTTGATGAATTCTCATTTTGGAAACAGAGAGACGGGTCTTTTTCAGAGACACCACAGAAAAGCAGTGGTGAATACTTTGGGAAGCAATTGGTAAACTAGAACTGGTTCACCCAGAGATTGACATGCAAATTCTGTCAAGATGTATTCATTCCAAACCTGTATGACTTTCTTCTGCAGAACACAGAAAGATAAATAAATAAAACGTTTCTTTGACCACACAATGAAAGTAAATGAAACCAGTGTTGTTTTGGGCTCCGCTGACTTTCATTGTTTAGTTAAAAACTGCTGAAACATTCTTCAGTCTTATTTTAGTATTAATTATACACTATTAGTATTTATTATTAAACGTATTTATTAAGATTTTTAATGAGCTTTTATTTTAATATTTTCAGTTTTCATTTTTACCATTTTTTAGTTTACATTTGAATAATTTTGCTACATGCTTTTTAAACTTTTAATCATTTTCAAGATTAAAAAAAATATTTCTATATAGCTTTAGTGAATTTCTATTTCAGTTTTAGGAACTTAAAACTTATACTTGTTTCTTTTTTAAGGTTTTTTTTTTTTTTTTACTTTGAGACATTTTGTTATTTTCTTTTATCACTTTTATTAGGGTTTTCTATATAGATTAACTGAATTTTTAATTCAGTTTTAGAAATTTCATTCCGTCAGCTTATGCGAAAATGCTGCCAAGACAACAGTTCTAGTTTTCAAGTTTTAAGTTTTTTATCTAATATTTAGATTTAGATTTTATTTCCGCTTTATATCAATTACCGAAAATCTGTAAATGTTTTAGTTTTGGTTAACAATAAAACCACAGTATTTAAAACATCCTCTTTTGTACTCGACGGAAGACAGTCAGTCAAAAAGGTTTGGAACAACATTAAGGTAAATAAATGACAACTGTCCCTTTACAAACAGCATTTACACTGATTAGATCTGCATAAACATCCCTCACCTCTATACTCTTAGAAAAAAAGTCTGAGGTACAAAGTTGTCAATGGAGTATACCTACAAAAGCTAAAGGGTACATCTTTGCACCTTATTTACCCTAAATGTACCATAACGGTACGTATTAGTGATTTAAGAGTACATAAAGTTATCATATTAGTACCTTTTGAAAGGTTATCGTTCCAGTGAGAGTTTGGCGTCTTTGAGTATATCCTGTGTATCCCAGTCACATTAAAAATCGAAATCAGCTGCTAATGTAGCATGAGCAGAGCAACGCTCTGTTTACCCAGCATCTGCTTTATAAAATGCAGTTCTGAATCTGAAGTATGGAGTTAAATGGGCGTGTAAGACACATTAAGAAAGAAAGAATGAAAGAAAGAAAGAGAGAACATTCTAATACGAAACCACATGATTACAACACTACTTCCTGTCTGTATGCATAAACCACAGCTATGTGATACTCTGCTCGAATATAAAAATAAACGTTTGTGAGCTGTCTAACAAAATTAACTCACCAACGCATCCTCTTTTATAAAATCTATATCTTGCATAAACGTACCAGTCGTGCATTTATTGAACAGTCTTGTATCATTCGGACATCGAATGTGCAGTGATTCGATTTTTATACGCTTTGTATTTCTGTAGAAGGTGCAGGGGAGGACGCTATCATCACACTGAACTCTCGATGCCCACATTTCAGGTCAATAATGGCACACAGGCAAGCATATCAAGCCATCTACCCTTCAGGTATCTGGTGTGAATAGAACCAGCACAATGTAACCATCAGGCACCTGACAGCATCTTATTCACAAACCACACAAGCACTGAATTATAGGTTGGCTCTGGGTTGCCTCTACCTCAAAGTCTCCACTTCCCCTTCTCGCCACTCTTTACACTCATATCTCTGTCTGTAACATCCAGCAACGCTTCGCTTTCGAGATCAGACGTTTCCTGTGCCAGGGCACTCAACAGGCTTCTGTTATTTTACTTCCCCTTCTGAGCCACAGTGCAGAAAGATTGTGACAAGTTGGACTGATATTATCACTGGTGCGATAGCAGCTTCTGCATTGTTTCTGGCAGCCTGCTATTGTGCGGATGGGACAAAAAAAAAGTTCTAAACCCAAATGAATTCTTTAACTGAGCCTCACTACAAACACCAGAAGGCTTTAAAATGCGGCTTTTCTTCTGAAGGGCTTACCATGAATTTGTCATTTCCTTGATTGTCTCACAAATATAACCATAACGTGTGATAACATCACAATGTTATAGCGTCATAATGTCACAAACAAACTGGTATTCGCATTATGACTACATCAAAGCACGATAACAAGTTATCAGCGTAGAAATACATATCTGCGATAAGGCTTCCCAAACAGAAATGGCCTGTGATGTTTGGTCAATAAGCTTATCTGGCCTGTTCTCATCAGTTTGCTGTTGGTGTATCAGATGAGGGGTTTTACGCTTCAACAGCAATGTGTTGCTATTTCTCTAAACCACTTCCTCAAAGAGCAAAACCTGTTATGGTTACTCATATCTAGTCCTTATTATAGTCACTTAAATTACTAAAAATGACAGTAATAGCCATTATGGAAATCCACTTAACATTAACTCCTTCCAAAAAAGCTAATCTTTTATTTGATTTGACTCATTGTTTAAACTAGCTAGGCTACTACTAAATAATCAAACAGCGATTAGTATATTTTTACTAGCGTTATATTGTTTATCATCTCAACCAGTAACCTAATATTCATTAGCCTACTTACTATTTCAGTTTTTTCGTAAGATGTCTCAGTAAGATTTTGAATTTAACTACATAGTAGCTATTCTGATTAGTCTAGTATTTTATACACAACAAGTAAAAATTAAATTATAATTAGTGAGATAAGAAATAGCTTAGATACTAACGTTAGCGTCTCAGAAACGGTTACGGTTTGAACCGCTTCTGTAACGTTATGTGGATTTAAAATATAACGTTAGGCTAGACAATATCTTAAATCTATCTATTAGGCATTGAAATTAAAACCTGAAAACGGACTCTTTAGATTAAAACCTGAAAACGGACTCTTTAGATTTGTTTTGAAGAAACTCTGATAACTGTCAATGCCGAGCAAATCAGTTGACAGAGACTCTCGTCTTGTGTAAGAACTAAGCAATACAAAGTATTATGTGATAGCGAGGCCATGTTAATTTCCCACATTAGAAAGTTTTCGCATCGTTTATAGTAATATAATCGCTTACCCATTTTAGAAGAGCGCGTCGTCCGCGGCTGGTAATATCAGGAGCGCGCGTGCTGACGTCCGTCTGCTCGTCTCGTGTCTGAGTAATTGACAGCTCGCTCTCCAGCACGCGCTCTCTCTACAGCACTTCCTCCTCGCTCGGTTCAATCAGGAACCCTGGGACTCTGAGTCCTCTTCAAAGACTGTGTGTGTGTTTTTTTTAAGCGGTACGTTCTCGTTTTAAACAAGTTGGTTTACAGACTTTGAGTGCATGTTTCCGTTAATAGGTTTTCAGTATGTCTAACTGCAGTTTTGTACGGAATCTTCTTCTCTCAGAGTTTCAATTTTGAAATCAGAAAAATACACTATATATATAAATTATTAGGATATATGTGATATATGTGTGTCATAAGGGTCAATTTTTTATTTTATTTAATTTTTTTAAATTGAAATTTAGTGTATAGAACCTGAAAGTTGAATGAATAAACTTTCCATCGATGTATGGTTTGTTAGGGTAGGGCAATATTTGGCTGAGATACAACTATTTGAAAATATGAAATCTGAGCGTGCAAAAAAAAAAAAAAAAAAAAAAGAATTAAATAAAATAAAATAAAAAAAGAATTATATATATATAGGCTATATATATTCTAAATATTGAGAAAATTGCCTTTAAAGTTGTCTAAATGCATATTACTCATCAAAAATTAAGTTTTGATATATTTACGGTAGGAAATTTACAAAATATATTCGTGGAACATGATCTTTACTTAATATCCTAATGATTTTTGGCATAAAAGAAAAATCGATAATTTTGTTCTATAAGATGTATTGTTGGCTATTGCTACAAATATACCCCGTGCATGCTACTTATGACCCGTTTGGGGTTCAGGGTCACAAATGTTTAAAATTATGATGATTTAAGAGCAAAATAACCCATTTTGATATTTAATGTGTGACAATGATTTATTGACATTGTCCTTTAATTATGGCATCATTTCCAGTGCAACAACGATTCTGAACCTAAATTGAATTTCTGTTTAGACCAGATGGAATAAAACACATTCATAGAAAAGGAAAACAAAATCAAAGATAAATATCACTGGTGAACAATATTTTGATGGCTCATAATCTCCAGTTGAGCCACAGTTTTGTCAATTTATGTTAAATAAATAAATATAAACGACAGAATGGTCCAGGGATGCATTGACACACACTGTTGAACATTATTGGTGGATTACATATATCAAATTAGTAATTCACTTAAAAATGAAATTTTGTTGAAATTGTATTCTTCCTCAGACCATCCTAGATATAGTTGAGTTTCTTAATAGAAAACAGATTCTGAGAAATTTAGCACTACATCACTTGCTCACTAATGGATCCTCTGCAGTGAATGGGTGCCGTCAGAATGAGAGTCCAAACAGCTGATAAAAACATCCCAATAATCCACAAGCAATCCATCAGTTAAGAAACAAATCCATTATTATGGTGTCCTTAACTTCAAACTCTTGCAAACAGTCAAAACTAGTCATCTATAGATTACATTGCTCTTTCTAGTGAAAAAGTCATCTGAATCAGGAGAGACATATGCACAGATCAAGCACTGTTTACAAGCTAAAAAAGTACTGAACAAATATGTGGGTGGATTTTGATGTGAGAGGACAACAGAGGATGCACTTTTTACTTGAAGAAGTGTTATTTTGGATTATGGTTTGATGTTAAAAATGTATTAATGATTGATTTGCTTCTTAAAATCGTAGTTTTTTTTGTGTGAATTAATTGCAGATTATTGTGATGTTTTTTCCTTGGACTCTCGTTCTGACGGCACCCATTCACTGCAGCAGAGGATCCATTCGTGAGCAAGTGATGTAATGCGGTATTTCTCCAAATCTGTTCCACTCACGAAACAAACTCATCTATATCTGAGGATCAGTAAATGTAAAGCAAGAAAAAATTCATTTTTGGGTGAAATATTCCTTTAAGATTAAGAAATATGAAATTTGAAAAGAGTATTTTTCTAAAACTCAGCACATGGTCAAAAGTGCCTGTAGTTTACTGAACACTCTTACACTGCTGGATTAAAAACCTGTCATCAGACACATACTGGAAACGCAAGAGAAAGGGGTTTGCCCTGACGCAGAAGAGCACTGGTGAAAGTACTGTTCTCAGTTTTTCCCCTTTGTATCTGTTATGAAAATGATAACCAGGACAGAAGTATTGTGCTAAGCAAAACCTCAAAAACTGCAAAAAGGGGACAGAACTATATTTTAGCATAACAAAAACGTGCACATTCTGCAAAAGGAGATGAGAAGTAATAAAAATAAAGAGACCACAACAACTGAAACATCTGAAAACAAAACATAAAAGTTGTAAATAAAACACTTATTAGAGTATGTTTTACAAGAAAATATTATTTTAGTTTTTCCACTCCAAAAATGTACATTTAATTCAGCAATTCTTGGTAATTGTCTGTGAAATTTACTAGTAATTTCTGAGTGAAAATTATTTCTTCAAAAGTTCATTTTCTGAGTAGTAAAAAGCCAAAGTAAAGTAGTTATTAAACAATGCACTTAATGGTTTTTAGCTTAGTATATGATGAAGATAAACTTCATATAAATTACTGTTAATATGATTATTCAAATCATTAAAAAAAATTCTGCATTTTTTTTTCAACATAAAAGACCTTTTTGTCACTGTAGTCTTAAAAATCCCTATTTTTTTATTATAACTATTACTAATTATTATCATTATTATTATTATTTATTTATTTTTATTTAGTTTGCTAAATATCATAATATTAACCTAACATCAAAACTATTTTAATCACATAAGGATGACTGTCCTATAGTTATTGTGGGAAAAAATCTTTCTGATTTAAAGTTAACTACATTAACTAACATTTGGTCCCAAAATATCCTGATTCATGGCATTGCATTGGTTAAATGAACCATTCTGGCATAGCAGTTTTTCATTTTATATATTTATTAATTAATTTATGTGTTATTAATTTAATTAATACAGTTATTAATTATATCATAATAAAATTTTTCTCTCTCTTTTTTATATTTCAGCAAAGAGACATGGTTTGCATGGTTTAGATTGTGGGCTGCTCTAGAAGACTGGACTAAAGGGGTTTTAAGGACATGTGACCATTGTTAAAATAATAATAAACGATTCAGGAAAGTGTTTTAAGCATGACGTTACAGGCATATCATTTACTGTCAAAATGTGGGGAAATGCCCCTCTAAATTCAAAACACTACTGTTACAGCCATCGTTTTGTTATTAATTGACCATGATTATATAGTGTGTGTGTTTTGTACATATTGAAGATGAACTATAAAAAAAAAGAACACCGGAAAGCCCCATCATGAAAATGTGTCATTGTTTTGAAGCTGTCAGATGTTATGTACCGACATGATATCCTGGTGCGCTTATGAACGTCTTGCTGTCAAAGTTTCGGATGTGTCGTTTATGGATGGGGCCTCTCTCACCTGCCCGCATAGTCCCTGACATTTAACCATATTTAACCTTTAAATGTCACAATAACAGTTTTCAGCCCAGAGCCAATCGCTCTGAGGGAGTTTCTCAGGTGAAATATTAGACAAAACATCCGTCCTCCCTGTTATTGGGAGTGAAAGCGTACATACAGCACCTCGGCCTGTGCATGATAACCCGGTGTGTACTACCACTCTCCAAGATAACTTCTTTTGGGGAGTATGAAATTGCTTATGTTGATATCAGATGAATTGGAAATTAGGGAGTTTGTGACTTGTGTTTTCATATTCGATTTGAGAGGTTCAGGTTTTACTCAGTCTGAGATCACACCAGAGTTTCACAATACATGTAGCTCAGGTGCTTGTCATAGCTACTGTTCTGGATCAGACAGATACAGACACCTCACCATCAAATTAACTGAGGAAGCAGGCAAATATTATAGCATTTGCTGTTGATCATCTTAATATGGCATCCATTATTTTAGTAAATGTTGGTTATTTTGTGATTGCTGTCAAGCATCTATCAAGCATTTCTGTCTAATGAATGATAGCTTAATCATGCGGCTTATTGTGGAAGCTTGTGCTATTACTTTGATAAGTGACAAAATTTATGATTTCCATTTGGTGATGGATTAAACGGGGAAAAAGATAAAAACCCATTTCACTGGACCAGAATATCATTAAAACTGTCCAGTTTTACAATCAAAACCACTTAGAAACACCTTTACAAGTAACAGTACATCCATCTAGTTGCAAATTGTAATCTATACAATTCTGTGTACTGTTTTTTAGGTCCAGTAAGTAATATCTCTGTCTGTCTTATCCGAATTTAATAGGAGAAAAGTATTGATCATTAAATCTTTTACATTTTTAACACACTCTGTTAGCTTAGATAATTTAGAAGTTTCACCTGGTCTTGTTGAGATATATAGTTGAGTATCATCAGCATAACAGTGGAAACTAATCCCGTATTTTCTAATGATATTACCAAGGGGCAACATGTATATTGAAAATAGCAGAGGACCTAGGACAGATCCTTGTGGCACTCCATATTTTACTGGTGATACATGAGATGACTCCCCATTTATATAAAGAACGTGGTAGCAATCGGACAGGTAGGATATAAACCACCTTAAAGCCTGCCCCTGAATACTTGTATAATTTTGTAATCAATCTAAGACTATGTCTTGATCTATGGTGTCGAACACAGCACTAAGATCAAGTAAAACTAGTAATGAGATGCAGCCTTGGTCTGATGCAAGAAGCAAGTCATTTGTAATTTTAACAAGTGCAGTTTCTGTGCTTTGATAGGGCCTGAAACCCGACTGAAATTCTTCATAGAGATCATTTTATTTTTGTTGCAGGCAGGAGCACAATTGGGGAGACACAACTTTTTCAAAATTGTTAGACATAAATGGAAGATTTTAAAACGGGTCTGTAATTTGTCAGTTCAGGATCTAGTTGTGGTTTCTTAATAAGAGGCTTAATAACCGCCAGCTTGAACGGTTTTGGGATGTGACTTAAAGATAACATTGAGTTAATTATATTGAGAAGCGTTCTTCTGCTACAGGTAACAACTCTTTCAGTAATTTAGTGGGTACAGGATCTAATAAACATGTTGTTGGTTTAGATGCAGTGATAAATTTATTTAGCTCTTCCTGTCCTATAGTTGTAAAGCATTGCAGTTTATCTTTGGGTGCGATGAATAAAACTGAAGTATTAGATGCTGTAGAATCTACATTTGTTATTGTATTTCTGATGTTATCTATTTTATCAGTGAAGAAATTCATAAAGTCATTACTATTTAACTGTGAGGGAATATTTAGATCGGGTGGCGTCTGGTTATTTGTTAATCTAGCCACTGTGCTAAATAAAAACCTTGGATTGTTTTGGTTATTTTCTCTGAGTTTGTGGATATGCTCGGCCCCTGGCAGTTTTTAGAGCCTGTCTATAGCTGGACATAATGTTTTTCCACACAATTCTAAAAACTTCCAAGTTAGTTTTTCTCCATTTGCGCTTAACACGACGAGTTTCTTTCTTGAGAGAGTGGGTATTACTGTTGTACCATGGCACAATTTTTCTCTAACCTTTTTCAATTTGATGGCGGCAACAGCTTCTAATGTATTACAGAAGATAGTGCCCATGTTGCCAGTCATTTCCTCTAGTTCATGTGTATTTATGGGTACACAGAGCAGTTGAGATAAATCAGGCAGGTTATTTGTGAATCTGTCTTTGGTGGCTGGAACAATAGTTCTGCCTGGATGATAACGCGGAGCCATATAGTCAATATCAGTAATACGCAGAATGCACGTTACAAGGAAATGGTCAGTAACATCATCACTTTGAGGTACGATATCTATATCAGTAAGATCGATTCCATGTGATATAATTAAATCTAGCAAATGATTAAAATGATGAGTGGGCCCGGTGACATTTTGCTTGACTCCAAAAGTGTTTATTTGGTCAGTAAAAGCAAGTCATAATGCATCATTTGTATTATCAACGTGAATGTTAATATCTCCGACAATTAGTGCTTTATCAACGTTAACCAGTAGGTCTGAGAGGAAATCTGCAAATTCTTTCAGGAAATCTGTATACGGCCCTGGTGGTCTATACACAGTAGCCAGAGCAAGAGATACGATAAATTTCTTTTGCATATCTGACAGTGTAACATTAAGCAGAAGTATTTGAATGAGTTAAACCTGTATCCTGTTTTCTGGGTAACATTGAGAATATCACTGTATATTGTTGCAACACCTCCCCCACGATCAGTCTGACGGGGCTTATGCTTATAACAGTAGCTTGGTGGAGTAGACTCATTTAGGCCAATATAATCATTTGGTTTTAGCCAGGTTTCAGTCAAGCAGAGTACATCAAAACTATTATCTGTGATCATTTCATTTACAATAACTGCTTTGGGTGTGAGTGATCAAAACTTTATGAGCCCAAACTTTAAAAATTGTTTTTGTTCATTTGTTTTACATTTTTCTGGTTTTATCATGGTCAGATTTTTTCTAGATCCTACATTAAATGTATATTTTGACCTCACTATTCAGGGAACAGACACAGTCTTAATAGATTGGAAAGTGCAAGTACTTCTATCATTTAAGCGGGTAGAACAAAAGCCATCATAGCAGTTATTTGAGATATTGCTTAGCAACATCCCAGCAACCATACAGAACACCCTAGAGACTGCATAGCAACACCCTGGAAGCCACCCAAAACTCCCTAGCAACCGAATAATAATACCCTGACAACCACCCAGAACGTCACCCACAAAGCTTTGCCCTGGCAGCCGCCCAGATCGTTTTAGCTTTGTGGCTGCAAGTGCTGCAGGGGAAGCACCATTTACATTTTCATCAGAAAATGGAAAAATCTAGTTTGGAAATATTTTCTCATTGCAACCCTGTTTTTCACATTATAGCTGATTGGCTTGACTAACACATTTCCTCATGGTGAAGCACTCAGCTTTGTCAAAACATCCCAGTCAGCCACTGAACAAACACAAACTGCTCCTCACTGTCCAGATCACAACAGTAATACAGTGACACATGCGGGCTAGCCTGCATTATTTGAATAGGAGGGTACTGAGTGTTATATGATGGGTGACTAGAATCTAAACCCGTAGGTTAAATGTTGAGTGGGCAGATGAGAGTGTGATGAGAGAAGAGCGGGTGAGATGAACATTTACACCGGTGAGTCAGTGAAGAAACACTCAAGTCAGAGCTTTGAAGGAGAGTGGAAGATCAGAGATTTACAGACAACTGAAATTCCCCCGTTATTCATGTCAGAGAGAGAAAGAGTGAGAGATAGAGAGTCAAAAAGAGGGGTAACAACAAAGAATGAGATGTGGAGGGGCACTCGAGCAGAAACCAGACGTTAAGAGTTAACAAGAAGTTTGATGGGTTGGTCATATTGATCCAGAGCTATGGAGGCTGATTTGACTCATTCTCCTGGGAACAGAAGAACAGATTCCTCCAGTTCAGTTCATCTAATTTTAACCATTTACAGCATGATAAATTTCACCCGTAGATGAAAAAGAAAGATGAAGAATATAAAAAAATATGACAAAACCGCTTGCTCTTTAAGAGAGGTTTGTAAGAAATAAAAAATAAAAAAAAGTACTTCCCACCTGCTACACAAGCTTTGTTGGATGAATTTCACCTTGTCAAGAACACGTTTGGGTCATATTTCATCTAGAAAAATAAAATCAAATGAATAGAAAAATATTATATTTTGCTGTATAAAAAACTTTTTTTGTGCATTTTTCATATTTTTGGAACAATTTTTCACATACAAATTCCATACAAATCATTTTTTTCTAATGCAAAAGTTGCTTTCTCATATATGCAAAATTAAAATACAATATAACTTGTAAAGTATTGATATATCATGATAGCAGCTGATGTATTTATTTTTGACATTTTAAATATAAATATATATGTGACTCTGGACTTGTTTCTAATTATTTTTGGAATAAAAGAAAAATCTAAAAAATTGACCCATACATTTTTTGTTATACCCGTGCTACCTATGACTGGTTTTGTGGTCCAGGGTCAAATGTGTGTGTGTGTGTGTGTGTGTGTGTGTGTGTGTGAGACCCCCACATGGAGTACAGGTCACAGGAATATTGAATTGATTGTATATATTTTATTTATTATTTACATGTGTCTATTTCTATGTATTTATATAACATATTGTCATGAGAATATGTCAAAGAGAACAAAGTTGCATTTTGGGAGATTTGCCATGGCGACTATTTGCCATGTCTCTTCAGTCAAAGCTAACCTATCCTCTTTCTTCATTGCAAAAAGGTTAGTTAAATGGCCAAATGTCAAGAAAGATGACTAATTCACATTCTTTACTGTCCAGTTAATGTATTTCAATTAGATACCTATTTAAATAGTAATTTCAGAACAGCTGTCCTGTCATAGGGTTCACTTGTGTTTAACACTTTGCATTGACTTTGAAGTGGTCAAGTTTATGAGTAACTGTACATAAAATAAGTATTTTAATGTTTTTATTAAAGGGTTTGTTTTTAATGTCAAAGTTAGCAACTGCCAGTGTGAGGATACAAAAATACAATATAACAGATACTGTTATTACTTACCTGTGTAACTTACCTGAATTTAGTCTGCTATGTGAGTTGTGTGAAACATTGAAAGGATTTATTTCTTTGTTTATTTAACTGTTTATTTGTTATCACTGTGTGTTTGTATATATTTATACTTTTTTTCCCTAATGTGAAATACTGTGGGTTAAAAATTCATGGATTTATCGCTATGTTTTGATTAAAGTCAACAAAGAGGACCGCTTGACTAAAGGCAAATTGTTGTCTCTGTCTCTTTCTTCATTGCAAAAAAGACAATTCTCATCTGTTGAGTGGACTTCCAGGGTGGGGTCTGCAACAGATTTGTGGGGGCTCGTCCGGGATCATCTTCTAACAACACAGTGAAGTTGATCTAGAGATTTCTGAACTGTGGGACCAGAGACTTGGTGGTACTGGAGCCATGGTGCAGGTGATCGCCAAGTCTACAGAGATGTCAAGTGGCAGAACGTGTGAAAGTGGTGAAAGGACGGCTGACTTCATCTTGGGAAATTGACTGTGATGGAAGGGACTGCGGGAAGTTTCATCATGGCAGATCATGCAAGAAGAAGCCTGGTGTAGGACATTAGGAAGTGTTTGATCACATTGTCTTCTGATGAACTGTTCAGAGTTGCCAACATCTTTGGTCCAGTACCAGGAAGAGACCAGTCAGAACTAGACCCAGAAGACTCTGAGAGATGTTATGATCACATTAATGCCTTCATGTCCAGTGAGTTTTTGCTTAAATCAGAGGACCAAGGTATGAGTGAACTGTTATCGTTACAAGAGACTGTGAAATCTGTTAAACAAATGTGCACAGTTGTATATTCACAAGAGATTAACAAAGACATACCCACTACACCCAAAACTCAATCACTCAACACTACTGATCCGGTTCAGTCAACATCATCATTCAATGTAACTGGATCAGGGGACATTAGAATGGCAAGAACTGACACCGACAAAGAGGATGCTTTCTGATTATGAAGAGCTGAGTAAGAAACTTCTTTAATATGTGTCTATACCCACACAACATAATCCACAACAAACTAGTGCCACGACACAACATACAAACCAACCTGAAGTTCCAAAGCAGCACCATTTTGACAGGATGTTCCTTATGAGAAGCCTTTCTTACATTCCACACCTGGAATTTAAGATACATGGGGGACAAATTGGGGATCACACATCAGATATCACCTATAATAATGTTTGTAGGCAGTTAGATAATGGTGTAAAAAAAAACTTTAGTGATGCAGAAATAGTCAGAGGGGTACTGCGGATTATAAAGCGAGGATTTCTCAAGGACAAAGACTACATGACCATCAGAGAACTTAAGGGGTTTTTACAGTCGCATTTGGGTGACAGAAGTAGAACTGAATTGTTTCAGGAGTTAATGTGCACCAAACAAAGGCTAGGTCCACCATCCCATTCAAAGCCCAGCATGGCAAGTTGTGCCCAACTCAGCGAAGAGCCTACTAAGGAGACAAAAGCTTTGAAAGAAACCCCTGAAATTAAAAGTCATAGTGATACTATAAAACAACTTACCGCAAAAAATGATGCACTGACCAGCATGGTCAATACTATGAAACACTCCACGTCACCATCACCTGAAGCAGCTGTGAGTGTTCAGTGAACAAGTCTACTGCCCTTCACATAACCTGTCCACGTGGCTGTCCAGAGTGTGTAGAAAGGGGGCTTCAAGGCTGTACTCACTCGTTTCGTTTGCGGTCAAGAAGGACATTGTGCTGTTGGATGCCTGCAGAAGCAACAACGACAAGGAAAGGAAAAGCGGTCACTGAAAGGGGATGAACAGTGACCGAGGTACAAATGCCCAGCCAAATGTAGAGCATCCACAACTAACAGAGTCAGACACAAAAAGAACCACCTTCCCAAAAAACACTCATCGAAAACAGGAAATCAAAGCATCTGTTAATGAAGAAGGAACCCAGACACCTACTCTTATTACCTGCACACAGAACTCCAGATGATTCAATAATCAGGCTGATAGGGAGTAAAGCTTTGACACACTGTAATTTGAATAGTTTACCAGTAAGGGCACTAATGGACAATGGGGCACAAGTCAATATAATAGACCACAAATGGAAGGAGCAGTACTTCCCAGATGTTGAAGTGAGACCACTCAGAGAACTCCTGGGGTATCATGACAACCTTAAAGTTTATGCTGTGAACGGACAGCCAATCCCATTTGATGGCTCTGCGATCATAACTGTGAACCTATTAGAAAATTATGACCCTAGTCTGTCCATCAATGTCCCTTTCCAGGTGAGCAGTCTGCAGATTGATAGGCCACTATTGGGTTCAATGTAGTAGAGGAACTGATACAAGGAAAACCTGAACGTCTAATGCCAACACTTGTCTTGTTACTCGCTGGAGCCATTGATGTACCCAGCATAAAAGCACGGACCTTGATCAATGTGGTACAAACCATTGATTGTGGCTGTGAGGACAATAGCCTGAAGGTCGGCCAACGTGATGTGGTCAGCTCTGCAGGACAGATGGTCTGGGTGAAGTGCAGAATCCAACCAAACATGGCACAGTTAGACTCAGTGATTTGTTCCAACCTCAGGAAGACAATGTAGTTCTGACACGTCTAGACATTGGTGAGGGCCTCCTGGAGATACACTCGAAGATTAACCCTTATGTGTCTATACCTATTGGAAACAACACTTGGAGTGATGTGACTATACCACGGGGTACAGTAATTGGAACTGTACAGTGAATTGAAAAAATACTGGACCTTGAGCAATCAACTACTAGACCAGTGCACACTGCGATGATTCAAACTGCTGCAAAACTGCTGCAGCACACTGTTGGTGAAGTAAGGAGACTACTAGGCTTGCTTAGTTATTATCATGCTTTCATTCAGGATTTCTCCAGAATAGCAAAACCATTGTATTAGCTTCTACAGGCAAAACCTGATACTCCTAGAGATCTTCGCAGTCAGAGGAAGGTCAAAGGTCCACAAGTCCCCTCCAGAACTCCAGTGGAATGGACTAATGACCATCAGCAAATTCTGGAAGAGTTAATGGTATGTTAGTAAGCCCACCTGTGTTGGCCTATGTGGATTTCAACTTACCATTTACGCTCCACACTGATGCATCTGAGAGGGGTCTGGGAGCTATCCTCTACCAACGTCAAGATGGAAAGTTGAGGGTCATTGGGTACAGTTCCAGAACACTGACTGCAGCTGAAAAGAATGATAGACTACATAGTGGGAAGCTTGAATTCTTAGCATTAAAGTGGGCAATGTGTGAGAAGTTCAGAGACTACCTGTTCTATGCTCCACATTTTACTGTTTACACTGACAACAACCCCCTGACCTACGTCATGAGTATGACAAAACTCAATGCTGTGGGACATCGTTGGGTAGGAGAACTGTCTGACTTTCGGTTTGATGTCAAATACCATTCAGGGAAAGCTAACATTGATAGAGACACATTTTCTCGCATCCCCCTGGATATGGAAGCGTATGAGGCAGAGTGCACAGAGCAGTAATCCTCAGATGTAGTGCAGGCAACCTGGCAGGGAAACCATGCTGCTAAACAGAAAGATGTGGCTTGGATTGCTGCCCTCCAAATTTCTTCAGTGAGGGATGAACAACTGCTGCATAGCACATGGATGCCGAACAGAAGTCAAAATGAGCTGATCAGGGCTCAACAAGAAGACTCAGTAATCTCTCAAGTAAGGCAGTGGAAGACCATCTCACTTACCAATGAGGTGAGAGGAGAGGTGACAGGGGCTAGCAAAAAGTTCTTGGATGAGTGGAACAAGTTATACCTGGAGGCAGTGATGGAGTACTCGAGTCCTGGACTCGAGTCCGACTCGAGTCACTATTCTTTGGACTCGAGTCCGACTCGAGACTCCATTCTCTGGACTCGTGACTTGACTTGGACTCGCGGAATGATGACTCATACTTGGACTCGGACTCGAGGATATATAAAATCGGACTTGAGCATTCATCACGTTGTTTTTGACTAAATATGTTATAAAAAATTATATAAGGTGTTACACTTTTCCTGTTTTGTGCCCAAGACCGGCCGGGATCTATTTTTTTCCCTCACAGACACTGCTACCGCTAGCTCTCTTTGCTTGACAACACACTCACTGACGTCACTCACTTTACGCTCGTGCATGATTCGCGGGCTAAATGTTCACATTTGGAAAATGCAGAAAGATGTGCCCTGGATCGTGAACTTCGCCCACACGAATTTTACATGCTGGAAAGAGCAGTGCTAAATGTTGTGTGTGTAATCGCACAATTGAGGAAAAGACTGGGACAACTTCAAACTTTAACAGACACCTGTCACGGATGCACCCAGAAAAGTAAGTAAAATGCTTTCCATTGGCTAACGTTAGCTTTTAAAAAAAATATTATTGACTAATGCATATATGATAATAAACAGAAGAAGCTAGGGTTGGGCGATGTTTGACAATTTGGCATCAGACGTCGACGATGTCTAATGTCTGGTTCAGATTACACAATTTTTTTTGTCTGTTGATAACTTACTAGTCACTGTGTCAGATCAGATTACATGATTTTTTTTTTCTCTGTTGCGATAGTCACTGTGTCTGATGCTTTTAAAATGCAACATGAAAATGCAGCATGATTAAACATGCAATTTGTAAATTTTCTACGCTAGTTCTCAATCACAAGTTCACAACAATGGAAGTAAACACATGCTTTTGATGGCGTCGTAAAGTTGCAAAGTGTTGCAAAGTGTATATGTCAAATCAGTTAATAAACTCCCTTTGCAATTGTGACAGTGGTGTCATTTTTGTTTAATGTAGAACCTCTTTAATACATTTTATCAGTTCTTTGAAGGTCCCAGAGTGGAGACATGTAGGCACTGGGAGCTCGAGACTCGACTCAGACTCGAACACTGGGGACTCGAGACTTGACTCGGAGTCGAACTCTGGTAATTATGACTCGACTTGGACTCGACTCGGACTCTTCTTTGGTGACTCGAACTTGGACTCGGACTCGAATACTGGGACTCGAGACTCGACTCGGACTCGACAGTTGGTGACTCGACTACAACACTGCCTGGAGGTAGGATTTTTATACAGATGGACTGGAGAGAGGAAGCAAGTTGTCCTTCCTAACAAATACAAACAATTAGTGTTCGAGTACCTTCATGACAAGATGGGGCATGTGGGTAAAGAGCGGGTGCTGAATCTAGTGAGAGAGTGTTTTTTTTTTTGGCCTTACATGTAGAATGAAGTGGAGGAGAATGTTTCTAAGAGGTGCCCATGTATAAAGCAGAAAAAACCTTCTGTTCATGTTCGAGCACCTATGGGCGGCATAACATCCCACTCGCCATTGGAACTGGTGTGTTGACTACTTACACCTGGAGCCAAGTAGTGGAGGTTATGAATATATCCTTGTAGTCATGGACCACTTCACAAGATTTGCGCAAGCCTACCCTACAAAAAATAAGTCAGGACAGACTGCTGCTGAGTGCCTTTTTAAAGATTATATTCCATGCTTCGGTTACCCTGCCAAGTTGCATCATAATAATAATACATTTTATTTGTAATGCGCTTTTCTTAAACCCAAAGCGCTACAGTAATAAAGTAATAAATAAAATAAAACAAAAACACCAAAAGCAATACAACAATTCATTAGAGAAAGACAGTCTTAAATAAATGTGTCTTAATCAACTTTTTTAAAATAACCCAACGTTGGTGCATTTCTGACGGGCAGAGGAAGAACATTCCATAGCTTAGGGGCTTTGTATGAAAAGGCTCTTTTCCCCATGGTCTTTAGCTTACATGATGGCTGGTGAAGTGAAAGAGAGTTAGTAGAGCGAAGAGAGCATGATGGAGTATAAAGACTGATGAGATCACAAAGATACTCAGGTGCAGTCCCATGAAGTGCCTTGTATGTTAAAATAAGAATTTTAAAATCAATTCTCGCATTTACGGGAAGCCAGTGTAATTGTGAAAGAACCGGTGTAATGTGTTCACGAGGAGAAGTACAAGTGAGCACACGAGTGGCAGAATTTTGTATATACTGAAGCTTGCTCAACGACTTAGCTGGAAGGCCAGAGAACAAGGCATTACAGTAATCTAACCTAGTTGTTATGAAGGCATGTATAAGCCTTTCTGTGTCTGCAAAAGAGAGAAAAGGTCTAAGTCGAGCTATGTTTCTCAGGTGGAAAAATGCAGTTTTAGAGATGTGTTTTATGTGTGGCGCTTCAAATGATAATTGTGGATCAAAAATGACACCAAGGTTTCGCACCTGTGAAGTGGGGATTACTGTACAGGAATCAACAATCAAACTGATCTGCTCGGCCTTACTAGTAGCCGCCACTGTACCAATCTGCATCAGTTCAGTTTTGGAGCCATTCAGCTTCAGGAAGTTGTTATGCATCCAGATACTGATCTCTGCTAAACAACCACGCAAAGCTATTAATGAGCAATGGACATCAGGACTAGTGGTGATGTAAATCTGCGTATCATCCGCATAGCAGTGATACCTAAGACCATGTTTCCTAATGATGTGCCCAAGTGGAAGCATATAAATGTTAAATAATATTGGACCCAATACTGAACCCTGAGGAACTCCCTGTCGAACAGGCATGGTATCTGAATTGTAGTTACCCAAGCCAACGAACTGGGCACGATTCGTTAAATAAGACCGAAACCAATTGAGGACACCTCCAGAAAGACCCAACCAATCTTCCAGCCTGTCAAGCAGAAGAGAGTGACATATAGTGTCAAAAGCAGCACTGAGGTCTAACAAGACCAAAATACTGCATGCACTGGAATCCGCCGCGATAAGAAGATCATTTACGACCCTAATTAAAGCGGTTTCAGTACTATGCCCTCTTCTGAACCCAGATTGAAAAGGTTCAAAGAGACTGTTCAGAGCTAAGTGATTATTTAACTGAACAGCCACAACACGGTCAAGAACTTTAGCCAAGAATGGGAGGTTAGAAATCCGCCTGTAATTGGATAAATCAGAAACATCACAACCAGTCTTCTTAGGAACTGGTGTAATGGCAGCTATTTTTAGTTCTGGAGGAACAATTCCAGAAGTCAATGACAAGTTCACAATTGAAGTAATAAAAGGGCAGATTGATGCAAGGCAGTTCATAATGACCGATCAGTGAACCCGTATCTAAAATACTGGTTGTAGTGTTCATGGACTTCACTGTACTTATAATAAAATCATCTCCGACCATTTCAAAGTTTGAAAAGGTAGAAGTTGGGAAGTTTGAAGGCTGGATATTAACTAGCTCAAGAGGAGCGATGGTATTTAAAGTGCTATATATACCCTCAACTTTACCGGTGAAATAATGAAGAAACTTATTACACTGGTCAACAGAGGAATGAACAACGGCCTTAGTTGGTTTGAGAAGATTGTCAACCAGTCTTAAACAGCGATTTAGAATTTGTTGCAGCGTTACCAATGATGCTTGAATAGTAGCTCTTACGTGCAGTATTCAAAGCAGAATGGTAAGCAGACTGTTGTTCAGTGTAAAGAAGCCTGTGCACTATCAGGCCAGATTTTTTGTACTACCGTTCTAATTGTCTTCCGGCGGCTTTCATTAAACGTAAATCCGGGGTAAACCATGGACAGGGTTTCCTAAAAGTAACAAGCCGTTCTCGCACAGGTGCGAACTCATCCAAAAGTGAGGAAAGCATGGAATTATAGTGCTCCACGGAGCTAGTAGTGGGAAGCCCAGAGACAAAAGTCGAAAAAAGAGTGAAGTCCATGTGCTTGATGTTACGAAATTTGATAGTGCACTCAGAAATGGATCGTGAAGACATAACATTTATGTCAAAAGTAATAAGTCTATGGTCACTTATACTCATGTCGATACTATCCAGAGATTGGATACCAACACCAGCAGAACATACCACATCCAATATATGGCCCAGCCTATGGGTCGGAAAAGTAACATGCTGTCAAAACCATCCAAAATGTCCAAAAAGGTAGCAGTTTTGACACAGTTTGGATTATCAATATGGAAATTGACATCACCAGTCAAGACCATAGACGGACAGAGTGGACTAAGAAGTGTCAGCAACTCAGTAAACTCAGAAAAAGATAAAGGATTAGGTTTTGGTGGATGATAAATGAGCAGCACAAGAACAGGTGAAGCACCATTGACTTTAAAAACCAAACATTCAAATGATGAAACAGTAGGAGCATCGATAACATCAAGTGATATATTTGACACAAATATTGCAGCCAAGCCACCACCCTTACCAGAAGCTCGAGGCACGTCAATATATTTATATCCAGATGGGGCACACATGTTTAAATTAAGACTGAAGTCATTGTCTTTATGCCAAGTTTCACTGAGACAGAGAATGTCAATTTTCCTGTCAAGGATAGTGTCAGTGATAAGTGCCGTTTTATTGTTTATTGACCTCGTGCTGAAGTGAGCAAGTCGCATAGTGCTACAGCACACATTCGCCGCGGGTTTTTGAGAGAGAACCTCAGGATAGCGTAGGTTACCATGGCCGATTCCACGGCAACCAGAAGTATGAGGCAGTGAGCACCTGCGGTTCGACCAAAGTGCAGTGACTCCAGCACCGGCAGTAGAACGACTCAGACGAGAGCCTCTATGATTATAACTAGGCCGGCGGAGGAGCTGCATGGAACGCAAAGTTTGTATGACGCTGATATCTGGACGGCCATGGTGTCCCAGGGACAAGAGATCAAAGAGAGAGTATCTCAGCATGGTGAAGCATCATGACCAGGGTCGAGAGTTTGAAAATGAGCTCTTCCGTACACTCCAAACAGTTTGCATGAATAGGCCATTCACAAATATCACCTTACCATCCTCAAAGTAATCCAGTGGAAAGGTTCAACCGAACACTTTTACAGATGTTGAGGACGCTGGCAGACAAAGAGAAGGAAATGTGGAAAAAACACCTTCCACAAGTTGTGCATGCCTACAACTGCACTAGGCATGAGTCCACTGGGTATTCCCCTTTCTATTTGTTATATGGACGAAATCCTCACCTCCCAATAGACCTAATCTTGGGTCTTGTGGAAAAGACAGACGAGGTCACACATAAAGTGTATGCAGACCAGTGGGCAACCACAATGGCTGATGCATACCAAATTGCAGAGGAGCACAGCCGACAGCCTAGTGCTAGGGGCAAAGAACAGTATGATCGAAAAAGAAGAGGAGTCATACTAGGAGACACGGTACTTGTCAGGAACCTTGGAGGACAGGGAGGCCCTGGAAAGCTGAGATCCTACTGGGAAAAAGCAATTTATGTGGTGAAGGAACAGGTGTCAAACAACCCTGTATATATAGTTTGTCCAGAGAACAGAAGTAGCAGAAAGACCAGAATGTTACATCGAAACCTACTTTTACTGGTGAACGACTTACCCCACTGAAATCACCGCATACAAGGAAACATGCAAAAGAAAGAAAGACATACAGGTGCTGGTCATATAATTAGAATATCACCAAAAAGTTGATTTATTTCACTAATTCCATTCAAAAAGTGAAACTTGTATATTATATTCATTTATTACACACACAACCTAACCCTAAGGTTGTGGGTTCGAGTCTCAGGCTGGCAATACCATGACTAGGGTTGGGCGATGTCTTTAAATTTGGCATTGGACGATGTCTACAGTGAAACATTGCGATGGACAATGGGGAGGGGATTGGGAGAGGTGTGCCTGAAGCGTGAATTCTTATAAGGGAAAAAAAATCTAACAATTCCTAACAGTGTATCTACACTGGATGTGAGCGGTGTGGTGTGACAAAATACTATAGAACCACTGATCTATAATAGAGATTCATTATATATAGATCAGTCAATAGAACTCAGTATAATCAGTGATGCTGTCTACACTGGATGCAGCGTGGCATAACACCACAAATCCCTGACAGTAAACAGCTGATGCGGCTCGGCACCACACGACAACTTTCACGTCCGGTGTAGACACTGTGTAAAGGCACACCGGATGAGAAGCTTTGCGCCGCGTCTAGGACATCTTGAGGTATCGCACACCGGACGTGCACATTATATACGCACAAGCTCAATTTCCATCTTATTTAATATAAAACTATGCAGATGTCGCTCTGTGGTGCGGTAGGAATTTGAACAGCATCCTGAGTCGTAGCTGGGCGCCGTGGACAGACGCTGAATGGCGCCACCAGGGTGTGCATACACTCGTAGAAAACAATGTTTTATTTTATATAATTTTAAAGACGTGGCGCAACGTGACGTGGTGCGACGTGACGTGGCACTGCGCTTCTCGTGCGGTGTGCGACCCCCTTAATGAGAGATGACTGAGAATGATGTACAAACAGAGTACGTGGGATCGCGAATCTCGAAAGTGATAGTGAAACTAAAAAACTGTTGTGCATTCAAAAAGGGGCGGGGGCGGGGGAGCATCACGATGCCAGCGCAACATCGTGATGTCTATCAGCCATCGGCGATGGACGATGGCATCGTCTATCGGCCCAACCCTAACCACGACTGAGGGGCCCTTGAGCAAAGCAATGAAACCCCAACTGCTCCCCGGGCGCCTCAGCATAAATGGCTGCCCACTGCTCCGGGTTTGTGTTCACGGTGTGTGTGTGTGTTCACTGCTGTGTGTGTGCACTTTGGATGAGTTAAATGCAGAGCACAAATTCTGAGTATGGGTCACCATACTTGGCTGTATGTCATGTCACTTCACTTCACGTCACTTCACATATGAGACATTAGGTCAGCCTACATTGCAGCCACATACAGCAGTTAACACTGTTGGTTTTTATGGGCCACCAGCTAGGCAAAAAAGGGGCTTTACATCATACTATCCGACACCAACATACTTAACTCTTTACTGCATACCTTCAGGTGACATACCTTTTATGCCATGCCAGTCATTCACACCATTTACATACCATGTATGTGTCTATTGAGACTATGGTGCTTATTAAAGAAAATTTGGGAGGTATTATCTTCTTTGTCTGGGAGAGTGTGACCCCCACATGGAGTTCAGGATTATTGAATTGATTGTATATACTTTATTTATTATTTACATGTGTCTAATTCTATGTATTTACACAACATAGTGTCATTAGTGTATGTCAAAGAGAACATTTACATTTACATTTTACATTTAATCATTTAGCAGACGCTTTTATCCAAAGCGACTTACAAATGAGAACAATAGAAGTAATCAGATCAACGAGAGAACAACAACAGTATACAAGTGCCATGACAAGTCTCAGTTACTCTAGCACAGAACTCATAGCAAGGTTTTTTTTTTCTTTTTTTTCCCTTCCCGGGAATAGGATAGACCTAAAAAAAAAAGGTAAGTGCTAGTATTAGTTGGTCAAGTGCTGGCGAAAAAGATGAGTCTTTAGATGTTTTTTTGAAAATGAGTAAAGACTCGGATGTTCGAATTGAGATTGGGAGGTCATTCCACCAGATGGGCACAGTGCAGGAAAAGGTCAGTGAGAGTTATTTTGAACCTCTTTGGGATGGCACCACAAGGCACCGTTCACTTGCAGAACGCAAGCTTCTGTAGGGCGCATAAGTTTGAACTAGTGAGTTTAGGTATATTAGGTATATTGGCGTCTGCTTTACTCATTTTCAAAAAACATCTAAAGACTCATCTTTTTCGCCTGCACTTAACCAACTAATACTAGTACTTACCTTTTTTCTTTTCTATCATATTCCCAAAAAAAAAAAAAAAAAAAAAAAAAAAAAAAAAAAAAAAAAAAAAAAAAAAAAAAACCCCTGGCTACGTGTTCTGTACTACACTAACTGAGACTTGTCATAGCACTTGTATACCGTTGTTGTTCTCGTTGATCTGATTGTTTCTACTGTTCTCATTTGTAAGTCGCTTTGGATAAAAGCGTCTGCTAAATGATTAAATGTAATGTAAATGTAAATGGTGCCGTGCCAGTGGTCGTCTTGTAGGCAAGCATCAGTACCTTGAATTTGATGCGAGCGGCTACTGGTAGCCAGTGTAACCTAATGAGGAGAGGAGTAACGTGAGCTTTTTTTGGCTCATTGAAGACAACCCTCGCTGCATTCTGGATCAGTTGTAGAGGCTTGATAGTACATGCAGGAAGGCCCGCTAGGAGAGCATTACAATAGTCCAGTCTGGAGAGAACAAGAGCTTGGACAAGTAGTTGGGTGGCTTGCTCTGACAGGAAGGGTCTAATCTTCCTAATGTTGTATAGGGCAAATCTGCAGGACCGGGTTGTTGTAGCAATATGGTCTGTGAAGCTTAACTGATGATCCATCACAACTCCTAGGTTTCAGGCTGTCCTGGAAGGAGTTATGGTTGACGAACCCAGCTGTATAGAGAAGTTGTGATTTAACGACGGGTTAGCTGGAACCACCAGCAGTTCTGTCTTAGTAAGGTTGAGCTGAAGCTGATGGTCATTCATCCAGCTTGAAATGTCACTCAGACAGGCTGCAATGTGAGCAGCTACCGTCGGATCATCTGGTCGGAATGAGAAGTAGAGTTGAGTATCATCAGCGTAGCAGTGATAGGAAAAGCCATGCTTCTGAATGACAGATCCTAATGACGTCATGTAGATGGAGAAGAGAAGTGGTCCAAGCACTGAGCCTTGAGGAACCCCAGTAGCAAGCAATTGTGACTTAGAAACTTCACCCCTCCAAGACACCCTGAAGGATCTATCTGAGAGGTAGGACTTGAACCACATGAGTGCGGTTCCAGAGATGCCTATCTTTCTGAGGGTGGACAGTAGAATCTGGGGATTAACTGTGTCAAAGGCAGCAGACAGATCCAGCAAGATGAGTACTGAGGATTTGGAAGCTGCTCTTGCCAGTCGCAGGGCTTCAGTAACCGAGAGCAGGGCAGTCTCAGTTGAGTGGCCGCTTTTGAAGCCAGATTGGTTGCTCTTCAGGAGGTTGTTCTGTACAAGAAACATATAGAGTTGGTTGAACACGACTCGCTCAAGTGTCTTTGCAATGAATGTAGGTCTGTAGTTTTCTAGAAGTGCTGGATTTAAAGATGGTTTCTTAAGCAGTGGGCTTACCCGAGCCTGCTTAAACACTGAGGGAACTGTACCAGAGTGAAGAGAGGTGTTGATAATGTGAGTAAGTGAAGGTATTACTGAAGAAGAAATCGCTTGAAGGAGGTGAGTGGGAATAGGATCAAGTGGACAAGTAGTAGGATGACTGGACAGGATAAGTTTGGAAATGTCCATCTCTGAGAGTGGAGAGAAGGAGGAGAGAGAGTGTGTATTCATTGTTATGAAGTTATCATCCGTCTGCGGTGTGGAAAATTGGTCACTGATGGTTCTTGTCTAATTTGTGAAGAAAACTGCAGTCATCGGCTGTAAGAGTCAATGAAGGAGGAGGTGGAGGCGGACTAAGAAGATAAGAGAAAGTTTTGAAAAGTGTGCGAGAGTCAGAATAGTTGTTAATTTTGTTGTGGTAGTATGATGTTTTAGCGGTGAAGACATCTGCAGAGAAGGTAGAGAGGAGAGACTGATACACACTGAGGTCGGTAGAGTTTCTTGATTTATGCCATTTCCTCTCTGCAGCCCTGAGTTTAGAGTGATGTTCCCTGGGGTTTATCTAGGTGGATGCTGAAGTCACCAAGCAGTACCAGAGGAGTACCATCCTCAGGAAAGCTTGATAGTAACACATCCAACTCCTCCAAGAAGTTTCCCAGTTGACCTGGGGGACGATAAACGACCACAAAAGTTGCATTTTCTAAATACTGAGCGGCAGTTGAGGGAAGAGTTGCCATGGCGACTACTGTGCGTCTTCAGTCAACAAAAAGGACCGCTTGACTAAAGGGAAACTCTTGTCTCTCTCTCTCTTTCTTCTTTGTAAAAAGGTTAGTTAAATGGCCAAAGGTCAAGAAAAATGACTAATTCACATTCTTTACTGTCCAGTTAATGTATTTCAATTAGATACCTATTTAATGAGTAATTTCAGAACAGCAGTCCTGTCATAGGGTTCACTTGTGTTTAACACTTTGAATTGACTTTGAAGTGGTCAAGTTTATGAGTAACTGTACATAAAATAAGTATTTTAATGTATTTATTAAAGGGTTTGTTTTTAATGTTAAAGTTAGCAACTGCCAGTGTGAGGATACAAAAATACAATATAACAGATACTATTATTACTTCCCTGAATTCAGTCTGCTATGTGAGTTGTGTGAAACATTGAAAGGATTTATTTCTTCTATTCTATTATTACTATTATTTTATAACTTCTATTATTTATTTATTTATTTATTTATTTTGGGTGGTGTGACCTTCATTTCCAAGATTCCAGAATGAAAGGGAGCATTCTGATATTTTAATATTTCACTGTTTGCAACTTCATAAAGTAAAATAACCAGATCTTTTGTTCATTTTCACATAACCTCTCCATTTAAAATTCATAGATCTGGCTATGTATACTGTAGCAAAAAAGTTATGAACGTTTCAGTCACAGCACACACAAATGCATTAAATATTCATGTATGATTAAGTAGGCTGATATGGATTTCTATATTAGTCTACATTTGAATATTAATATATATCTTAATTGTCTGGACACAATTTTTGGTTACGCCTGAAGTATGTGCTTTGAATTATTCCCTTATATAGGCATACTTCACCTCTAAGCGCCTTTGCCCATATGTGGGATATTAGACTAGCGATGGTATGATACCAGTAGGCTTTGATTCTGATATTGGTTAGAGATCATAACGCTCAAGTTAGGAATTAAATGAGTAACGCATAAACACGCTCATGTTACGTATGGTTTGTGTGACTCGATTCAGAAGTTACATTACTGCAGTCAAGAGTTTTACATTGAGTAGGTATTCCAGTTCAGAGAACAAATTTGCTTGCAAAGCCTCACGGGACGTACACAATTGCCTCTCTCAGCGTGAAACAGAAAAAAAATTCTCAGAAATCAGAAATTTCCCAGAATTCAACACAAACACTAAACAAATCGACATGTACCATCAATCAGCCAATACAATTTTTAACAGAATAAAATCTAACATTTATTCATTTTTAAAAAATAACAAATTGCTCATTTTTAAAACTATATTGTAGCTTTTTCAGCAAGAAAATATTTGTGATTTTTTTACTTAAAAAAAAATTATTTAAAGAAAAAGCTGTGCTCAGATGGAAATATAGCTGACGATCATCCACTGTCGTGGTCAGCAAGGACTTCCACTGCCCTTTTTGCAGAAGCAAGTCAATATTTTCCGTCAAGACATTTCTTACTTCCCTTTTCAAAATAAAGTTAATATTGTGCTAGAATACATCACGCCCTGCAGTTACTTCTCAGCAAATACCAGATCTCAAACAGCAGTTATGATTTGGGATAGAAGATATATGGATGGAAAAACTAATAATGGATAGGTGAAATGTTATCTGAAACATCGGTTAGACTTTCAGTTAAAAAACAAGAAGATTGTGATCTCTGAAGAAGGGGGAAAAGTACAGTCTCTTTTCTTCTGAAAATGAAACTGGGGGTGATCAAGCTTAAAAAAAATAATTAAAAAAAATCCCCAAACGGCCATGTTGATTTCGCTTATTCCAGGAAACCCAGTGAGTGTGACACATGCAGGTCACAGGTCTCTATAGCTGTGGCTTTTGTTGTATATGACAGGGAAATCAATGAGAAAAACACTCCCTGGTAACGAAGTGTGTTTATTTACATTGGATAGCTCAATATGAAATATGCATCATGACCACTGTTATCCTCATCAGCAGTCGCCTCGCCTTCCAAAAAAAAAGTGAGCTGAAGTTGCATTTTCAGAATTGAGATTGCTTCAATTCCATCCATTTCCAGTGTGGAAACTGTTTATCTCTTCACAGAAAAGTAAATGACCTTCATTGTCAACTTTCAAGAACTAGAAGAAGTGCGTCTGGGATGACTAAATGACTATTATATTCGATAGTGACAGTTTATTTCTGCTTTTTTTTTTTTTTTTTTAATCTTGAAAGCTTCACTGAACATGCATGGAATGGAAAAGAATGATCACATGAATACATTTTAATTATGGCATACATTAAAGAAAATTCATTTTGTGTTCCATGGGAAAAAAAAAGAAAGACATGTGGGTTTGGAACAACATGAGGGTGAGCAAATGATGACAATCTCGTGTTTGGGTGAACTGTCACTTTTAAAATGAACACAAGTGCTATTGATTAGGTACTTACCTTTAAATGAGATACAAAAAAAAAAAATGAGATAATGATTTTCAAAGATGCTGTTAAGCTGGTATTTTCTGTATTCTTAACTGATTTGGTTATTGCAGTTACCACATGTTGTTGACTGAGAATATTTTAATACATTTCACAAATATATATTCAGCTATGCTCAGGAATGTTAAGCTTTGTTATAAATGTGTGTATATAACACACACACTTATAACAATAACAATACATAACATCTGATAACACTGTCTAGAATGGCCTCATATCAAGATCACATTTTAGTCAATTTTTATAAAGCTTTGCATAGGAAGAATATGAAATAACACCAAGCAACAACTTTAATTCAGTCTTAAAACTCTTTATTTATTCTTATAATTGAAGTTATAACGTTGTCCAGACTTGTTAGATATTCACAATGAGCTCTTGAGAGGAACTACAGCTCTGCTGAATGACTCGGAGATGTTTGATGTTTTTCCACACGGCTTTGTTAAAAATGAAACCTCAAACATTTCCTCAAAAACACTTCTCCCCTCACTTTCATATTGGCACAGCACTGACAGTAAAGTGGATGACTGGGTCTTAATAAACCTGACGTGATCTTTCTCTTTGAGCCTCGGCATCTAAACGCAATCCAGATCCCGCCTGTGACCCAAAGGCAAGATGATGAGAGAATGATGGCTCCCTGAAACCTTAAAAATCACAGTATTAATATTCTCCACAGTTCTGAGCAGACGGGAAAAGCTGTGGCCTCAACTGTTCTCACTGCAAGCCTAATATCAAGAACCGTAATATTCAACCACTGAAGCTGCTTTCTGGATTTGAAACACGTGCCGTATAGAACACAGCAAATAAACTCGTCTCGTCGATCGTTTTCAGTCCGACCTCAGCAAACTTCACTGCAGCAAATGTTCCTCAAGAAAGCAAGGCAGTCAAACTCAGTCTTGTGGAGAAAAGAAGGCAAAAACCAAGGCAAAACAGGACCGACTACCACAAACATCTGCACCAATGTAATGACTAGCATTGAAATGTTCAAAAGGAATGTCTTCAAAAACACTAAGAAAAGGTTCAGTCTCTAAAGGATATTTGCATGTCACAGGAATGTCAACACAGCACTTATTCAACCATGAAGTTTCCCGGGATTCCTTGGGACGCTTTTGGGCCGTCCGCCTGCATACTCGAAATCAATCATTTTATAAAATCATAGCTTGAAATGAAATAAAATTAACAACGGAAAACTATCAATACAGAAACACCTCCGGCTACATGATCATCACTCTTTTGGTCTGTGATTTTAATTTTAGTCTTTTCAATCAAATATACCAGAGATTTAAATCTACGCGGGGCAAATGAATTCAGTCCGATTCTCATGAGGGAGGGGGAGATGTTGAGCTGCGTTAGATAAGTTCCACGTAATTTGCCGGGAACATGCCGAAACGGCCATCCGGTGCGTATCCTCGCCACCAGCCTTCATCAATCATCTCGATGCCGGTGATGATGTCATCTGGGTCAAACGAGATCTCTGTGTCATCAGCTGAGAAGACACACATAAAGCAGATCAGATCACAGATTAAATGATATAAAAAGCCGTATAAAGGCCAAAGTCTACTTCTGTTTTGACACAAAACCTTAGCGGAATTGGAAAAATCAGGTTGTGTGTTTACAGTAGGTGCATATTATGCTGATGATCGCATTTGTGCCGTGCAGGCTGTATGCATACCAGAATTTACATGTACAAAAAGTGTCAAAAAACAGGACGTGATGCTGCCTTCACATGTCATATCCCACTTCTGAAGCTGTAATTATGAGTATGTAACATTCAAGTGCTTTGTTGTCAGAGGTGATGTCATTCATTCGTTAATTTTTGCCTGTTTTGGGGGAAATCTCAGCCATGGAATATTTAGTCAATATCCAACAGGTTTTGAATATAATGTAGCATCCCATTCATTGATAACTATATAAACATCTAGTTTTCAATACTAGTTTTATTTGTATAAGTTATTTGTATAAAGAAATAAACGGTCTGTCATTTTTATGGTAGGTTTATTTTAACATATAGAGACAGAATAACAACCAAAAAATCCAGGAAAAACTCATTATATAAAGGTTAGAGGTTGATTTGCATTTTAGTGAGTGAACATTACGCACTTAAAATAAAATCAACTCAAAAAAAAAAAAAAAAAAAAAAAAATCTAAATTATCGACGTTACTGATATTCAAAATGATAAGCAAACGCTGCTTTGTTTATGTTTCGTATATCGGCATCATAAATCTTGGAAGAACCAGGACATTTTTTAATATAACTCCAATTGTATTGGTCTGAAGGACAAATAAAGTCATATACACCTGGGATGACTTGAGGGTGAGTAAATCATGGGGTGATTTTTATTTTTGTGTTTCATTTCATTTCAAAATGATCTCAAAGTTCCAGTTTTTAAATACAACTTGAGAGGCTACTCATGTCCAATTTCTGCCTAGAAAACTATTTATATTTACAATAATTCCAATACAAAAAAATTCTAATAAATAAGCTGAACAAACCAGATTTGCAGTGATTAGTTGATCTTGCAATAAACTCTCAATACACCAAGAATTTCACCTTTTGAGATATTAATTCCGGGGGCAGTTGTAGTCTTATGGTAGAAAGTTAAACTTGTAACCTGAAGTTCATGAGTTCGATTCTCAATACCGACAGGAAATGTAGGTGGGGGAGTGAATGAACAGCACTTTCTTCCACCTTCAATACCCATGACTGAAGTAGCAGCAACAATTGTATGTGTTCACCACTCACTCACTGCTCTGTGTGTGTGGACTTGAATGTAGAGGACAAATTCCAAGTATGGGATACAATACCTGGCTGCATGTCACTTATACTGATTTTCTTAAAAGCATGACTGAGAATTCATACTATGACGATTTTAGTAATAGCAGAATGCAGATGGCAAAGCAGAAGAGATTTGTGCGAAAGGAATGTGCATCTCTATGCATTGTTTATCATGTATAATTAATACACACCAGCTTGGTAGTCATACAGAGCCCTGGCGCAGACGCCGCGATCACCTGTCGTCTCATACGTGTTCTGCTCCTCCGCCTGACAAACATCCACAAAACATTCAAATCAAATCAAACACATTCAAATCAAACATGCCTCACATCCCCCGAAAAACAGCATGAAATAAATTTTAAAAAAAAATCCATGATATGAAAATTTAGTGGCTTTTGGTTCATATATATTAAGTTTGTGCTCCTCTGGCATATGCTAAAAGACTGACAAAATGAGTTCCTAAAAAAGTACCCCTTTAAAATGCACAATCTTTTACTTCTAGAAGAACAGACGAACAATAACAACGACTCAAACTGCAGTACACAAAATACTGTCCAATCAAAAGCTCTCTAGAGATGATTTTGGCTATAACTGCTGTCGTTATTCAGAATTAGTTAGTTCTGGTGGTGAGTGTCGTACCAGTGCTGGATCCTCATAGATGGCGTCTTCTTCCACTACTGCCTCATACTGTGGCTGCTTTTGTTCTACAGGCATTTCATAATTATCAGCGACCGCTTGTACATCTGTAACATCAAAGAAAACAAGACGAGAAAAATCATTTGCTATGGGTCCTGTAATAGCACACATTCCCCACAAGGTGGTGCGGACAATCAGTTGATTGACTGATGATGATAATATGACAGTGAGATGGGATAAATGAGGGAGCTGATAATGTGTGTGTGTGTGTGTGAAGCCCACCTTCATACTCTGGCTCGGGTTCTGGCTCTGGTTCCACATACTGATATCTGGGTTGCTCCTCAAAACTGGGCTCTACTCAAAACACACACACACACACACACACACATGCATGGAAACACACATGCATGGTAACAAGATCTGTATTCTGACAAACAGAGCATGGCCAAAATATATCACGATATGAGTGATTTTATATGATAGCAACTGTATATAAATCACAATATAGTTATTTTTGCTGGGAATTCCACCAAAAAATAGCAAATAATCAATTAGTAAAGCATTTTTTTAATAATAGGCTGCACTAAATACTTCACAAACATTTACAAAAAATCTTCATGTCATTTGATTATTTTATTTTCGATTTGGAACTTGATTGATGAAAAGCAAAAGACCAGATTATTAGTAGCGTGTAAATCCACCATCAGTGCAAATGCTTCCAATTATTTAAAAGTAACAATTTAAAAAAATATATAAAAATAGCAATTTATTAGAAATCTGAATGGATGAGCTACATTTAAAGCCAAATAGACTATTGTTTTCTAGATATACAGTACTGCAGCATAATTGTGATAGTATACAGAAATGCTCTGTGGCAAAAATTATTGTTCAAAAGTTTTGGGTCAGTTTGTTTTCCTGAAAGAAACCAATACTTTACTGATCAAAGATGCATTAAATTGATCAAAAAGTGGCAGTAAAGACTACATGTACAAGTTACGTTCAAATTAATGCTGTTCTTTTAACCTTTCTATTCATCAAAGCATTGATAAATTCCACAAACACTAAGCAGCACAGCTGTTTTCAACTATTCTAACAATAGTAGTATTCCTTAAGCATCAAATCAGCATATTAGAATGATTTCTGTAGGATCACGTGACACTGAAGATTGAAAATTCAGCTTTACATAACACCAAAATATATTACAATAGAAAACATTTATTTTAAATTGTAATACAATTTTAGAATTACTGTTTGTATTGTATTTTTAATAAATGCAGGCTTGATCAGCGTAAGAGACTTGAGAGAAAAATCTTAATCGAATCCCAAAATTTTAAACAATAGTGTACCATCACAACGCTCAGGCCTTATTTTGAGATGATTATTTCATTATAAAGACAGTTCACCAAAAAAAATTCATTTCCAATAAATAAACTGTCATTCCTAAGCTGTATGACTTTCGTTCTTCAATGTAACACAAAAGGAGACCTTCTAAAGAAACTTCCAGCTATTGAATGGAGACTGGGCCTTTTAAGCACCAAAATAACAAAAATGCACAATAAAAGTATTAAAACAATGGTCCAATATGACCTGAGAAAAGTAGTGATGCCCATCTCATGAACAAATGATTCTTTCAGCTGAATGATTTGTTCACATATACCATTTAAATTGAAAAGAGTGGCCTGGATAGTTTTCAAAAATTCTTCTTTTGCGCTCCACAGATTTTTTTTTATTTTTTTAGGTGAACTGCTCCTTTAAGTGCACAAAGCAAACACACAGCGATCACACACACACACACACACACAGCAAACAGCATCCTGGAAATCCCGTTTATTTGGAGGTGTACCGCAGAATTTGACAGCAAGCATGAGGAACGTGTGAGCAGTTAGATGTTAGTTGAGATGCATGAAAACACCACACAAAGAGGTAGAGAGTGAAAGTGTGTGTGAGCATGGAGATGGACGACACACCAAACCTTTCCAAGTGAGCGATAAGGAAGGAATGATAAGGTGCGTGTTTGTGTACCTCTGGCTCGTAAAGGTGAGGCCTGACGCACGGGAGAGCGAAATGGCTCTGGGTCACATGACTGCTTGGACAGAAAAGGGCTGTTCAACCGCCCTGAGACACACAGAACAGAGAATGACAAAGAGAGAAACCCAAGCTGACAGATGGCTGACGGAGTTATACACAGCAGAACAGACCACAAACATCGTTTTAGACAGAAGAACTGCAGGCTGTTTAATGACAGTGTCGAATTTCAGACGGACGAACAGGGTTGAAATGCACGGAGAACAATGGGAGAATGGGAAATACCACAAAACATTGAACAATCAGGAGTTAGTTCCTGCATGCATAAGAAAACACCTTCTAATTCACAGACAAGGCCATTCTTTAAACACGTCTGAACACATTCGCTACATGAAACGTGACCCACATAGCAAAAAGGGAAGCTAAATATAGCATGCAAATAATGTGGCATTTAAATAAAACACTTCCAACAGTGTAAATTGTGCTTGTAGAGATCTCATCAGGACATCAGTATACTGCTAATGTGCACATTTGGGATCAGACTGTATTTGTTATTTATTATCCTTATGAGATATAAACCTTGATATTTATAACCACAAAATTATACTCTCAAATCATCAACATTTTCATTTGTATAGAGATTTATACACTGCTGTTTATATACTAATATTCAAAAATATTTTTTTTGTATTATTTTTTAGGAAATCAATGTTTTTATTCCGCAAGAATGCATTCAATTCTATCAAGAGTGACAGTGAAGTATAATTATATATATATATATATATATATATATATATATATATATATATATATATATATATATATATATATAATATATATATATATATATATATATATATATATATATATATATATATATATATATATATATATATATATATATATATAAATATATAAATATACACACACATATATATATATATATATATATATAAATATATATACACACACATATATATATATATAATTGCAATAATATTTTAAAATGTTTTTACTTTAGTTCTGATCAAATAAATGCAGCTTTTGTGAGCATAACATACGTAAAAACATTAAAAAAAAAAAATCTATCAACCCCAATATATATATATATTATTACTATATAAATAAACAATATTACTTATTGATTACTCAAACATACACACACACACACACTTATTTCTACCTATGTATCTATATAAATATATACACATACATATATATATATATATATATATATATATATATATATATATATATATCTATTACAAAATAATACAGTATGTTATAGTAAATATTGTAAGTATTATAAAAGTAAACATAAAAGAAAAAAATCAATTTATATATATCTTTTAGTATGAATTTAAATTTATATTTACATATAAATACATATATTGTTGTTTTTCTGTTTTGACTCATATAGTGTGTGTATATGTGGGACACAGAGTATGTATAAATGAACGGTACCTGGTTTTGGACTGGACTGAGTATTGTCTGTGTTAGCAGGGTTGATGCCCATCTCTCTCTGTTTGAACATTTCTCTGGGATTAACAGAGCGCTGGGAGACAAGAGCCGCGGCTTCCTGTTACAAATATACACACACAGTAGCAATCATTACTGATGACCCTGATGCCAGTACAAGGAGGCTTTTCACAATTTAAGAGCTAGAGATACAAAGCAAGTTGCTATACTGAAAGAGGAAACACAGAGCAAAACAAACATGCTGAATCTCAGATTACATCTCCATCTTAGTGTATGCAAGATTTAAATACTGACAAAAGTGCCTGGGTGATATAATGGATGTTAATATTGCATCAAGCATGCTTTTTTAGGCTAATATTGTACACAACATGTTCAACGGACAGCTCTCTGATGTGCTATATCTACATGTCATTTGATAACATCTTGCCAAGTACTACTACTTCATACTCAAAAATACATACACCAAGGGAGTGCATACTATGAAATCTGTATTGTAAATCAGCATTGGTGAATGAAACCATTGCATTTATAAACTGGGTTTAAGTCAGAGAGAGAGAAAAAAAGCACAAGCCTGTTCAAGGCACTGAGGCATAATGATAAAACAGACATTCATTTGAGTCACAGCAGTTTGCCAAGTAAGGCAATTTGAGAGAAGGGGAAGAGAAAGAAAGAGTCAGCAGTAGAGGACACAGCCGCACTGTATAAAGAAAACAATTAGAAGGTTATAAGAAAGTTGAAAGAGTCCTGTTGTCCAAGGCCAAAAGAGACGTTTGATGCTTCCTCTCACTCACGTTGGCTTTTTCCACCGACTCTCCGCGTTTAAAGGGTTTCTGTGCTGCCTGCTTCCTCTCCTCCTCCTCCTCCTCCTGATGGACATCAGCACACTTTAATTCTCACACACTTCGTTCTATTATAAAACCTAGCCGGTTGTATTTGAAGGTATCATATTTGTTTATGCTGTCTTCTTATGGCTAAATTCTAGAGCAGAAGTGAAAGCTCAGAGAAAAATCCACCCACTCTGCAAAATGACTAAATGGTAATGCTAAATATTTAAATATACTTAAAACATTCAATTCAAAAATGGATGGATGCACTTTTTTGGCCTCCAAAATCTTGACCACCATTCACTGCAATTATAAAGACATTTTTTAATATAACTCCGATTCTATTCATCTATAAGAAGTAAATCATGGGGTAAGCCACAGAGCATGCTATCAAGGTAGATTGGTAATCACAAGCATGTTCTTGGATTTAATCAGTTTTGGCCCTCGCAGATCGGGCCCTGAGACCTGTGTGAACTGTATATGTGTGGCACTGTGCATATGGCCTAAATACAAAACCACAGATTGTCTTCATTTAACTTATTTGTGTCACAGCATCTCGCTGGGCTGTCAAGAGTTTATTTTGGAAATGTGGTTTAAAGATTATCTATGTGCAGATAGAAGTGTACAGTGGGTACAGACAACCACACTATGCTAGAAAAAAGGAAGTATTTGTCGTCGCTACACACATTAGCGTTGGCCAGTATGACATACAATAATAGAATTTTGCTATTGTGTTTATGCCAATGTAGATCTATTTAAGTGTCTACAAGTGCACCAGACTGTTTGTGAGAGTGATAAAGAAACATGGAGTGAGATGAAAATATAAGTCGAAGTGAGTTAGAAACCTAAAGATTTTCCTTTGTTCTCAGAATTATGATTATCTGCCGTTAACATCCCAAAAACATATTTTACAAAATGTACATGCATATGTTAGCAACAAAGAAAAAAAATATAGTTCAGTGTGTTTTGTGGTAGTATGAAGGTTTTAAACATATTGTGGCTTCTCTACAGGAACTATGTCAGAACATGTCCACAGCGGTGATATGTGGATTTAAATAACCGCACAGGTAGTGTGTGTGTGTGTGTGTGTGTGTGTGTGTGTGTGTGCCGCTAACCCATTGCTGTTTCTGCTGGCCTCGATTTTCTGCCTCCTGCTGCTGCTGGTACTTCCTGTAACACAAACACATGAGGTTTAAAATGAACACTCAGCAGGCGCTATCCAGTTGGCAGATGACCTTACATCAAATTGCAACAAGGTTTGAATCTCATTTTTAAAATGACAATTTGACCATTGGTGATCTCATTGATAATCCATCCAAAAATGAAAATTCGGTCATCATTTACTTATGTCATACTGCTGAACACAAAATAAGTTATTTTAAAAAATGATGGTGACCAAACAGTTTCAGGTCAATGCAATTCAGTTTCTTTGTCAATGGAATGGAAGTCCATTTTTTTTTTGTTAACAGAAGGAACCAAACTGTTCCCGAAAATCAAAAAAACTTCCTCAGAACAAATAAAGTCATACAGGTTTGGAACAACAGAATTTTCATTTTTGGGTGGACTACCCCTTTAAGGACACTCAAATGCACAAGATGTTTATTTGTTCAGACGTTACTGACCTTTGTTCATTTATCTGTGATGCCCTCTCTTTTGCTTTCTTTTCCCGTAACTCTGCTTCCTTAACCTCTCTGTCCTTCCTCTCTTTCTCTAGCCGCTGCCTCTCTTCTGCCGCCCTTCTCTTCTCCTCCTGAAGACGCTTCTCCTCATCTTTCTGCAGAAGAGACATTATGCAAAACAAAGACCGACTCAATCAATTATGACAACTCAATAGTTTAGACATGGTAATGTATATGACAATGTTAATGTATTTGGCCTTGGTGCACTAGATCTGCTAAACGCTGCTACGGCAGAGCAAGTATGGACTTGACATTGCCAATAAATACTCAGACGTGCTGCTGTAAGCATGTAAGATACACTGCTGCTGCTGCATGAATATGCATACATAAATCCAGTAGCAGATATAGACAGGTGGTGCTGGGGGAGGTGGAGGGATTCAGAGGAACTCAAATAGATGCTACAGGACCAGATTCCAGCAAACACTGAACCAGAGTATTAAAATGTTGAACAAGCAATCTCATGGGCTGCAGAATCTGCAGAGGCCAATCCACTTGTACCATGTACTAAATTACATGACTGCCAGCAGATTGCATGTAAATGAACCTGTGCAATCTAGAGTTTCATGACTGAACTAGATATATGATTCATAACTTATCTTCTTGACACTGTATCTGTAAATTAATCTTGATTCTCTAGAGTCTGTAAATAAATATAAGTCAACAGTGTTAAAACAATGGTTCTCAATCAGGGGGCCCGAGCAATCTTCTAATGGGGGCACAAGATGACTTAATTTAAATTAGGCACATCCACCCCCTCAACAACTTTTTATCCTTTGAAGAAACAGGATTCACATGATCTAGAAAAAAAACCTGGATTAATGAGATAGCCTAATTATAAAAGTCTCATAACTACATAAGATACATATATAATCTCATAACTACATAAGCCTTTTGTAAAAATGCAGAACTGTTCGTCTCAGAGCAACACACAGCGGCATTTATCATGTAATTAATTAGATTAAAAATGTTAATTGCTTACCAGCCTTAATTTTTAGATATGCCAAGCTTTAACCTATTTTAACGGGTAGAATTCCTGAGTAAATATATTTTAAGTTCTAATCCTTAATACTTATTCAGAATCGAAATCTATAAACCAGAAAGCTGAACATTGTTGCAGATCATGGGGAATCACGGAGCAAAAAGGTTTGAGAATTGCATTAAAATGCTTTTTTTTTTTCTTAGGAAACTGCACAACATATTGCAAGTAGAAACTTAGATGCATGTATGCTGTATTACCTCTGCCTGGGCCCAGAAAGTGTCTTTGTTGGTTTTCTTGATTTCAGACATGGCATTAGTCTTCTGGTAAACAGATCCCTATATGGAAAAACAATGAGTGGTAAATTATGACTAAGCCCAGATGGGATATTTAGACTTTGCATTTTCTGTGCTGATTTAAGCGGAAAAGTTCTGTGAAAAAAACCACCCGAACATGTTAAAATACAAAAATACAAAAAAAAAAAAAAAGAGCTGAAGAGAGAGTATAGCTAAAAGCATAAGCAAATTAGCCAGAATATTTAATAAACACCCATGCAAGGGGGTGGGGGATCTCCCACAGGTTTCTCTGGAGTTCTGCGGGTGCAGATTCCACGTGGGCCTGATTATACCCAAAACAACTAACCACATGCATAACAATATATGAAAATACATCAAAATTGATTGTTGTTAAATTGTACTATAGATAAATGACTCGATTGCAGTTTGTGGGTACATTTGGGGCTCAGCAGAGAAATTATTCCAAACCACCATAACAGTTTCCACATTCTGAGCATTCTGGCTCATTCCATGTGAAACTCCTGACGCAGCACTCTGAAAGAGTGTTCGTGATAAACAAGCAGCATTTTGGCACCGACCCTGGCACCACTGTGCCATCAGAAGACCTGTCTGATGCCTTCTGCTGCTGACCACAAACTAAACTACCAAAGCTTAGCAGTTTTTTTTTTTTGTATTAATTAACATGAATGAACAATTAACACTACATTTATTACAGTTTTTATTAATCTTTGTTAATGTTAGGTAATAAAAACACAGTCGTTCATTGTTTGTTCATGTTAGTTCACAGAGCATTAACTAATGTTAACAAGCACAACTTGTGATTTTAATAATGCATTAGTAAATGCTGAAATTAACATTAACTAAGATTACTAAATGCTATAGAAATATTGTTCATTCTTAGTTCATGTTAACTAACGAACCTTATTGTAAAGTGGTACCAATGTCCTTATTACCACTTTTGATTAATTTAATGCATCCTTGCTGACAAAAAATAAATAAATCAGAACCTTTTGAACAGTAATGCATGTATGTTCAAAGACTAGAAATAAAAACTGCACTGGACACTACTCTGTTGCATTATGGACAAGGTATGTGTGTGAACTGACCACAGGCCCCTGCGGCCCGCTGTCTCTGAAGCGATTGGACTCTTTGTGAAAGCTGTAGTTGGCTCCTGAGGCTTTGGCCACTTTCTGCATGATGGCTTCAGGCTCCACGTCCTCATCTGCCCGTGCATTTATCGTCACGTGAGCTCCCTGCAGAAACAGCGTTGACAGTTTTTTTAGTCCCACACACATTCACATACTCAAAACTCAATTTAAACATGCGTACGAGTTACGAAACCATCAGACGGAAGCGTCGAGATTCACAGATTTCAAGTGAAACATGCCCACGCACACACTTTTGTCAATTTATTTATTAGCAACCTTTGGCTGCGTGTAAGCTCTTACTGAAAACAGCTAGCTTAGAAGGACCACAAAACAAACAAACATCTTCTAATGAGAAGAGGAGGCCTCCACCCATTTCCCTGTTTACACCAATGTGTCTGATGCAAGCAAGTGATTGGCTCAAATAAACAGGAATCCTGACTCAAACATCTTTTCTCTCTCATCATCTCTCAATCAACAACTTCAAGCACTTTTATGTCCAAGGGGTTGATTTTTATCTAATTTAGCATGATAAGGAAATTCTACTTATTTAATTTCTAAATGCATCGTACGCGTGACCCTATATTTTTTTTTTAATCAAACTGTCGTAATTGGATCTTTTAGTTGAAACAACAGACTTCTCTCTCTAGTGGTTGTTTAGTGGTCTTCTCCAATCATTTGGTCAATTTAAAAGGTTGAGGCTTGTTGCCAAAATGCCACTAAAATTGATACAAATGCACCAGAAATGTAATATATAAGGGCAAATAAAATAAAAAAGTTAAATAAACAGTAGGTTTGGCCGATATACCTAAGATTTGATATCTTGATATATCTTTTAAAATTTTAACAGTTTTTTTTGTTTTTGCTCTAGAAAAAGGTGATTTTCTTTTGCTGGTTTCTGATTTAACCCTCTGGTGCTCCTTATTTGGGAGTCACACTTGTGGTCTTCACAAGTGACCGGACACCTGAAGTTTTACCCCCCACCCCCTAAGTAAAATTGATGTAACATATTTTTAATCAATAATACTTCATTTAATATTGTTTTTTTTTTTTAGATAAATTTCATTTTACTAAGTAATATTTATGCAATAATTATGACCAATTTCTTCCTGTTAAAAATAAAAATTAAAAAAAAAAATTATATTACTTTGCAATTAATGCAGTATTTCATGTTAAAATACAGTCAATGCCTTTAAAATCCACTTTTTCAAAGCCAAATTAGTGTCATCTGGTGGGAGTAAATTAAGAAAAACATCTGCAATTCTATGGTTTAGCCACTAGATTCCTATATAGCTCTACATAAAATGCCTATCAATTCTCTAATTGTTTTTAGACATAAATACTTATTTTTATTACGTTGTGGATGTGGATATATGTTTAGACATTCTCAAAGACAACTTTTTCTAAAGGTTTAGATTTTTATTATTACTACAATCAGACCTGAACACAGAGAAAGCATTTTGTAACACAAAACATTAAAATTCTATAAAAATTTTACAAAAATTAACAGGCATGTTTTATCAGAGCTTAATCGTTCTGGGTCTGATCTGATTTCAACCACTTATTTCAGTTTTCTGACTCATTTTGGGTATATGGTTATAGCCATACCAATTCATTTGAGTGTGTATAATTGTGTATGTGTGTGTATGTGTGAGTGGATTTGTCTGTTTTGCACTCTTGATGTTTTAGAGTGTCACCCCTTCCTTGCGGTCGACTTTTTTACTGCATTGTAGTTGAATTCTTGCTTATATTTGACATATTTGCTATGTTACAGTCACACCAGTTCATAGGTGTGTGTGTCAGTACGCTTGTGTTTGTGAATGGATGTGTTGGTTTTGCACTCTTGATGTTTCATCTCGTCGTTGCTGTGTACTTTTTTTTCTGCATTGCGGCAGATTTGTAGATTGTACACACCAGAAATCTCTGAATTTTTGTCGATTTACCATTCATTTCCTATGGTCGGTCATTTTTGACCGACGACCACTTAGCCTGCTCGAATCATGCCCTCAATTTTTTTTGTTTACATTCTTAATGCCATAAAAGTCACCAAGTTTCATACCATTCTGATGAAGCTGTGATTTTTCCAAATTCAAAACAGAAATGTTTTCAGTCAAAAGTGACCGAAGAGCACCAGAGGGTTAAGACATGCTTTGTGTCATGACTTGATGGGGAGTAATTCTTCTTCCACACCCATGTTGCTTGCTGTCGACATTTTGATAATGACGAGTTACGCTTTGTACTACTCAAGAGACATTAAGGTGGAGAAGGTGGCGTGAAACTGGTGATTGGTGTGGTCTTTGGCACATGAATCTTAATTTTCAACAATATTTGATATTCGTTAGGGACGACAGCCTCACGGTTAGTGCGCCATCGTATAGCACAACTGTGCTTGTGGTGACCCGAGTTCGATTCCCATCTCGAGGTCCTTTGCCGATCCCGCTCCTCTCTCTCCGCCCAATACTTTACTGTCATTTCTCTACTCTCCTATCCAATAAAGCATAAAAGCCCATAAAATATAACTTAATATTCTATATTAATGATATTCAGTCATTTCTTTTGTGATTATCATGATAATATGGTTAATAATTGATGCATCACCCAGCTCCTAATAAACAGGAAGTTAATAAAGTGTATTAATTTACATTTTAGGCAAAATACTATCAGTGTTATCTGTATTTTGCCAGCAGTTCCAACCGAAGCCACAGCAGATTACAGAAGACGTTTTTAAACAAATAGGTTAGGTGAATTATTCAATGACTCATTTGTGAATAGTTACTTGCTTCATTTCTGAATAATCAGCTGTTTGTTTCATATTTTAAAAATAATGTAAGTTTTTTTTTTTCCCATATTTTATATTTCTACATTAACAATTTTATTAAAAAAACGAATCTCATAACATAAATGTAATCGCAGTGTAAATGTCTCTGAGCTGCATTAAACAAGTCTGTCTCTAGTGAAAAGATGGATTTTGTTGAAACTGATTTCATTTAATTGATAACAGCCCTATAGTGTATTATTCGGATTGATTCACTTAAAGAATTTAACATGAAATATGCATACGTTTAATTAAAGTTAAAATGCCATTGCCATTATAAAGGTAAATAGCTCCTAGAAATCAATTTAAGTTGGTAAATATTACCCCTTAATGGGAAAGTTCATTTCTGCTTTAAATCTGGACAGCCGTAATTATTTTTTAGACACAGTGAGAGCTTGTGGTCGGATGTTGTCATGCTCTGTATAACTACCAACAAAGCCAACCCAAATTTGTCTGGATATAGCCCATGATGTCATGTCCTGTTGTGAGCATCTAGCTGTGCTGTGAGTCATAGTCAGAGTTCACAGACCGTTAACTCAATCACACAACCAAACACACTGTTCACAATACTCACACACTTAACAAAATAGTACATTTACCTTAAGGAAGTTGGCTATAGAGCTCACATGGTTCGCACACTGGCCTTTTCTGGCATCTTTAACACCCTCACCGGTCTGAAAAAAGAAATGTCAATACCTGTAAACATGAACAAAACATGGCTGCAAACATGCATGTTAAGGGTGGCTAACGACCAAAATATTATATTTATTTTACATTATTGTAATGGCATTTATCACAATATAGTTATATAACAATAAAACATTGTTTCTATATATCAGATAACCAAGTGGCAATATCTGGTTTAAGATAATGGTGTGAATAAACAAAATATACCATCATGCTATTTAGTCCTGAAAATTTATATCGGATTTGGTGAATAGGAGCTAATCTGATTCATAAATACATTTGCCAGAGGCACTTTACTAGGGCAACAGCGTCTGTAAATCCTAAGGGCACCTTTGTGGTTCTATAAAGTCAAGAAACAAAATCAATGTGATGAGTTACAGAAAGAAGGAAAAACCCACCCAGTTAATGAGGACATATTTGGGAAGGCCGGAGTTGGGGTCTTCAACACGGCAGAAAGCGTACATCACCTTCCCACTGTTCAGCTCCTCGACTAACTCCTCCAGACCACCATCTGAAAACACACACACACACTTAATACACACAAAAAAATCATGATTCTATCCTACTACAATCACTAATGAACTCAAGTTTTGATGCAAAATCTTTAAGATAATATATATTATACTATACTATACTATATATAAACAATAAATCTAACTTCAAAATTTAACTGGGTGAGCCAGATATTTATTGATCTAGGAGTTAGATTTGTCTAAAAATACTTTTAAAAGATACATTTAGCCTCTGTCCCATATCTCACACACACTTTCAGGGCTGAAATTTGTTGATATGCATGAATATGCACACCTACTGATGAACCATTCCAATCTTTTAATTTGAAAGTAAAAGTTTATGCAAGTAAAAGAAATATATATTTTCTGAAAACATCCATAATAATTATGTTGTTGGACTGTTAAGTTCAAAACAATTTTAGAGTCGATACTGCTAATTTGGATTGTATTCTTATAAATTTAATAAAATAATATATTATGTCAAGTATACTGTATAAATATTTTCTTGCATCGTTTTTTTCATCTAAAATTGTAAATTCCTTAAGAATTTAGAATAATTTTGTTAGGTAAATGAAGTAATAACACATGAATCGCATAGTACCATTCAAAACTTTGACATTTTTGTCGATGATACAAAACAATATGGTCTTAGTTGAATACACACTCACACTCACACACACATACACATATACATAAACATATACATATATTAAAATCTTATGTTCCATTGGGTCCAAACAGACTCGGGAATGCAAACATCATATGCAGATTTTGCATGCATTATGAGCTGAAACCAGTGCCTTTTAATTAGGACAGGGTTATTTAAATATTAACAGAAAATACTCTCACTGTACTTCAAATAAATATTTCATGTCAAAGGGTTTACAAGAAAAGTTAGAGAACCACAATTTATTACTTAATAGTATATTATAAGTATATTAATCTATGAATAAAGATACTATGATTAATAGATTTTTTTATTATTCATTGGAGTCTTTTATCATTTCACTGTCGCAGTGATGCGGTATAAACACAGAGGCTGTGCATTCGTGATTTTAGCACATAACATTCTTTTACCAAGGTTAAAATCAGTGTTTATTTATTCTCAGTTTCCTTCTCACATGTAGGAAGAACATTGAATGAATCTTGGCCTGTCCTTAACAGTCTGCCGGTTCAGTGGACCACTCATGTAATTAATACAAAGAACACACTGTACTGAAAAACAATCGCCGCGGGCTGAAGATGGACATACTCTGACACTGTTTGCTTAAAACACTACATACCACATGATACTAATGTAAAGAACTCTAATTCACTAAATGATAAAGAAAGCCCACCTCCTTTCTCTGCCAGCCTGATGTCATTGGTGTTCCCCTCATAGGTGAAGAGAGCCCTGCAGAGACATCAAGTGCATTACATAAGCGTTAAACAGCCAGGTCACTGATGATTGAGGACAACACGGCTCTGGCATTCAAATTAAAGTCAACATGAAACGCCATTCACAAGCAATTTTACTCCCATAATCTGATGCATTTTCAAGTAAATCAGCATAAAAATCAAATCCTAAAAAAAAATATTTGCTACTTGGAAAAAACATAAAAAAATGAAATTATTTTATATTAATATGACGTAGATATCGAGGTGACACTCTGTGTGTGATTCTCTGATTGTGTCTAAACAAAGACACTTGTACAGCAAGGAAGCGGTGTCAACTTCCTCTTTGAAACACAGAGCCCAAGTCAACAGAAGTCAGAAATAGGAAGTGCTGTAAAGAGGAATAAGAACTGCAGCAGCCTTATTTCTAGAAGATCTCACAGGTCAGATCATCCTGTGACATTCATGCTCTGGAGTGCTTTGATATGGAAATGAAAGTCACAACTGTTAAGACAAAGCTGCTTCTTTAATAGGAGATGTTATATGGGAGAGGTCGAGCCTGTTCCTTCCGGAGATTTACGATGACTCATCAAAACTGTTGATTCTGTGACATTTCATCTGTCAAAATACCCTCTTTAACAACAAACATGCAGATGCAATTTCTCTCAGCAAATTCCTTCATCGACAGCACCAGAAGCCCATCATAAACTCCTCCATCTGTGCACAAACCAATCTCAAGTAGTGCTTCAGTTTTTTTTTTTTAATACCAAATTTCATATAGACCAGGGAGAACCAACGATGAAGTTCAATAATCCAACAGCAAGTCAACAGTGAAAATGCCTCTAATTCTGTATTAGAAGATTCAGTATAAGCACAAAAGAGCTGATGTTTATCCAGCATGATTTTAATAAGTACCAAAGGAACAATCGAAAAAGATTTCTAAATCAATTTACATAATTAACATATATATATATATATATAATATATATATATATAATATATATATATATATATATATATATATATATACATACATACATACACAAAATAACAGCATAAATCTAAAGTGACAAAGAGTTGCAGATAAATGAGAAAAAAAAAAATAACCGTAACTAGAGATTTTTTCATGTTTTTGGAAGAAGTATCTTAAGCTTACCGAGGCTGCAAAATACAGTAAAATAGTAATACTGTGAAATACCATTACAATTTAAAATAACGGTTTTGTATTTTAATATATTTTTTCAAATGCAGTTTATTCCAGTGGTGCAAAACTAGATTTTCAGCATCATCGCTCCAGTGTGCCATCATTCTAACACGGTGAAACATTTCTTCTTATCATGGCTTATTATTTTGTCTAAATTACTAATACGTTGAATTATAAAAGTCTTTACTGTCTCTTTTGGTCAATTTAATGCATCCCTGTTAAATAAAATTATTAAAAGTAATTCAATTGCAAAAAATAAAAGTAATTCCTTAAAAAAAAAAAAAAAAAATCATACTGGCCCCAAATGTTTAAACGGTAATGTACACGTTATTCTCGGGTGTCTGTATTTGTGTGATTTTTCTCAAATGATGTCAAATCTCTGGGTAGGATGATGAGTGTAATTAATGTAGGTCATTTATAATCACTCTTCATTTCTGAAGCGTTCATGACCCGAATCCCGTCCTCAGTTCCACTTCTTGAAACAGAAACTCACTTACACTTCAAGGTGCAAAGCTACAGGACTTTGGTCTGGTGTCAACATGTCAAACATTAATATCATTTCTATGACGAGACTCCACTTGTACAAGACTCTTACGGTTCTCTATACAACTGGCATTAACACTCATACTTGTGAGGCAACATTCTGACTATAAAGAGCAATTATTTTTGATAAAGACAATGAGGTTGCATGTAAATTGAGTCGCAAACAGTAGGCAGGGTCTGTCAACACAGCAGCCATATATGGAGAAAAACCACAGGAAAATAAGGAGGTAGGAGTGGTTCAAAGCCCATGTTCTCCAGAAGTTGGGATGCTTATGAACTGATCTCAGACGTGCAAGCATGCAAAGCAACACTGCACAAAAAAGGTCAAAGCATATGCATAATTTAATATAAACTTTCATCGCTGGCAAGTGAGCAACAGTGTATTACTGGGAGGAAATCATTTCTGGAAGATTCAGTGTTTTTGTGCACGAGCTGTGAATGGATGAGGGCACACGAATAAAGTGCATCATAAACGGCCACTGTATTGATTCAGATGAGGACTTATGTGGTGATAAGCAAAAGCAGGGCGATTAAAACGCCAAAGGAGCAGCTAACATGCTAAACGTGAGGATGTCAGTGAGTGTAACGGAGACGCTACCCTTGAGTCACTACTCACCAGTTAGTCTCTGACTTCTCATCCACCACCTCTTTATAGGCCGCGGTAAGAGCTGGGCCGTTTTTGCTCAGGTTCACAGCCATGATGGGGAAATCTGTGGGTTTCTGACCGTCCGACGCCGGGGACAGACGCTGCAGTGGACTCCGGGGGTAGATGGGGATCTCTCGGCGGCTCTACGCAGACAGGAAGCGCGCAGCGCCACATCACGTAGCCCTCACTCCTCCCTGGAGCGACCTTACGAACGCTACTATGGTGACGGCGTAGCTCATGAATATTAATTACGCAAAGCGAGGTTCGCCCAATAAGCGTTCCTGATTCGCTGCAGAGCTGACGCTAGTGTGTGGGCGGATGTCAGCTGCCGAATGATGACTCGGCTTATGAATATTAATGAGGTTATGCGACTTCTGAAGGTAATCAAGCAACACTCTGGCCAAGCCTTCGTCGTAGTAGAATTGTGTAACTTAAGCGGCAGCGACATCTGTTGGACAGGCAGGAGAGTCGCATTTCTGCCTTTACTTCTTAAGACAAGGGATGGTCAGAAATAATATACATATAATTATAATTAAAAATTGCTGCACCACAAACCTTTCCACCATTATCAGATATTTTATTTATTTTTTTCTGCCCTTTTTGCTGGGCAAAGACCATTTTTAAAAAGATAAATCTTTGGAATTATTATTATTATTATTATTTTTTACTTACCCAAACATTTTGAATGGTAGTATTATGGTTTAAAATATTAAGGATCACAACCATTTTCAGCAATTATCAGTGTTGGAATTTTCTGCTTTTTTTCTCCTTCTTCAGAGACCATTTTTAAAAATATAAATCTTTGGAATTTTTATATTTATTTATTTATTTATTTATGCATGTATGTATTTGTTTGTTTGCCCCAGAATTGTGAATGGTAGTATTTTATGCTTTAAAATATTAAGAAGCACAACTGATAATTTTTAACACTGATAATATTAAGAAATGTTTCTTGAGCATCAAATTAGCATATTTTATTGCTGAAGGATCATGTGACACATTTAAGTAAAGTAGTGATACTGAAATTTCAGCGTTGCATCACAGGAATAAATAAAAAAAAAAAAAAAAAAATATATATATATATATATATATATACATACATACTTACATATTTATTTATTTTTTTATTTATTTTTTTTACACTGAATAAAATCATAAATGTCTCATAACGGGATTCATGTTTTGTTATGAAAAATAACAAAAATCTTTGATCTTGGGGTAAAATATAACCTGTACTTGTGTGTGTGTATGTGTGAGAGAGAGAGAGAGAGAGAGAGAGAGAGAGAGAAAGAGAGAGAGAGAGATTTATCCATTACACAATAAAATATAATTATTTTGTGAATTCTGTCAGTGCAGTAGATTAAAAGTAAATTCTGAACGTCTGTGCTGTTGTCTATACAATAAATCCAATAGAATGTATTAAACAAAAGGAGCTTTATTGACTAAAGTTGACACCTTGGAGGTTAGTCTCAGCTGTACTGAGTCTGAGGAGAGAGCTGGTTAGATGACAGGGTTTTCTAGCACAAACGGTTAGCAGGAGAGGTCATTATGGCTCTGTGTACGTGTGTATGTGCTACACAAAGTAGTACAGTACCAATCAACAGTTAAAACAAAGTAAACAGTACAGTACAGTTGCTGATACATTGATGGTTAAGGCTAAGGTTTTATTGAGGGTCTTGGGGGAGGTGAGAGAATGGAAAAAAGATCCCTGATATCTTGCAAATAGCTGCGGAAAAAAGGTTGTAGCCTACCAGAGTGCAAAGCATGCTATACTGCCTCAGCACAATCTCAAAAAGGGTTGCAACTGCTTCAGACGAAGCATCTCGTAATTCCAGGCTGACTGCGTTTGAGCTGATGACTGGAAGACGACAAATAAATAGCAAATAAATAAATAAATTAAACAAACACTCTACTTCCAGATGCACAACCGGGGAGCCACATTTAGTAGTGAAAAATTTGCTGATACAAAGACAGTATCATCGGTCTTTGAATCAAAGTTAGGAGAAGTTGACATAAATTTTACATTCAGTTCAATTTAAAAGAAAAAAGGAAGGATGAAAGAAAAATTCTATTGTCATTTGCGCACCATCATGTTTTCCAAATCCAACCGATGACTTTTTTCTGTAAAACAAAAAAGGAGAAACTGTGAAGTATGTTCACGCTGCACTTTTCCACACAAGGAAAGTGAATGGGGACCACAGCTGTCAAGCAACAATAGCAAAGTTTTCCAATAAATATTTACTAAAATTTGAGTTCGGAATAAACTTTTATGCCACTTTTTATTCAGAGCTTGAAAGTTTATGGTCCCCATCCGCTTTCATTGAATGGAAAAGTGCAGCGTGAACAAACTTCAAAATTTCTCCTTTTATGTTTAACAGAAAAAAAGTCATCGCCTGGATTTGGAAACCATGATGGTGTGTTAATGATAATAGAATTTTTCATCAGTTCTGTTTGGAAAAGTACGTAAATGATTGCAGAACTCACATTTTGGGGTAAATATCCCTTTAAAAGCATATCCAAAGCTATACCAGACACAAAATATCAATTCTCTTGGTGAAAGTACACATATATGGTGCTAAATATAATTCTGGCAATATTTAGCCCTTTTCAGGGAGTCTTGAGCTATGGGCTTGTGAAGAGCAGCACCAGGAGGTGAGAGTGAGGAGATGATGTTCACACTTCTTTCCCGACGGAAAGCGTTTGAGAAGCGGCTTCCCAACCCTCCCGGGCTCCAGTTCAGACGAGTGAAGAAATATTTTTTCAGTCTGCTCCGTGTAAACATCTTGATCATCCACCTCTAAATAGGCAGCCATGAGTTAATGAGTGCGTTTACAAAAATTAATTTACAGTAAAAGAACTTGAGTCCAGCACCTGCGCTGGTCATACATCAAACGTACCATCTACTCGGTCAAAGGTTAGTAATATTAGCGACTACAGGAAGAGTATCTAAATATTATTAAGGATTACACTCTTGCAGACAGATTTGTAGAATAGATAAATGCTAAACAGCCGAAAAATATTGCATTCATACGCTATGACGTGCCCATTGCCTGCAAATCTAAAAGGGGCATAATCACGTTTGGCAGAAATGGTGGCATTTGTTTTTGTTTTTTCACACAGTCCCACCGTTCAGCATTTTTGCTCCCTCTTTTTTTTCTGCAAGCAAACTGGGTGAATTTTTAAGACAAGTATAAAAATCTGCCTTGATTCCTAAAGCAACTTCACAATACTTATCAAAACAAATACTTACACATCTGCCATATCATGCACATGCGGCTGAGGTGAACTCAATTCAGTGGCCGTTCGCATAAGACGCGTTTCTGCGTTAAAAACAGGTTGACGGAGCTTTCCATGTACACTTGTAATGTTTATCCATATGTACAGTAAATATGGTTAACGTGCCCCCAGAGCAATCTGAGTGGTCCTTTCTGTTAAAATCAACACTGCACATCAAACGATAAACAAACTAGTGTTTGAAAAAGTGCATGTTTACACAGAGCAACATTAAAAATACAGCGCGAATGGAAAGCAAGAGCATGTCCTGTGTGAACGGCCAGCTTAAATCTGAAAACGACACAAGGTTAAATAAAGAATATGTCACAAGGAGATATGATTAAAACCAAATTAAAATAAAAAAAAATTATGTCTGATAAATAAAAATAACACTATGTCCTAATGAGATGCAATGCAACACAAGATAAAAGGTTTGTTTTACATTTTGCTTTTGTCCTAATCAACAGTGATGGCGAAAAGCGACTATTAATTTTAAATGTATATTTTTTTGTTTAATTTTTAATTTCTGCTACCTTGTGGCTGACATTGATTAGACCTATCTGTGTTTTGTACAATATTAAAAGTTTAATTTGTGTTATCATTTTGGTATGAATTTAACACCATAATGAAAGCGACAATGGATAATTAACCTCAGATCTTAAAAACACCTTGAAATACACAAGAACGTTCAAAAAGAACAAACAAGTGCATTTCACAACAAGATGACAAAATTGTATCAACCACTGATAGATTTTAAATATTGTTAAAACTGTTAATTTTGATGAAATTACATATTTGTTGCACAGTGAGAGAGCAGTAAGCTTTCAGAGAGAGCTCCGCCCACACACTCTTCTGATTGGCTGTGATTTGCGATTGATTTTTGTCACATCTTGCTTTTCTGTGTCCGAAATCGCCCCTTATTCCCCTTAAAAGTTCACTATTTGTAATGGTGTCCAAAACCAAGGTGGACATTATTGAGATCACTCATTCAGTCCCACGATGCACTGCTATAACTAGTGTACAATCGATGTACACTCAACAGTTACAATGAATTTCCGCGTATACTCCGTTTCCAAGTTCGCACACTTGTTTTCATTCAGTGGACATTTACATTTATGCATTTGGCAGACGCTTTTATCCAAAGCGATTCAGGCTATACATTTTGTTTACCATGTGTGTTCCCTGGGAATCGAACCCACAGCCTTTTGGTGCTGCTAACGCAATGCTCTACCACTGAGCCACAGGAACACCTGTTGGACTATATAAGTGAAGTAACGTAAGGAATAGCGAATGAGGGTATAGGGGGCGACTGTTGCTGGAATCTCATTGCATCGCATCTAGTTAGGACATGGTGTTATGTTATGTTTTTTTTTTTTTTTTTAAATCGCTCAAAGATATAGACTCACTAGACTATTTTTATGACCTCAATTTGTTCAAAAATCAAATCTCATTTTTTCAATAGGGACACAACCTTATCCTAATCACATTCATGGTGTTTTATGGGATAACACTGAAACGTTAGGAAGTTGGAAGGCGGAGACTACAGTAAGGTCTTTCTGACACCCGATTTTTTTACATTCTATCGCAAACCGGTAAAAATAAAAGTGCACAGACAACTATGGTTTCCACAGGGACGGTGCAATGGTTCAGACGTGATCAATCCTGTCTCGCCGCCATTCCAACTTCAGCCCAATGTTTCCTCATTCTGTGATGACAAGAGTAAGAACGCCAGCAGTAACACTGAGAAAATCACAATGACAGTAATAAGAGAACTAACAGTAGTACAAGTCTAACTTCCTGGGTTGTGGTACCCCGAGGTTTGTCCGGTTTTACAGTTTTCCTGGAGTTTTCCAGGCTAAGCCGTTGTGATGGCGGATCACATGACAGCGGATTCAGCACATAGCGGCCAATGTGTACCAGCGGCTCTCACCTCCGCCTTCTGCTTCCCTTCCAAGGGTCTGGTGTTCAGACGTCCCCTCCCCTCAACATTCACTTCTTTTGACTCCTCTTGTTCAAAGTAAAAACACATTTCTCTGTCCGTTTGATTTTGTAGTGTTTTAGTGGCAGGCACTCTCACATGGCGTACTTTTGCGTCCATTCTCTCGCTAGTCTGTTGTACCTACGAGCAAAAAAAGGATACACTCTTATGATACAATTCAAGCTACATTTCTGTTTTATTTCGTTTTATTTATCAGTGCGGGCAGGAATGCTTTACAGAAAGTGGATATTATGTGATACTTTATTCACTTTATATGCTTTAAACATGTAAAACATCCATGTTTCACATCATTAATGAGTGCTTCGATAACATTATTGTGTATATGTTACATTAACAAACTAATGAATCAGTTTTTGAACCAGAAACGAACTGTCTCAGACAGACTCTGAATCAGACTTCCCCATTTGCCTGAGGCTCTGGAGGTAATAATGTTGTAAATAATGTTTGGTTTCTTGCACAGACCAATCATTTTGCTTCATAAGACCACCATATATCCTCAGGAGTCACAGGTATTAATTCTGTGTTGCCTGATGCTTTTTGTGACAGTAGCATTTTTGCTTAACATTTTTCAGGATTCTTTGATGAATTGATGAAGTTCAAAAGAACAGCATTTATTTCAAATAGAAATCTTTCGTAACATTATACATGTTTACTGTCATTTGTGATCAATTTAATGCATCCTTGCTGAATTAAAGTATTAATTTCATAAAAAAAAAAACTACTTATCCAAACATATAAATATAAGAAAAAAATCCCTTACATATCGGATGGCCTGAGGGTGAGTAAACTTACAGCAAATTATCATTTTTGGCCAAACTACCTCTTTAAGCATGTTAGGCTTAAAGAGATCATAGTCGGCTAACAATGTCTGGAACTTCAACACACCTCTAGACATGAGATGCAGAACTAAGCAGTCTGTCGGTGCTTGTAATAATTTTTGCGTCTTTCTTGGACAGTTTTACATGCTTCCACACTGCCGACATGTTTGCTGCATTAGTGCATGCCTCTGTTTGATCGTGTGACATCATTGTTCGGTACATATTATTTGGTCTTTTCGCTTATTTTTTCTTTTCGGAAATTTCGGAAACATTCAGTGCATCCAAAGTCTTTTGTTCTTAATCCAAATGTTACATAAAGCTGTTTTTGTACTGATGGCACACTTATCGTGTGTTATAATTCTGACATCCATCAAATAAAAGCAGAAAACCACCACAAGTACTTTTACATTTATATTAAATTTTCCAAAAATAGGCATTTGATCAAAAAAGAAAAATGAACATAAACAATTTAAAAAAAAAAAAAATTAAATGTGCATGTAAGGGTCACTCACTTTTCTCTGTCTGCTTTATATGTATGTGCGATCTCAGGTACCAGCGGGTCATCTGGGTTTGGGTCACATAACAGGGAGCAGATAGACAACAAGACTACAAAAGAAAGGGAACACATTAAAAACATATAATCCCAAAACATCCTGATCGTCTCTCCTGCTGGAACGAGAAGTTTCTCTCTCACTGCCCTGTGTTTGTTTGTCATATATAACACAAACAGATTCCTATGGAGAGATCCAAACAAGGTCATTGCTTAGAAAGGAGAGTAATCACTGCAGTCTGACAACATCACACACACCAGGCTCGGCGCTCAGAAACACCAAGGCTATACAGTCCTCAAAACAAACAGTCTGTCCAACAAGTGCTCAAGCCACATGAGAACATTATAATACCTAAATTATAACAATCATCTGTCAGTTTGAACATGTACTGTAGGTTCTAAGAAAAAATTCTTATTATTATCAGTGTTGAAAGCAGTTGTGCTGGTTAATATTTTTGTAGAAACCATGATACATTTTTTTTCAGGATTAATTGATGAGTGCAAATTTCAAAAGAACAGCACCTATTTGAAACAGAAATCTTTCCTAACATGAAAAATGTCTTTGTTGTCATTTGTGATCAATTTAAAGCATCCTTGCAGCAATAAACAATACATATACAACAATAAATTATTTCAGATTTTTTATTTCAAAGTGCTTATTTATCATGCATTGAGACATTGCCTGAATCTTACCTTTGGATACAGTAAGTGCAGGAGACCACTGAGATCGCAGGATGTCCAGACAAATACTTCCGTTACTGTTAATATTGGGGTGGTAGATTTTTGTTGTGAATGCGACCTGTCAATCAATGCAGAGAATATTGATAACAGCATGACAAGCCATTACGTACATTTGCATTTGTCTAATATCGCAAAGCAACTGACCTTTGGTGGTTTAAAGGGGTAGTCTGTTGGGAAATGAATGGTAAGGAAGAAAACCCCTCCTTGATATGGACTGTCATTCTAAAAACCAAGAACACAGCTTTGCTAATGTATGCACGTACTGTCTGCAACTATCACAAAACCGGCAATATTTCAACACATCTCAGTATTTATACTGAATGTATGATAAGGACAGGTTAACTCAAAAATATAACATTCAACAAAATGTATTTACTGTGATTGTATGTGGAGATCAGCCAATCAGGACAGATGCTGTTTGCATGTAGCAGTGTTAAAGGTACAGTCACCTGGTTATTTCACTAAACTTTTACTTTTTCTGGTACAAGAAACCTTTCATTAAAATTTAAGTGGACCTCAAGCAGAAAATAAAATGCTACAAAGGTGTTAAACATCCCTTTTTTTAATAATTAAAAACCTTTCTTAAAGGGATAGTACACCCAAAAATGAAAATTACCCCATGATTTACTCAAGCCATCTTAGGTGTATATAGAGTTATATTAAAAAATGTCCTGGCTCTTCTGAGCTTTATAATAGCAGTGAATGGGTGTCAAAATTTTGAAGCCCAAAAAAGTGCATCCATCTATCATAAAAAGTGCTTTACACTTTTAACCCAGGGGGTTAATAAAGGCCTTCTGAAGTGAATCGATGAGTTTGTGTAAGAAATACAAAACGAGAATTTGGAAAGAAAAATGTCGGAGGATTTCGATATAAGCCAAGAGTAGGGATCGACCGATATGCATTTTTCAGGGCCGATGCCGATACCGATTATTACAGATCAAGGAGACCGATAACCGATATTTTGAACCGATATGTGTCTAGTGTAAAAATGAAAATTAAGAATAAAAAGGCCTCTGACAAAGACTCTCTTTAAATTATTTTAACACATCTTTAATTCTGAGAACTGTTCATAATAACATTAATATTAATAATAACAACAAACATAAAAAGTGCTGGGGGGAGCATCCATCAGCAGCATTCTGTAAACTAAGTAAAACTTGCATCCATCAGCAGCATCCTATAAACAAAGTAAAACTTAAAGCAAATTTAAACAGCAACAAATGAACAAATAATGGAAAATAAACAAAATCTCTCTCTCTCTCTCTCTATATATATATATATATATATATATGTGTGTGTGTGTGTTATATTTAGCATTTTATTTGCAACCCAGAATTGCATTAAAAATCACACACAACCCATATTGTAATAGTGTTTGTTTTTTTTTTTTTTGATGTGTAAAATGTTTGTTTGACTGTTTATCACGGCGATACAAACTAGGAAGTATACAGGACAGCGTCATCCAGAAACGTGCAATTTGAGATTATTGACAATTTACGTTATTAGCATAGGGTTATTAGCAGGGTGCGATTTGTGAAATAAACAGGGGGGGGATGCTTTTGAAAAATTTTATGAAATGTTTTTAATACGACGGAAATTGTATTTAAGTGTGATCTCAGTTTAATAAAAAAACAAATTACATCGCGAAAGCGAGCAAAAATTGTAATGATTTAATGTCCACGGTTATTCAAACAACAAATTACATCGAGAAAGCAAGCAAAGAACACAACGGAGCATTTGTGAAACTCCGAATCAGTTAAACCATTGCGTCGCAAAATGATACACTGTTTCGAAGCGCTTCAATCGGATCGCGTATCGCGAATCATTTGATTCAGATCTGGACGTCAAAGCTAGATTTCACTACCTCCCTTTAAAAAACTGGGATAAAAGTTATTCAGCAGAGGCAGGGATGCATAGCCAGAAGGGGGGAAATCCCCCCCATCCTGGTTATTAGTCAAATGAGAGAGCGCGGCCGCGGAGATAACTAAATCAGGAATAAGGAGCTCGCGTCGCGTCAGGGTGTCAGAGCTCGCGCTTGATGCCCTTTCAGCTCTTCAAAATTGCATAATGGTAATTCTGAATCTGTATGATAAATTATTTTGCAATCATGTTAGAATAAAGCAATATTTCTCCAAATATGCAAAAATTTTTTGACTAAGAGCCCTAACGGAACGGACGCTGTTCAGTGAATCTATGTGAACAACACAAAAAAAAAAAACCGCAGCAGACGTGAATTCATTCGTGTTGATAATCTATTCACAATATAACGTTAAGTTGGCCGAATGGTGAGAGAAGTAGGTTTTAGTTTCACTATCTCAGCACTGATGTGATGATCCGTTAAAGCATATCACTGCAATGACGGACATTGACCGGGAATTCACAGTATAATAACTGAATGGGGCTTGTCATCATAAATCGATTATATTTAGGTGTTTTGCAACTTCAGTGTAGTGATTTATTGCAACTTCAGGAACGTTTACTGCATTCTTACCTTCGAGAGAGAACTTATTGATGTGTGATGATGATCACTGAAGCAGCTCCTGTGCTTTCGGTGTGAGAGCGGAACATTTTTCCAGCAGCGCCAGCCGTATTGATTGGCCAGGCTCGTGACTCCCAACAAATCAGACGGACGATGTGGGCGGGGCTTAGTCTAGGCCACAGAGCGTTGCACTCTGACTGAGGTGGCTGGATCAGTGCCAGATCGCGCATTTCAAAATAAAATGGTTTTATTGGCAAATCGGTTTTGAAAATGGCCGATGCCGATAACAATAAAAATGCTTAATATCGGCGCCGATAATCGGCCACGCCGATAATCGGTCAACCCCTAGCCAAGAGGAAACTGGTTTTACTTTGGCTCTCGCGAGACTAGCGTATTCTCACCGGAGCTTACACTACACCTCTAGTGAACGTGTGTACAACAGTTAGCAGGAGCTAGATATTACAGTTTATAAAGTTTTAAATATGGCTATTTTTCTTACACAAACACATCGCTTCATTTCAGAAGCCGGAGTCGTGTGGAGCACTTTTTATGATGGATGGATGCACTTTTTTAGGGTTCAAAATCTCGACCCCTATTCACTGCCATTATAAAGCTTGGAAGAGCCAAGACATTTTTAATATAACTCAGACTGTATTCGTCTGAAAGAAGAAAGTCATATACACCTACGATGGCTTGAGGGTGAGAAAATCATGGGGTCGTTTTCATTTTTGTGTGAACTATCCCAACTATTGCCACACATTTTGACCAATGAATTTCCATGATTTCCCCATGAGATTTTAAGATTTTTATGAATCTTAAGTGTATACATTTTTTTTAGGACTGGAAATCACAATTCCCTCATATTTCATGACTGTGGGAACCCTGTAATTTGAAAAGAATAAGGCAGAAAAATGGCTGCTTACCGGCCCCATTATTGTTGCCTGCCAGTGAAACACTGAAAAACATGATTCATTATATAAAATCAGCTGGCAGTATTGAAGCAGAGCAAGAACTGATCCAGTGTATGCTGAGAATGGTAGTTAGTGTTGGATCACTACTAGAGTGAATGCATGTGAATATCTATATATTTAACCACTAATCTGACAAAAATATTTCAACAGTAACTTTTTATAATCCACTCGTTCCTCATATACTCACAGTCCTCTCCGACCGGACCTGCTGAACACTGAGCTGGTGGATCTCTCTGTAGGTCTGTCAGTTCCTGAGGGAAACAAAACAGCCATGTCATGTAAAACAGCATTTCTGTGCAATAACCTTAAGTGTACTTAAGAGAAAATTGATTATAGTAACACAAAGGATTCTTGGTCTGATCAAAATGTTATCAGCACCAGGATACTTCATTTACTCAAAATGCTTTCTAAAAACAGAATTTGGCTCATGTTAGTGTAATGTGGTTGCCAACACATACTCCTAATGCTCTGGCTCTGAGCTTTGTTTCCATATTGAGATTCAGGTGCACTGCCAGCACAACCAATGCTGCGGCAGTCATCTCATAGTACCTCGCAAACGGTCTGAGAATGAAGTATGGCTGTATAAACAAAGCGTGCGATTGAAAATATCCGGGTGTACAGAAATATCAGTTGTGGAAAACAGGCTATTCGTATGAGCTTCTTTTTTACATTTTTCAAAATATGAAAACAATGTATCTGTGTGAATCTCCAAATGAAAAACTATATATCATAAAGACAAAAATAATGTGTTAAGGATTTAAATCAGCAATTCAAGGTAGTACAGCTAAAATTTTTTAACAGTAGACACATTATATTTTAAACTGCATTAACTTACGGGTAAAATTGGAGTTAAACATGTTCATGATATGTTTCATGAGAGTCACCAATGTGTATTTTTATTAATGCTTTAATAATGTTAAATTTGTGCAGGCATTTAAACGAGTTTCTATCTTACAGCGGTCTCTCAACAACTGTTGCCACAATGTTCGTCTGAATTATAGAAACCCAATCTCCACTTCTTTTTGTACAAGCACTGGACAATATTTACACGGCCCTTTCTGTCAGTCGCATACCAACTTCTCTACAGTCTGGCTCAGTATTTGGCATCAGGTGTATTTCTGTAACTATTCTGAATCATTCACTTGAAATATCTCATATCTCATTCTCATGGCCATGTCACCTCTGTAATTCACCTCCTGAGCGGCTGTTTGTATTGCTAGAAGTTGCTGTCTGACTCACAGCGCCTGAAAACACCTCTCTAAAGATAGACGCAGAGCGGTCAGCTGTTCACAGACAGCACTTTCAATAACTTTAACTCTCAGCATACTAAAAAAAACATAATAAATGGCTTTTATGGATCAGTCCATCATACCTAACACTGTATACAGCAACAGATCAACATTAAATGTCACTCAGTGACATCAGTGCAAGAAATAAAAGAATGAACCGCCCCTCAAACTATCTGACCAAATAAAACTATATCCTGAATTTAGAGACAGTCATAAAAATATATATACATCATATATGGATTGCAGGTTTATGGCAAGACATATATCACACCATAAGCATGCAATCCAGTATATTGGTTTATCTTCCCCAGAAAAGACTGTATAGTTTAGATAAAATCAATGTGCACAGTAAGTAAAGGTAAACAAATCTATATAATTATAGATTTCTTCAATGGTGGAGTCTAGTGTATCAATCAACATGTAGCCTGTATTCACACCTGCTATTGCATTATACTTACATGCTTAAATACACATAAACAGGTTTTCATTTCTGATATCGTACACATGATCGTTGCACAAGACTGATCCTTATAAAACAAGATCTGGCAGGAGCAGCACAACAACACACCACATACTGTGTTACATCTGTGCTGCTTTTAAAGGGGCGGGGCTTTTACAGTCTATTGTTGACACTCTTTCTTGAGCCTTTGTTGATGTAACATGGCACTCGGCACAAGTTAAATGTCTATCTAACATTACTCATGGGTCTGCATGCATTTTAATACAATATCTAAAAATGTGCATCCGATATTTTTTATGAATGGATCAACGTATGCATTATTTCACAGGACTTCTCAGACCTTAAAGGGATAGTTCACCCTTAGAAAATTCTGTTGTTTATTCACCTTCAAGTCATTACAATCCTGTACATTGTTATTTTGGCTTCAAAAGTCAAATCACACTGTGAAGTATCCTAATTTACTAACTAGCTGCAATGTGATAAGATTCCAAGTATAAGTACATTTATCTGTCCACGTCAGATGTGAAATAATCAATCCCAAATTACAGCCAATCAGAACAGCTTGTGGGCGGGGCTATTTAAATACATAATCTATTAATTAAAATTCAATGATTTTAACATTATTCAAAACACATACTCATTGACTGACACAAACCTTGTTATGAAATATACTTGTTTGTTCAGTTTGAACATTCGTGTTTCCTTTAAGTTCTTTTTTTCACGATCTGAGGTGAATTATCTGTTGTCGTGTTTATTATTACAGCAATTAAGTCACACAAAAATTATACTTAAACTCAAAGGATTTTAATTTTGTACAAAACGCAAGCAGATAATCTTTAATATAAGCTGTATATTCAAAATCTGAAGTTTATATATATATATATATATATGCCATTATTTCTTCTGCTGAACACAAAAGATGTTTCAAAGAATATGTGTAACCAAAAAGTTGATGCACTCCACTGACTTCCATAGTATGATATAAAACAAATTATAAATAAAAAAATAAAACAGCATGGAAGTCAAGGGGGACCATCAAAGGTTTGAATACAAGCAGTCTTCAAAATATGTTATTTTGTGTTCAGCAGAAGATAGGACTTCATACAGGTTTGGAACAACTTGAGGATGAGTACATGATGACAATTTTTATTTTGGATGAACTATGTCTTTAAATTTTGAATATAGCACACAAGTCAATGGGGATTTTTTTTTTTTTAATACTCCCTTTGGAGCAGGTCAGTAAAAATGTTGGAGTTTTTTTCCAATTTTCTCCTCATTTAGAAAAACAAAACATGAGGGTGAGTAAATGACAGAATTCGACTCGTTTATTATAAAACACTCAGACTACGGGATCCCTGAAAGAAACACACAGACTCTAAGTGATTTTTTTTTTCCTGATTAAAGTCGCTAGTTATGCGGACAGGGTGGCTGTTGAATCTGTTAAAAATACCCTCCTCTGTCCTAGTGCCCTATTTGCCCAGCCATATATGGACACACTGACACTGGGGTTCAGCGTTTGGCAGCTCGAAAGCAGTCGTCGCCCATCACGCATGCGCACCAGCGACGCTGCGCTCATTCATGATGACCGACAACAGAAAAGATACATTTTAATAATGTTCCCAGCGCCCTCGCACTAACATGCCACAAATCTGTCACAACAGCACCTGTCAGCCCCCAAATCATGCGTTATACGCGCACAGATGCTCACGCTGCAACATCGCATAACGCCGATAGCCGATGTCGATCACATATTGCGCAGAACAAACACGCACGATTAGCCGTCTCTAGGTGACGGTGAGTGTTTATAACAGCGTGCGCGTGAATCTGTAATGATCAGAAACACACCGCGCGTCTGTCGACCGCACGCATCCACCATCGGCCGTCCGTCTGTCTTTGTCTTGACCAGATAGGCACAAAATGAGCAAAGTGCGACTGCTGTACATCACAACAACATTAGAAGATGAGGAGCAGGACATTGACGAGGTTATGGATCCACACACTGCACACAGACTCACCTTCTGGATTCTTTTCAACGCCATTTGCTCGCTTTGTTACTGCACTGTTTGTTCTAACGTTAGTTCAGAGACTGTCGGCCTGTTCAGTTTGGACGAGGACGCTGCCGTTTTTCTCCTCAGTGTCACACGTTACGTTTGTTATAACACCGAGGCACAGATTTGGACATTCACACCGCTGTTTGAACGGCAGTCGCCAAATTGAGAGATTCTTACCCCTTCTAACCTCACTGACAGTTTTTAGTGCTGTAACTAGACAGCAGGAAGATAATCTCGCGATACAACGCAAAGGATTTTAAATAATATCGCGATACTAGAGCGTGCGCTTGAGTTGCGAGGGGATGCTGGGAAATGTAGTTCTGGGAGTGCTACGCTCGTAGTTAGGTTAGTAGTAAGGGTAAGTTAGTTGTAATAATCGAAGATGAAAATTAATTGACTTATTTTAAATATGATTTTTTTTTTTTTAAAGAATATGTTTGATATATTTTTTGTTAGATTAACTTTATATATCAGACTAATTCAAAACCTAATTTTGCTAATTTTCAAACAGCCTTTAAAGTTTAGAATCTGTAAAAAAAAAAAATACAAAAAGCCCCATAAACAGTCTCTGTTAATTGAATTTAACATATGTTTGTGATAGATAGAAAGAAATAAAGAAAAAGAAAGAAATAAATTATTGTAATTAAATGTATTGTTAAAATTAAAAATGAAAAGAACACACCATCACTGCCCACCAGTGCTGTCTTTCATTATGGTCTTCAGGTAATGGCCCTCAGATTATCCTCTGTCACTGTTTGCTTTACTCTCTGGCCGGACCCTCGGCTGGAATCCGATGGTGCTGGTGGCACATTTCTGGATGGGCTCGCCGAGGACCTTGAAGGGGAGATGTCGTGGCAGTTCTGTGTCCCAAATAATGCGCCCCCTCCTGATGCTTGTCCTCAGGCCGTGTGGTGGGAGTTGTAATCTGGGACATTGCCGGCTGGCACCTGGTGGGATTGCTTTATTTCCTTGGCCAGTTCACCTTGCCATCTTGCAGTGGTGTCACACTTTTTTAAAATGTGAACAGTCAGTGGCAGCCATTTGCCAAAGTTTTTGGTGTCTGGCTATAGCAGATAATGATTAAATTTTTATGGCTGTTGGCTTAATATCCATTGGTAAGGTGGTCAGTTAAACATTTAAAGTTATCTCTATAATTTCTGTCTGCTTCACCTTATCCCCTTCCCCTCCCATCCCTGGGCGTATGTTGCCCTGGATTTTGTCACCGGTCTGTATCCGTCCAGTGGTAATACTGCGAGTCTGATTTGATTAGAGCCTCCACCAGTCTGTCTTTGGGATTCTATTCACAGACCAATGGCCGAAAAGAGCTTGAGAATCAGGGGGGTACTGTGTTTTTGTTTTCATTATTTCGCTTGCATTTCATAATCAGCAATGCCTTTCATTATCTCTCAGCTGGTCTGCTCTACTCTTGATTTCTGCTGATAAAACACAGCCAATGACTGATGATTTTTTGCACTTAAATCATGTTAACATGCATATTGATTATGTCTTGTGTTTATATTATTGAAACAGTGGGTATTTTAACAATAATGGATTCACTTCCATTGTAAGTGCCTGGCAGTAACCAATATTCAAAGCGCTCAAAACAATGGCGAAACCCTCTGGTCAAAATGGCGTATGCAACATAAACAGTCAAAGTGTGGGTTAACCACTGATCTAATATATATTCTCTGTTATAACATATTGAATGAAATATACAAACAATTAAATACCATTAAATATGAAGAGTCCTTCATTTATTAATATATGTGTTTGTTTTGTATCATCTCACCCAGGGGTGGTAAATTAGAACAATTAACTAGCATATCTGTTAACTTAAATTTGAAACTAAATTATAAAACTAACCCGAGATCAATTACAACCATTAGCCACTACTACTTGACCTTATTTGGATATGACAAGGCATCGACCAATCATTTTATCACATTGTCCCACTTTACACCTGCATACTAGCACATTTGTGTTTCTGTGCGGACTTCAGATTGGGTTCAGTATCATGAAGGAATGGATGGTATATTTTGTTCGGGGCATTTGACTGAAGATTGTTTTGTAAACAAGGTACAGTGTAATGGAGAGTTCACACCAAGGAACATTTGTTGAAAGATGAAGCAGCCAACAGTATTGAATATGACAGCAGCTGCAGCAAACCATAAGTAATGTTAAACAATTTTATAATGCTTTGTTTGTAAATGGTTTTGTATGGATAATGTTTTTTTAAACACGATTCATGATGTGTTGGAACAACTAATCTATAGAGCTCATATTTACATTTATATAGTGGACAATACTTTTTCTATCTAATGACGTTAGACAATCATAAAGTGGCCTTTTACTGGAGCCACTCCTTAAAGGGGTCCCATATGATGCGATTTCAAGTTTCCTTTCTCTTTGGAGTGTTACAAGCTGTTCGTGGATAGATCAGATCCCTAAAGTTGCAAAGACTAAAGTCACAAACCCAAAGAGATATTCTTTATAAAAGTTAAAACTCGTCTATGCACAACTAAAACATACCCCCACTCGTTTAAACATACCCCCACATGTCTACCTCACTGTGTGGGAAGATTTGCATAACACTTCCCAAATGTTCATGCAAAGAAAGAATAATAACTTTGATTCTCTCTGTAGTTTTGTTGTTGCCGCTGCTGTGTTTCGTTGTGAAAGCAAAAATACTTTGTTTGGTCTTCCAAAAGAGGACACAACTAGAAATCAGTGGTTAAGTTGTATTAACAACACTGTTCCAGAACAGTTCAAACCAAATATGTCTGTGTAAGCAATGCATTTTACAGAGGACTGTTTCCTGAACCTTCAATGCCAGCTGTTCTGACTCACAACCTGTAAGTATGTTTTCATATTTAAAGAATGTGCCACTGATGATTCAAACGCTAGTTTTGAGTAGTGAAGAGTAGCACTTGTTTTTTCTCTGATCACAAATGCAGACAAATGGTTTTATGTTTACGTGGTGCGACAAGCAAACGCAACATGTAAAAAGACAATATAAGTCATTATAATCCGTAATTATGTCCCCACTGGACACAACAAATGCCTTGTTTGTAATGGGTTTTATTGTTTTTGTCTCGTCTTGCCGGGACACAAGGCATCACAGTATGGTAAGGGGCGTAACATTTCCGTCACATGCTTGAGGCATTTGGCCAATCACAATGCACTGGATAGCTGGCCAATCAGAGCACACCTCACTTTTCAGAACGATGAGCTTTGTAAAAATCGACGCGTTTCAGAAAGGCAGGGCATAGAGGAGCAACAATAATGTCATATTATATGACCCCTTTAAAAATGGATAAGGGTCAGAATGAGGGTTGAAAATAATATTGGGGGTTTGTTTTGTTAACATTAAAGTGCACCTTAAGGAATGTAATTTATTACAATATTAAAAAATAGTCAGAGTCATGACAGTTTAAAAGATGTGATTCTCATCAACCAATCAACATCGCCAGAGAGAGGCAGGCCATTTTTGAATATTAAATGAGAAGCTTTTGAAGTGTTCTAAATAGAGTGGGGGAGCTATGATGTCACTTTGTAGACCGATCGGCTGTTAGCATCGCACTGGTTCCCTATCTGTCAGTCTGTCGAGTTATGTCGTGACGACATAGGGGCTTCACTTGGGAGTCCCAGTCTTCTCTGACTTTAAGAGAAAACGCCAATTAAATTTGGTTAGTGGATTTTGTATACCTGAGCCACTCCCCGTGCATACGGGTAGAAATAGGCGACAGGTGCATCCACTATTTAGATTTTTGCTCTGGAGCCGAGTGGGTGATAGTGCTTGATCTCCACAAAGCCCTTTACTGATCTGACTGGAATAAGCTGTCCCTGTTTGGCATTATGGTGCAAACAGCGGTGTGTCCCTGTCATCAGTGATTCCCCTGGGCACTTCAACTGAAAGAGCAGTTTCTCTAAAAGAGCAAATCATGGTCGGTTAGCATCTTTTTAAAGATGCCGTTCTGTCTGTGTTCTCTTAGTTGCAGTCATTATCTGTCCTCTGTTGATGGACACGATTGTTGTCTTCAGTGTCTGGGCATCCAACATGATGAAGCTGCGTTCGTGGAGATCACTGGAGACATGATGGTCAGTATAGGAGATCGCTGGAGACTCAGAGGTGAGTACAGGAGATCGCTGGAGAAATGATGGTCAGTATAGGAGATCGCTGGAGACTCAGAGGTGAGTGTAGGAGATCACTGGAGACGTGATGGTCAGTATAGGAGATTGCTGGAGACTCAGAGGTGAGTGTAGGAGATCACTGGAGATGTGATGGTCAGTATAGGAGATTGCTGGAGACTCAGAGGTGAGTGTAGGAGATCACTAGAGATGTGATGGTCAGTATAGGAGATCGCTGGAGACACAGAGGTGAGGGTAGGAGATCGCTGGAGACTCAGAGGTAAGTAGATCACTGGAGACATGATGGTCAGTATAGGAGATCGCTGGAGACTCAGAGGTGAGTGTAAGAGATCACTGGAGACGTAATGGTTAGTATAGGTGATCACTGGAGATGTGATGGTCAGTATAGGAGATCGCTGGAGACTCAGCGGTGAGTATAGGGGATCACTGGAGACGTGATGGTCAGTATAGCAGATCGCTGGAGACTCAGAGGTGAGTGTAGGGGATCACTAGAGACGTGATGGTCAGTATAGGAGATCGCTGGAGACTCAGAGGTGAGTGTAGGAGATCACTGGAGACGTGATGGTCAGTATAGGAGATCGCTTGAGACTCAGAGGTGAGTGTAGGAGATCACTGGAGACGTGATGGTCAGTATAGGAGATCGCTTGAGACTCAGAGGTGAGTATAGGAGATCGCTGGAGACTCAGCGGTGAGTATAGGGGATCACTGGAGATGTGATGGTCAGTATAGGAGATCGCTGGAGACACAGAGGTGAGGGTAGGAGATCACTGGAGACGTGATGGTCAGTATAGGAGATTGCTGGAGACTCAGCGGTGAGTATAGGGGATCACTGGAGATGTGATGGTCAGTATAGGAGATCGCTGGAGACTCAGAGGTGAGTGTAGGAGATCACTGGAGACGTGATGGTCAGTATAGGAGATCGCTGGAGACTCAGAGGTGAGTGTAGGAGATCACTGGAGACGTGATGGTCAGTATAGGAGATCGCTGGAGACTCAGCGGTGAGTATAGGGGATCACTGGAGATGTGATGGTCAGTATAGGAGATCGCTGGAGACACAGAGGTGAGGGTAGGAGATCGCTGGAGACTCAGAGGTGAGTATAGGGGATCACTGGAGACGTGATGGTCAGTATAGGAGATCGCTGGAGACTCAGAGGTGAGTGTAGGAGATCACTGGAGACGTGATGGTCAGTATAGGAGATCGCTTGAGACTCAGAGGTGAGTGTAGGAGATCACTAGAGACGTGATGGTCAGTATAGGAGATCGCTGGAGACTCAGAGGTGAGTATAGGAGATCGCTGGAGACTCAGCGGTGAGTATAGGGGATCACTGGAGATGTGATGGTCAGTATAGGAGATCGCTGGAGACTCAGAGGTGAGGGTAGGAGATCGCTGGAGACTCAGAGGTGAGTGTAGGAGATCACTGGAGACGTGATGGTCAGTATAGGAGATTGCTGGAGACTCAGAGGTGAGGGTAGGAGATCGCTGGAGACTCAGGGGTGAGTGTAGGACAGGGATAGGCAACTCCGGTCCTGGAGGGCCACTGTCCTGCAGAGTTTAGCTTCAGCCCTCATAAAAACTCACCTGCCTTTATCTATCTAGTAATCCCGAAAAACACTAATTGCCTTGTTCAGGTGTGTTTAATTAGGGTTGGAGCTAAACTCTGCAGGACAGTGGCCCTCCAGGACCGAAGTTGCCTATCCCTGGTGTAGGAGATCACTGGAGATGTGATGGTCAGTATAGGAGATCGCTGGAGACTCAGAGCTGAGTATAGGGGTTCACTGGAGATGTGATGGTCAGTGTAGGAGATCGCTGGAGACTCAGAGGTGAGTATAGGGGTTCACTGGAGATGTGATGGTCAGTATAGGAGATCGCTGGAGACACAGAGGTGAGGGGAGACTCAGAGGTAAGTAGATCACTGGAGACATGATGGTCAGAATAGGAGATCGCTGGAGACTCAGAGGTGAGTATAGGAGATCACTGGAGACATGATGGTCAGAATAGGAGATCGCTGGAGACTCAGAGGTGAGTATAGGAGATCACTGGAGACATGATGGTCAGTATAGGAGATTGCTGGAGACTCAGAGGTGAGTATAGCAGTCCCAGACATAAAAGACAATTTGAATAACAAATTTTTGTATAGAAAAATCAATAAAATAGTTTAAACAAAAATATGCACTAAATAAATGGATGTGATCATTCATTAAAAGCATGTGGTTGTTTTTCTTATAAGAAAAGGTATTATTTTATTAGTAAAAAAAAAGCACCGAAGTTGACATGGACCAATGAGAAGACTAAAGTTAAACAGTGAACTCCCTTCTTTTATCCATTTATGTCATTTATGTTCATGTATATGTAAACACCTACACTGGTGTGTGTATAAGATTTTTTTAACACTAATAACAAATAATACAAAATTTATCAAAAATTACAGTAAAGACTTTTACACTGTGACAGATGTTTCGCTTTTGAAGTAGGCCTAAATGCTGACAATTCAAGTCTGCTGTCAGGAATAAATTTAATTGTAATATATAAAACTGTTATTTTAAATTTAATAATATTTCTCAGTATGTTTGTTTCACTGTATCTAAAAAAAAATAGCCTGGGTGAACTTATGAGAAAAAATAAAAACATAAAAAAATCAGACCCAAACTTTGGGATGGTAGTGTTTGTGTGTCTGTGTCTAGTACAGTAGTTCTTTCAGAATATCTTTGTAGGACAGAGTTCTGAAGCACAAACTCATTGGGTTAAAGAGGAGAAGGATCTCTTTGAGAAAGGACGAGTATGATTTCTGAAACAGTGCTCTCTCTCATAAAAGGAATTAAATTGTATTTTGTTTTTTTATGTTTTCTAGGAGGCACTAGGACAGTTCTACAGGTGAAGAGTACCTTCAAAAATAAGGTATTCCCATTTCAACATTACCATATGAAAATTCATAGGCTTTTGGTTCAGATGTGTGTAGTGCTTTAAATGTATTTCATTTATAAGGGAATAATTATAAATACAGACATCCAAGGGGGTATTTTTAAAATCTAAATGTAAAAAAAATTTCTTGGATTATGTTTTATTTTATTTTTAATAAATAATATATTTTCTTTAGACAGGTTAAAATATAGATTTTGTATATCTTCCTGATCTACAGCAGCTATTTTATGTTGCTTACATCAACACTGAAAATATTACAAGTGTATATGTCTAGTGTTCAACAGTTGGTCAGGCTCAGTGATCATGGAAAGATCTGTGAGAAATGGATTTACATCACCTTGGGTGTTTCTGAGAAACTTATAACTGTAAGTTAGTGAGTTGGTAATTAGATGGTAATGAAATTAAGAGCATGCTATGTCCTATTTATGGTGCCAGTCAGTAAGTCATGAAATGACAAAAAAGTGACAATAAGTAATCTAAAACAGGCTATAAAGTATATCTAAATGATATTTATAATACATACGCATCTCTTATTTTCTTTTTTTCCCTAAAAAATACAAATCCCTGAAAGTAAACATTACAATTTTTTGTTAGTTTGTGAAAAGCTAAGGTAGTGCTGTGGTGTCTCTATCCACAAGATGGAGCTGTTTGTCCATTAAAGTTGAGATTAAATCCTAAATATTCGTATGTCTTTTCTTTAGCACTTGCAGAAAAGCGCAGCATTACATTTCCATTATGTCAGCATTGGGAAGCTGAAATCACAATAAAGACGTAAAGCAATTTTTACGTGAAAAAAAAGGTAAATTATTGTGTGTATGTGTGTGTGAATTTCGTTCTCCAAACTAAAATTAAGCATCTTATTTTAATTAATTAATTATTTTTTTAATTTTTAATTTATTTATTTATTTATTTATTTTTTGCTGTAGCTGCTGGCTAACAAGTAAATCCACGCCATTCAGATAAAAATCAAATAAATAATAGAGGTATGCCTTTTTAACTGAAAACTTGAACTGTATTCAAGCACAAAGAGTACTTCTCAAGGGGTTGGATCAGACTGTCACGTGTATTCGCTATGTTATTCATTTTATACAGTCTGTTAATTATAGTATATGATGGCCATAACAATGGTTTCATGAACTGTTCTGTTGTAACTGTTTGAATTTCACTAAGTGAAGCCTATCATTTTAAACACCATTCTAAGCTTTTAAATAGCCTATAATAGGTGGGTTCCCCTTGTGACAACCTTGTGTTTAATGAACTGTATCTTGTTTCCTGGGCAATAACAGTGGAAATCTTCAATAGCTGTTTTGTAGCCAAGACTTTGAGGTATGTCTATACAGAAAAATATTCACTGGAGTAAAAGTCTGCTTCCACTCATCGCTTCACAAAAGCACTGACAGTGAGCAATAACTTATGTGGGTAGGAATGTTTTTTTGCATCATATTTTGGTGAATTAACAGTTTTATAGTGGGTTATAACATTTCATTCTACTCAATACTCAATGATCAGTTTCTTTTTCTCAGAGCTAAATACAATTGCTTAAAGGAATATTAATACACTCTAAAATAGATGGCTCTTTGAGTGTTTTTTACACATAGTAATAGTTATATTTAGAACTGCATTGTCCTGAAGAACATGTTTATGTTGAAATGGTTCTCTGTGTTAGAGTTTAGGGGTCTTTTTTTTTTTTTTTTTTTAAATCTGTAGCTGTCTAAATTCAGTCAAAGCTGCCTCAGCATTGATTTTCTGGAGCTCAACACTCGCATTCTTAAAATGTCTCCAACAGTTTAACTTTCAAATTGTTACTGGTTTCTTACCAATCATGTCTTTTTTTCTTTTTTGAATTTGAACAGAGCTTTTTAAAAGAGTGTCTAGCACTGTTTGGTTGAGGATATTTCTCTCATCTTCTCCACGAATCACGTAAGTGAGAGAGAGATTGAATTTATGATACATATTGTTAAAGTTTTCCATTATTACTTAAGTTCATGCGTACATACATTATAGATATCCATTTTTCTTTTCATGGCTCACATACTATTTGTTCATAATGGCTACTTTTGGCCTTCTTAAACATAAAGCTCTTGCTTTACAATTAGAAGTTAACAAAACAATAAAAATAGAGTCAACCCTCATTTCTTAAAAGACGAGGCAAAGTAAATGGAGCTATTTTGGGGGAATTTACAAGCAGAAAAGTGAAGCTTGTATTTTTATGAAAACAATGACATTTACTCTTCTGATAAAACGTATGTACATTCTAAGATGTTCTCGACATTCTGGTCATTTTAGAGTTTCATGGCATGTCAAAGTTGTAATATCGGAGGCATCTTGACACAGAAAATTTTATCTTTACACTAAAATCATGTAAACACGCATATTGCTTATTTCTTTTGGCCATACCATTGAAACAGTGAAAACAGATTTTTATTTTACTAAAAAATTTTAAGAACATTAAAAAGTAGAAATTAATTTTTGTGGTGTTGTCAATTCAGCTGAACTTTTATTCAACCCAGAAAATTCCTGTTGTTTTTAAATAATAATAAATACTGTTTAAATTGAGTTTTTTTTTAAATAATAATAATACTATTTAATTTTTTTTTAGATTAAATAATACTTTTATTACTATTTTTCATTTTTATTTTTAAGTAGCAACCATTCTAGTAGCAACCAAGTCGTGGCCTATGGTTAGAGAGTTTGACTCCTAACCCTAAGGTTGTGGGATCGAGTCTCGGGCCGGCAGTACCATGACTGAGGTGTCCTTGAGCAAGGCACTGAACCCCCAACTGCTCCCCGGGCGCCGCAGCATAAATGGCTGCCCACTGCTCCGGGTGTGTGTTCACGGTGTGTGTGTGTGTTCACTGCTGTGTGTGTGCACTTTGGATGGGTTAAATGCAGAACACGAATTCTGAGTATGGATCACCATACTTAGCTGTATGTCACGTCACTTTCACTTTTTCACTTTTTTTCTAAGCATGTAATTCTTTTTTTATTTTGGATACGTAGTAAATTAACTTCAGGTATTGGGTTTTTAATCCCTGGAAAAATTAATTGAACATGAAGTTATAAAAAATAATCTTCAGCTCTTTGTTGTGCCTAATAACTTCTTTACAGCATATTTACTGTATAATCTTTTTTTGTCAATACAATCAAATTCAAAGGGATCCGATCTCAATTTAGACTCTATGAATGACATGATGGTGTGTAAATGATGACAACATGGGATATCTATGAATATGGATCTCATATTGCCACATGAATTGTGTTAGCTGACATTCCTGCTGCTTATTTAATGTCAGACATCCAGGTTATTACTTTTAACCAATGAGCTGCGTTTTCAAATTCCACCAGCGATAACTCTCTTAAGAGTCCCCTGACAACTCAATTCGATTTGTACATTTTTCGAATGACATAAGTGCATATCTGAACGATGTGTTGCTGATCAACAGCACAGATGTATGTATCATCTCTCAGTCAGCATGTATAATAGCCTGTCTTCCATTAGTTAGTGAGGCCTGCGATACTTCATTTCATTATCTGTTTAGGCACACTGCTGATAAACCGGGGGATTGTGAGGGTGATTACTTTATCATTGTGCTGCCTCTATTCATGTGTGAGTCAGCTGGCTGCTCGAGTTTCTGCGCTGCCTTGTCTCTCGGACCCTCATGAGTTTCTCTCTGTGTTTTAAGCAAGGCGAGGACAGAAGAGTGGCCATTCTCTTCACAGGCCTGCATGAATAGCTGGCACTGTTCAGTGCTCTTAAATGGCTCTCCTCAGTGTCAGGTTTAGGGATCTCTCTTCAGTGTGACACTGAGAAGGAGTATTTTCCTTTTGCAGACCTAGAGATTCCAGCTGATAATATGGCATTGTCAGGGCTCATCCCTGCTCTTTGAATAACTCCAGTGTCCTGAAGGAGTCAGATGCAGTGCAGAGCGGCCCGTCACTTCTTAAGGCACGGTTAGAAGGAACAGGAAGTCCGCGTGAGTCTCTGAGCGTTACTGATACTTCCACTGGAAAGAAAATCACAGATGAAATCGCTACAGTCTCAGTTGGTTCTCCTAAAAGGCAGTTCAGAGTCTCCTGAGAACCAAACCTCACGTGTGTCTTCTGCAGACGTTTAGAGGAGATTTCTTAATAAGTCCAAAAGTCCCCATTTGAAATATTTCCATGCTTTTATAACTTTTGGGACTTTGCAGAGGTCTGTGTGTGTCTGATTTTTAATCAGATTCTTGTGGTTATTAAGTTTCAGTGTTATTAGTTTGAAGAAAATCGTTTGAGAAATTTTAGCAGATATTTTTAAGCTTAACATATTAAAAGCTGTGGGAATGCATTATGGAAAATTAAGACCGCTAAGAATTTATATACTACCGTTCAAAAGTTTGGGGTCAGTAAGAATAATTTTTTTAATGAAATTAATAGCGTTATTCAGAAGGGATGCTTTAAATTGATCAAAAGTGACAGTAAAGACATTCATAATATTACAAAAGATTTCTATTTTAAATAAATGCTATTCCAAAAAAAAAAGTTTTCAACATTGATAATAATCAGAAATGTTTCTTGAGCAGTAAATCAGCATATTAGAAGTATCATGTGACAATGGAGACTGGAGTAATGATGCTGAAACCCAGATTTATATCACAGGAATAAATTACATTTTGAAATATAGTCAAATATTTCAGACGGTCAGATTCTCAAGCTTCTATTGAAGCACAAGATGCTCTTTGGATAATCTCAAATCATGCTGGATTATTATTTTTCAATTCAGTATCTCACAAATGATGTTGTTAATATAACATGTAATGAAAAATAAATATTGCAATTTATAGTTGTTCAATGATGTGACAGTGAAGTTGATTAGATTTTTTGTTTATTGATCAGTATTAATAACATCTTATCAATAACAGCATTCTTATTTAAGGTTGGGAAAAAATGTGGACAGCCAAAAATCCATTATGTAATCAATCCAGACGGACTGAAGCACTTGCCAGGCTTGTGTTTATCAGGGATTTCTTTGCGCTCGTGGCTGATTTCAGTAGCGCTTCAGGCCTGGGAAGGGGGCGAGAGAAGTGTGTGAGTGTGCGTGTGAGCGCTCATAAAATTAGAGAGTCTCACACTCGCTCTCTGCCAGTGTTGGGTTACCCTAGACCAAACACGCTGCAGTATTTTAGAGTGTCTACTTTCACCACCCTGGTAATGATGGATGCCCCCAGGTCCTGGGGTGCTGTATGAGTGTGTGTGTGTGTGTGTGTGTGTGTGTGTGTGTGTGTGTGTGTGTGATAGGAGAGGCCTGACCTCTCTCACACTGAACACAATTGAAAGTGGCACTGTAATGTGAACAGAAGGGCCTGTGGCTGATCTTGGCCCATTGGCAATATCTGAGTGAGAAAGTTTATAACTTTCAGAGACCTTAAAGTTCAACACTCAAATGCTATAGCTGTCCTCATGTTTACTTGTTTGTTGTAGTAGCATTATTGTTTGAAGATCTTTCACAGACTTGTTTTGGGACCAGATGCTTGCTTGATAAGTGAATGCATTTCATCCAACTAAATTAAACTAAAAATCAAATAATTGACACAGCAACACAAAATCAGACAAGTTTTTAATACAACAAAAGCATGTAATGAAAAGGTTAGAAAACAGCTCCATACAAGTATTATTGTTTAAAGTTTTCATATGGAAAAAAAGCAGCATCAACATTCTTCAAAATATCTCCATTTGTGCTCCTCAGAAGAAAGCAAGTCATGGGTCAATCATGTGATGGTTATTATGATTATTGTCCTTATTTGTTAATTATAAAAATACATTAAAATTAAACACATACATACATTATAATGGCTTGAATAGACCTCTTCTATGATTAGCATTGTTTTTAAATTTCTGAAGTAAAATTTATTTGAAAATCTAGTAGTTTAGCATAACTTTTTAATTATTATTTCTAGGGGGAAAAAACCCAAACGAGTCTGCAGACCATCATGACTGTGTTTCAATGTCAATATGTCTCTTAAAAATCAGATAGTAAGTCCAGGCTGAAAAAAATGTCATGTTGTGCAACTTTCACTAAAAATTCAATAATATTTATGAATGAATAATTTAAGATACTGGTAATGAATATTTTTTTTTACAATAGAAAAATATATTTTAAAACCTTTTTTGAAAATATTAACAAATTCACGGTGTAAGGGAAATATTTGATTAATTTTTCCTTAATTGTTACACCACATGACATTTTTAGAGTTAGTAAGTTTTAATTGAATTTTTTTTTTAACTATATGAACCGAACATACAACAAGAATAAAGAATATACTGAAGTGTGAACTGAATGTAATGTTTTCAGACATTAAATTGCATGTTATTTACAATTAAATAAAAATGTATTATAGTTTAAAGGCTAATTGTTTAGTAAATGCTTTGTTTTTTGTTTTTGACGCACTTAAGTAAAACTTAAGTATATCTTTATATGTAATTTCATAATTGCTTCTACTGTCTTTAAAATATTTTTAAAGTGTAACTGCTGAATATAACAAGCATTTATAGCAAACAAATGTATTTCAATGTCATTATTATTGAAACTTGTCATGTGTTTAAATATATTTTACCTAAACGTAGTTGCATTACTTTAAACAGAGCTCACGAGTTCACAATCACTGATAAAAGCTTGAACTGAGCCTCAGTGATCTAAACTGACAATGTCAAATGACAAACGCTCCTTCAGTAGAAATGTCTAGACTCAAGCAATCTCCAAACTCTTGGGCTGCTTTGTATATGCCATTACATTTGATTAAGCTAATATATCCCAAGCTTCACATAAGCAAGAAAACCTGTGGGAAAATCATATTTTGCTTGGCATGTTGTGCATTGGTTTTAATGGTGGTTTGATTAAATTGGGCCCATTGTCATGCCAGCGGAGAAGAGCAGCTACAGCGCCTTTGTTCTGCGTCCACACTGAGCGGTTTGTCCACAGCTCTTATCAATGAGACTGATTTGATTATGAGCTCATAAGAGCAAGAGCAGTTCTCATGTTTATGGTGCGCTCAGCAGCTCACAGCACAATGTCAGGCTGTCCGCGGGGCACTTCATGAAGAGGCTTCATTCTCTGAACTGCAGTCATGCCTGCTCAACCTATTTCCTTTATCTGTGATTTAATTGTGTTTGCTGGAGCTCGTGTGTGTATGTCTAGACCTTTGTCCTGCCCACGACCGAGCTGAGCCATAGGAAACATTTAAACACACTCATAGCACTCAATAATAGTTTATAATAGGACTTTCTGTCATATGTAAAACACAAAAGTAAACGTTTTGAAGAATGTTCATGCTGCTCTTTTAGGAAAGGCATCATAAAATGGCATACAGTGTCATTCACATTCAATTTGGCCTGATGTATCGAGTTTGAATGGCCATCTCACAGATGAGATTTCATAAGAAGATTATTGGGACTTATCTCTGTATGTGTTGTATTGGAAAGAGCAGTGTGAACTATTTTTGGTGACTAGCTATGTGTTGTGGTTGCAGCAAAATGTAAGGCTTATATTGTGTGTCATAATCACTTGAAACATCAGTATGAATGAAAACAATCCCTGTAGAGAGCCGGTATCAAATTACCAGGAAACAGAGTCAAACAGAATCCAATCTAACCTGATAATCTCTTTTATTTTCAAGCTCCTTTCCTCATCAGACAGTAGGTTTGACATTGAGTTTTTTATTTTGCCTGGATCTATGAATTAAAACAAACAAACAAACAAACAAACAAACAAACATTAAATATACAGTTCATGCAATCATACATACATACCTGAAAATGTCTATCCTGATATCATAATTAAGAAAAAAGAGTTCTTGAAAAGAAAACCTATTTAATAGTACTAATAATCTTACTTTTTTTTCAATTAAATTATTATTTTATGATTATTTTTGTTAATTAGTTTTATATATAAATGTATATATAAATTAATAATTAAATAATTAAATAAAAAAATCATAGGCTATATTTTCATGCTTTTTTTGCTAAAACTGTTAAATCCTTTTGGGTCTGTAAGAAATATATATATATATATATTCCTGTCATACAAAGCTTTTCAGGATCATTTCTCCACAGGAATGATCCACATGATCATTCAGAAATCATTCTAATATGCTGATTTATTGCTCAAGAAATAATCTAATATGTAATTTAATATTTTAATAAAAACCATAAATAATTTTTCAGGATTCTCTGATGAGTAGAAAGCTCAAAAGAACATTTATTTAATTATTATTATTTTTTTTGTATCAATAGTCTTTACTGTCACTTTAATGCCTCTTTGCTGAATAAAGTATTATTTTCTTTTAAGCAAGTATATGTTTAAAATGTAGTCTTGCAAGCCAGTGTTCATTTGTTTTTCTTTTTTTTTTTTGTAACTTAATTTGCTTTGTCAAGGCCCAAAAGGAATACAAAAACACAGAATAAACCCAAGTAATCAACATAACTTCTGCCGTGTCTTACATGTAATCTAGTAGAGCAGATGAAATTTCTGCTACACTGATTTTTATGGTCCATAGAGGGCGGCGTTGCCCTGAGGCATGCTGGGAACTGTAGTCCTGTAGCGTTGTGAATGAGCTCTAGCGGCCCCTCACAGCATGCTGATGAGTCAAGCCAATTAAACACACGCAGCCCGGGGCGTCCTGCCACTGAAACTACACCGCTCAGCTTTAACAACCAGCACCAATTCCACCCACTGCTTAATTGCCTTAAGTGGTTGAGCGCTGAGAAAGGGAGCTGATTTAGCGGCGGGGGGTCGTCATTTAATAACTCCTCATTTCCTTCATTTTACACAATTAGCATGAGTTATGTGCTCTATAAGGAGGCGATGTAGATGGCCATCCTTTCATGAATGTCAGCACTATGCCAAAGAGCCTCGGCCAAGAATTTGACCCCTGTGTTTAATATATGACTATGTGCGAGCTAATGATAATTGCGGAGTACTTGATTATGCGTCAGAGTTTCCGACGTGCTTGTGATTTAACATACAGTAAAGCAGCGTCTTTGTGCCACATAAAGGATGTATTGTCACAGATGACCAGCCATCAATAACCCTCATTAGTGTGTCTGAGAGTGTTCGAGAGCGATTGTTATTGTGTTCTGATGGGAAACCTGCTACAGCTGGAATTTGTGAATCACAGCGCAGACAAAATAAACACGGAATAATTAAGCATGGTTTTAACATGCACCACTGTTGATATGAGTAAGCCGTGTAAACCTACCAATAGACTGTTGTGCAGCCATCTACCCAAAACAGTGGTTTTCAACCGGTGACTCGCAGGTCTGTTGTACGAGAGTTGCAGATTGCATGGAAAAAACAAATGCTAGATGCAAATAATACAAAACAGCTAGCCATATATAGTAAACAAAAGACAGCAAAAGAAGGAAATGCTTTTTAACATCGAAGAAGATTTTGGTGAAAATGCATCTGTCATTTAGTAACAAATTAGACAGCTATAAGGTTGCTTGAAATTGACAAACCCTCAAAAAACAAAACTTAGGAGGTAAAGGTAAATTTATGACCCATATTATATTTTTCAAAATATACAAAAAATTGGCTAAAATATTTTGCTATTTTTGATAAACTTCAGTTACTTATATTTCCTCATACAGGTGCTGGTCATATAATTTTCAGTCCTTATTTGTCAGTTATAATCATCAAAATTAAAAGAAATAAACATTTGAAATATATCAGTCTGTGTGTAATGGATGAATATAATATACAAGTTTCACTTTTTGAATGGAATTAATTAAATAAATCAACTTTTTGATGATATTCTAATTATATGATCAGCACCTGTATATGTGTTTGGGCTTGTTGATCTAAATATATTTAGACAGTTGAGGGTTTAAACAAAATATATTTTCACTTTGAAAAATATTTTCATACAGCCATACTCTTTTTGTTATATTAGAAATATGTTTTGTCTAGAAAATACATATTTTTTTGGCATTGTCATAAATTAATTAAATATATAAAAATAAACATGTTTATTTATTATCTATATATATTAGAGAAAAATAAATATGACAATAAAAGACAAAATATGCAAATACATTTCATTTTAACCATCAAATACAAAATATATCTCCAAATTGGAAACATATTGTATAGTACATTTTGAAATTTAGACAGTTGAAGGTTTAAACAAAATATATTTTCACTTTGAAAAATATTTTCACAAAGCCGTTCTCTTAGGTTGTATTTGAAATATTCGTCATCCAGAAATACAGAATTTTTTTTTGTGGCATTGTCAATCTACATATAAATGAATTAAACATGTTTATGTATTATCTACATATGTTAATGAAAAATATGACATTTTTTCAAAGTGAAAACCTTTCATTTTAACCACCAGATGTCAAAATATATTTCAAAATGTACTTCAAGGGGCATGAAATTATATTAATATATATATCAAATGTAATATTGAAAAACACTATAGTTAAGATATAATTAAGTATATATATATATATATATATATATATATATATACACACACACACACACAAAGTCACTCTTTAAGGTGCAGTTGTGAGAAATAAAGAAATAAAATAGCATTTGCAACGCATAAAAAAATTAAGTAACAGTCGCAAGATTTAAAATCACATTTTTGCAAAACCACTTGAGGACCATTACTGTACAACTCCAGCAATGAGTGAAGGGAGGAAGAGAGCTTCATGACAGGGAAATTATTCATACCCTGTAGCCACCAACATTTATTAGGATGTGATCATCAGCTTCAATATGTTTGATAAGAACTTTCAGAAACCATTTTGCATTTTGGGACTGAATAAACATATGTTTTAGTGTACATTTCCCTGTGGTGCCACAGGCGACTGTAAAACTGTAAAAAGATGGAAGTTTATTGCGCTGTCCAACCCAAACAGTGCTATAGGGAAAACTTTTAACACCTTACTGGCTCATACAGAGCCCTATTGTCTTGCTCTTGCTTACATAATCACTGACATCATCACAAAGAGACTATAACATTTCTCGCACACGTTCTCACTCATCCAATCGCTCATTAATTTGTTCACTCCCTGCTTTACTCGGCGACTCGTGAACTGTGTGACTCAGAGAAGACGATCATTTGGGTTTTGTCTCTGGCTGAGGAGCAGGTATGAACATGTGAAAAAGGAAATGCAACACCCTGTAACAAAAGCTTTATTACAGCTTCTCTTCAAATCCATAATGACATGTGCGGTAAACGTCGCAAAGCAGAGTAAATTATCATAGCAGACATAATGAGGGAGGGTGTGATTGTTTATTTAGCTATTAGTGTGTTTGATTATGTGACAATTAGTTTGAACTCGTTGCTGTACACCCTTCAGATTTATCACAGAGTTTCTGTCAGATTTCCTGAGTTCTTGTTAATACTGGAATCTTTTAGAAGAATTTATGATTTGTTTATTTGACTACACTGGTACTGCAGCTAATGCCATGTTTTTAAAATTAAACTAGCAGAAACGAGTATATGCAAAGCCTAATTGTATATAATTATATTGTTTAATGTTTTTGAAAGAAGCCTCTTATGCTTAACAAGGCTGCATTCATTTGATCAGAAATACAGTAATATTGTGACATATTATTACAGTTTAAAATACCTGTTTTCTATTTTAATATATTTTAAAATGTAATTTATTCCTGGGATCAAAGCTGAATTGTCAGCATCATTACTACAGTCTTCAGTGTCAATGATCTTTCAGAAATCATTCTAATACGCTGATTTGCATACTAATATGCAGTTTAAAAATCAGTGGTAACTATTACATTTTTAACATTATCATACGGTATTTGTATGGATATCTCTTTAATAAAAAGAAGAGTGATTACTTGAATTGATAAATCAGTTTCAAACTGTTTTATGGAAACATAAACTTGCTAAAAAGAATCAGACTTCCCTTGTGAAAAAGAAATTAACATTAGGATACTTTTAAAAATAGTACTTATTACAGAATCAATATACTTTCATAGAATATACTTAAGTGTAATGCTTACTTGCTTGTTATTTACAATTAAATGAAAAGGTATTGTAGTTTAAATTGATATTAACTGCAGTTAGTTGCATTAAGTACATCTTTATGTAGTTTCATAGTTACTTTTATTGTCTTTGAAATATGATTCAAGTGTACTGCTGCTGAATCTACTAACAAGCATTGTAAACTAATTTAAGTAAACTAAAGTATACTTTATTGTCATTTCTATCGAAACTTGTATGTCATGCATTTAAATATATTTATAATTACACACTTTTAATGATGAATTTGCAATTCAGTACATTTAAAATATCTTAACTTTAAATGTAATATTAAAAAACAATGCAGTTAATCGAGTACTTTAGTTGTTAGTCAACACATTCAAACAAGTGTAGTTTTTAAAGCACAACCAAAGATTATTAAAACATGATTTAAATTGTACTTTAAACCAACGCTTATAATTTGGTTTTATTACAAAAAGCGTACTTAAAAGTGCACTTAAGTGTGTTAAGAAACAGTCATGAAAGTATACTCTCTTTATATACACTTAAGTGGCTTTTTATTTTATATGAAAATATCTAGAAATAGAGCTTTAAAGGGATACTCCATCCCAAAATGAGAATTTTGTCATTAATCACTTACCCCCATGTCGTTCCAAACCCGTAAAAGCTTTGTTCGTCTTCGGAACACAATTTAAGATATTTTGGATGAAAACCGGGAGGTTTGTGACTGTCCCATAGACTGCCAAATAAATAACAGTGTCAAGGTCCAGAAAAGTAAAAGCATCGTCAGAATAGTCCATCTGCCATCAGTGATTCAACCGTAACGTTATGAAGCGACCAGAATACTTTTTGTAAACAAAGAAAACAAAAATACAAACTTTATTCAACTATTCCTCTCCTCTGTCTCTTCCATTTTGGAAAATCTGAGCTGTACGCAGATGGCGTACACTCTTCTGTGTCAGCCGCGCCACAAGGATACGTTTTTTTACGTGTATTTACGCTTTGGTTTGAAAGCAAACAACGCATCAGCGCAGCGGACACAGAAGAGCGTATGTCATTGTCGCTTCATACCGTTATGGTTGAATCACTGATGGCAGATGGAGTATTCTGACGATGCTTTTCATACTTTCCTGGACCTTGACACTGTTATTTATTTGGCAGTCTATGGGACAGTCTCAAGCCTACCGGTTTTCATCCAAATTATCTTAAATTGTGTTCCGAGGACGAACAAAGCTTTTACAGGTTTGGAACAACATGGGGGTAAGTGATTGATGACAAAATTTTCATTTTGGGATGGAGTATCCCTTTGAATACATACAGACAGACACACATATTTATACGATTTGAAGTACAAACGCACACTCACAATTATATGCACTGCTCTGTCACAAGGATTCTCAGTGATGCTATTTCTAACTAAACACTGTAGTATTTCTGCCGCTCAGCTCTTTGAGTGACAGGTCATCCAGAGAGCTCATACAGTCTGTTAGCTTCCTCAAGAAACAAAAGCCGGAAATCCTCCTCCGCGTGCACACACACACACACACACACACACACACACACACACACACACACACACACACACACGCACACACACACAAACTGCAGCATAAAACAAAACACTCATTCATTACAGCAACGCAATTACACATGATCAAACATTTGCAGTCCACATGTGTGGTCATGTCGCTGGTAAAATTTAGGGAAGACGCACAGATTATGAGTATAATGTTCACTGAACTGCAACTCTGTAATGTAATGAACTCCAGTGCATGGGCCCGGCGCTCTGAACGAGCCATGAAACTGTACTTCAGTGAAAGACGGTGATTATGTGGCACTCTGTATTCTGAAAGGGTTCTGCACTGTTCCTTTCATCAGAGGGAAGAGGGGCTCTGTACAAAAACAAGCTTTATGTGTGGATAAAAGACATGACTGCCCTTTTGACTGTGCCCTTGAAATCCAGAACGGATGGAGGGAGAAATTTTGTGCTTTATTAGATATAGTCAACAAAAGAAGAAGATAGAGACAGAGAAAGATTTTACTCATTAAATGATCCACTGACAAAAGAGCAGATTTATAAGGCAACAAGAAAGCCAAATTCCTTTCCTTAAAGTCGCAATGTATTGCTGTTATGAATACATTTATATATAGCTTTAGCTGTAAGGTCATGTCACATGAGAACTGACTCTTTGACCTGCAAGCATGTGTTTATAGTGCAGATATTTTATTTGTTTCTTACAAACATGCAGCTTTTCGCTTCACAAGACATGATGGACTGGAGTGCTGTGGATTACTTGTGGATTATTGTGATGTTTTTATCAGCTGTGTAGACTCTCATTCTGACGGCACCCATTCACTGCAGAGCATTTACTGGTGAGCAAGTGATGTGATGCTACATTTTTCCAAATCTGTTTTCCATTAAGAAACTCGTCTACATCTTAGATGGCCTAATAGTGAATTTTTTTTCTATAGCTAAATTAAATTTTTGGGTGAACTATTCCTTTAAACCAGGCATGTTTTTATTCAGAACATCAACAAACATGTTGACACTTTAATTTTGTATTACCTGTTAGCATTAGGAATTTTGTAGCGGTTTGCTATTAGCCTTTATATACATTTGCATTTGCCATTACGTATTAGCCAAATTGTATTAGCATGCTTTGTATGCTTTTTGTTTTTCATTAGCCATTATGTGTTCTAAAGCTGTTTTTATTAGCTGTTTTTATTAGCCATAGCCATTACATATTAGGTGTTTTGCATTAACAGCTGTTTTTTTATTAGCTGTTTTGTTTTAGCAATTAAATATTAGCTGGTTTGTATTGCTAGTTGGTTTTAGTTTAGCTATTTGTTTTGTAGCTGTGTTGTATTAGCCATAGATATCAGCTGTTTAGTTTGCAAAAGTGTGTTTTGACGTGTGTGTGTAAGAGAGGTCTTCTCATCCTGTCTCACAGTAAACAGTTGCTTTCCCATGAGCACCCTCGTGTTCCTGTTGTTGGCCAGGTTTGCGCACACTGGGAAACATCCCGCTCCCTATTGTCCTAAAGGCCAAAGGTCAGGGAGTTTTTCTAAAGCGTTCAATGAGTGAGGTGAGAGGTGCGATGCAAGTCGTGATAAAGAGGCCTGTCCAGCCCCCCATGAAAAAATGTATTCTTTTTCTCTCACTCTTGTCTCTCCCGCTTTTCTTCCTCTTTCATTGATGATCAGATTCTGCTCTTTCAAGAGGACGGCAGGGTGGGGTTCTGGAGGAGCACAAAAAGAGGGGCTCCTCTGACACAATAGCACAACTCACCAATTCACCATCAACTTCCTGACGGGCCACAGTCAGTCCTGAGATTGTATTGAGCGCTTTCCCTCTCCTTGCGTGCCGGCTGGATGTCTTTATTATAACACACAGAGCACAGGGACGAACATCAGCTTTCCCACTGAGGAACATGAAGAGTAGTTTGACCTGCACTGAATGAATGAGAGACATCGAAGTTCAACACCGCTCAGGGATGTTCCGTCAGAGGATCTCTACACAATCCTTCAGCATTCTGACTTATTTTCAAATTGTTTGTAATATGACATTTTGTTATGAAACAGGGCATCATTTTCATACATGTAGAGGACAGCAGGACACACAGCATATTAGGAAAAGAAATTATAGATCAATATTCCTATAAAATATGAGATTTTTTTATCAAAAGTTATTACTCCCATTATTTTGCCTATGCATGTCTTTTCAACTTGAATTTATCAAAATTTATCAAATATTCAAAACACTTTTGTGAAAGTATACTCATAGTAGTGCTGTTATTTCAGAAGACCAGGTTTTCACAAGGATGAATGTCAAAATATTTTTACATGAATTTAAAGATGTTTCATTTTGCATTCTCGTGTTGAGCAAAATGTCAATTTTGTCAATTAAAGTAGATGTGATTTTCTTTTTAATACATTTTCAACAAAGAACTTACACAATGTAATCCTACCATTACTAAGACATCACAACTAACTAAACAGTAAAGAAAAGAACAAACAAACAGATTCGTTTTCTTCAACTAAATGTTGAATGACTCCATGTGTAGGCAAGCCCTGGCAATGTGCTTTCTCTATTAGCCTTTCAAAGCCTCTTCCATCATAGTCGTGAACAGACCAGATCATCATTTATTATCCCTGCCATGAATGTTGTCAATGTTGAAATATACCGCTGGAGTGTGTTCATCAATCTGTCTTAAGCTTAAACACACACACACACACTCCAGTACAAATGTTATGAAACAGCATTTGTGATCATCTTTGTGAGCATCGCACATTGCAAGTAAGTAAATAAATATTTGTATTATTAAACACAATGACTTGTGCACATGTACAGTGGCACTGATTGACAGGCAAATAATTCTTCAGCGGGATTGTAAACGGGAAACTGCTGGGACCTTTTGCTCTAGTTCTGACACTAGTTAAAGCCATTGAGTGTGTGTGTGTATGTGTGGGCCTCTCTCCTACGGTAGAGCATTAGTAGATGCCTGTGGAGTTTCACGGAGCACTTTTAAGCACCTGATGCTTCAGAAGCAGCACGTATCCCAGAATGCAGCAGACCTCCTGCAGGCGTGATCCCTGAGGACTCACTTCAATATGGACATCCTCAAAGCCTCATTTATCTTTTTTATGGCAGAGGGCTGTTTGATTTCCAGATGGGCTGTTTTTTACTGGGAGATTGGGAGCTTCCTGTAAGACGTACCCTTGGACTGGATGTCCAGCGACTGATGCAACACGTGCCCTGATTTGTTAAGTTGTGTTTCTCAGAGTGAGAGTCTGTTCATAGGATGAGTGAGTATAGGACTATCGATCAAATAAACAATATCATTAAATTAATCACTTGACATGCCAATTTATAAATTAAATTAATTGTGATTAGTTTGTAAAATGGGACATGAATTGGTATTTTAGCATGAATGCATTTATTTGTAAATAATTAATCAGACTGTCACACCCCTGGACTCATGTGTGTTTTTGCCCCTGTGAGCCAGTTTCTGTCTCCCGTGGTTGGTTAATTTGATTCCAGGTGTGTCTAGTTTCTTCCCCATGTGTTCCATGTCCCCATTAATTTAGTCATTCCTCTCACCTGCGACGCCAGTTTGAACATTGCGCACAGAGCGCCGTCGGCCGAGGACGGTCCCAGAGCGAATTTCGCCGCCTTCGTGGAGTGGACACTGGCAAGAAATGGATCTCCACTCCCCACCTGTTCCTAGGGATTGATCTCCAGTGCCACTCTGGACCCAGAGCCCAGCCCACCATCTCCCCGATGTTTTGATGTTCAGTCCACAAGCTCTGCCAGGCTCCCTTGTCCCTCTGGCTCCGCCTTGGTCTGGCGTCGACCATCCTGCGGATCCACATCTCCGTGTCGGTCACTGGCGCCATTGGTTCCTCCTAGGACCTCCCGATCCTCCCCGTCACCCTGGCTCTTCAGCTCTCCGCCTCGGGCTCCTCCTCCACCTGCTCCGCCGCCATTGGTCGGCCCCCTGGAGTTGGTGGCCATTCCTCCTCCATGGCTTCTCCCACCGTCGGCTCCACCTTGGGCCGTCATTATGGCTGTGGCCTGGGTCCTGCTGGGCTCCTCCTGCTCCAGGTCCCTCCTTCCTCCGTGGTCTCTGTCTGCTGGCCCCCTCCCGGGGGTCTGTCCTCCACCGGAACCTCCTCCCAAGTTCCCACCCATGCCTCCCTCTTTTTTTGACTAACATCTTTCTCAGCTTAATGAATTAATATTAAAAGAACTAACTTTTTTTGTGCTAGGTTAATGAAAATGCTATCAAATTTAGACACCCCCTTTTTTAAGATTCTTAGTTGTCTGGAGCTTAGCACAAACCTCCACTACACATCTAAAAAACACACAGGTCACCTTCATCATCAGACCATCAGAAATCCCAGCCTCAGAGCTCCCAGGAGAAGCGTGCATGAGGTGATGTGTATGGCGAGGCCACAGAGATCTCAGTGTGTGCGCTGGTTTCATATGGCCACTGGAGCACAATGAGAGCCACTAGAGTTTCGCTCTAAAATCTGGCTGGAGGCTTAACATATCACCTAATCTGGCACCGCTGGCATGGGATGGTAATTGCACTGCGTGTTTGTGTGGGTTGGAGGACAGCTGGAAGTGGTTTGGTGTGCGGCACAGAGTTTGTTTTCAGATCAGCTCTGAGGAAAAAGATCTGGCTGTTATGCAAGCGTCGCTTCTACGCTTTGCTGACAGTGATGGATATTTCGTAAGTCGCTGAGACAGAACTTGCCTGTTTGCATGAGTCTTTAGCTCAGCTTACGCTCAATTATCACTCCATTAAGTCGCCTGACTCTGAAATCACGGTGTCTTTAGTCTGGAGCTGACGAGCGCATCCAAAAGCTTCCTGCGACGTCTGTCCAGCTCCTCAAACAAACACAAACGGTGGCGAGGGTCAGTTCCTCAGCGCTGCGGATAGAGCGACTGATTTTCTCCTGGTTTTATGAGCACATAAATCTGCCTGGTGCCAAAGAACAGAAAAACAGGGGATTAAAATTCCCCTTTGGCCATGTTCAGGGGTCCAGCTGCACTAGGCTGTTTGTTTAACACAGCTGCACAGAGGAACAGACAGAAAGCGAGATAAAGACACACACGTTTGCCAACCAAAATGGCTTGTTTTCATTGGCAGGTACTCAGGTTTTCTCAGAATTTTGATTGCGCTGCTGCAGACTGACTGAACCTCGAAAATAAAGAAGAAGAGCTGATGGAAAAATCCTTTGTTTGACTTTCTGGAGGCACCTGAACAGAAATCCCATCTCATGCTGTTAGTGATGCTGTGAGAATCAAGAATACTCTCATTAGGATCGACTCGTTTGGGAACGTTCAGGTGTTTTAATGATAAAATGTTTTTTTTTTCTCTGTTAAATGGCATATTTCCATTTTGCATCGCATTGTAGACTTATGATGTGTGGCAATTTGTATATATCCATCCTAAATAATAATTAGTCAAAATAGTATATCAAAGGTGCTGATGATATTTTTACTGGATTATTGAACTGTGCATCTGTGCATATATATATATATATATATATATATATATTTAATAGTATATATATATATATATATATTATATATATATATATATATATATATATATATATATTTATTTATTTATTTTTTTATTTATTTTTTTTTGATAAAAATGCCCATAATCCTTGGTACATCAGAGTAGGAGGATGGTTTTCTTTCGACTTGAAGTAATATGAAATGTAATTTTTGAAGTTCTATTCATCACTTTAGCTAAATGCTTATGTCTACAAATTGAGCTGTGGTGCCCAAATGCAATTTATGTAATTTATATACCATTTAAAAAAAAAAAAAAAAAAAAAAAAAAAAAAAACACTCGATCATGTTGTTTTTAAATATAAGAATAACTTTTTAGTACAAAAAAATCTTATAATTAGTTCTTAAAATTTTATTTGTTATAATAATAAACAAGAAAATTATGATTCTATTTTATATTATAAATCTTTATATATAATTTATAAATGTGTGTGTGTGTATGTATGTATGTGTGTATGTCTATAATATATATATATATATCTAATATATATATATAATATATATATATATATATATATATATACATATACATATACATTTACATACATATATATAATTTTTTTCCTTCTTTCTATTATTTTCTGTCTTTTATTTTATTAATTAGAATTAGTTTATTTTCATGTGTGTGTGTTTGTGTAGAAACATGATCAGGATATGTGAAATCCACCTGCCTGCTGAAAAAAAATATATCATATTTAACAAATAATATTAAATCTTTCTTTCTTTCTTTCTTCTCTCTTTCTTTCTATTTTCTTGTCTCTTTCTTTCTTTGTTCTTTCTTTTTCTTCTTTTTCTGTCTTTCTTTCCTTCTTATCTTTCTTTCTGTTTCTTTCTTTTCCTTCTTCCTCTCCCAGTCTCTCCTCTGGGTCTCTTCTCATCACTCTCTTTTCCTCGTCTCGCCTCCTCTCTTCCTTTCCGCCGATTTCTTTTTCTTCTTCTCTTCTTCCCTCCCTTCGTTCTCCTTTCGTCTCTCCCCTTTCTCCTCCTTTTTCGTCATCTTTTCCTCTCTTCTCTCTTCTCTCTCTAGCTCTCTTTTTCAGTCTTCTTTTCTTTCTTACGGAGCCCTGCACATGACATGCAAAAAAAATTTCTTTCTTTCTTTCTTTCTTACGGAGCCCTGCACATGACATGCAAGAAAAAAATATAATTAAATTGTTTTCGCATGATTTACTAAGATGTCGTTCGTAATCCTCAATGTACTAAATGTGCACACGATTACTATTACATTCCCTCGATTTACTATTGCATTCCCCTCGATTTTTGCTAAATCGTGCGCATAGTATTTGTGTATATATATCTATATATATATTATATATATATATCTATATATGATATATTATATAATATATATATATATATGTCTTTGTAAAGTGAAATTTGTATTTTAGCTTTTATTTTTAGCTTATTTCTTGCAGCTCTTGCAGTGGGAGGTTTGGTGAAATCTACTTTGTTAACTTGGCAGTTACACAGTCTAATTCACACCCATTTCTACCACTCCTTCTTCACCTGTACACACACACACACACACACACACACACACAGAGCACCCTCATGAAGGCTAACTGACCGATGGTGCTGTGATAGATGAGTGTGCTGGGCCTGTTCATCTGCATTCTTGCATGCAGATTTTCACAGCTGCACAAAGGCTGTCTGAATCCTGCTCTTATGCTGGGTTTGGCTGAGGGATCGGCAGACAGAGCAGCTTGTCTTCAGGTGCCTGATTTTGCTTGCATTTGTCTGACTCTCATTCATGGATGGGTGTTGGGTTTCACCAGGCAGACACTTCACAGAGAGCATCTCATGTGTTGCAATAACAACCAGTCATGCAAGATTAAAAAAGCTTTACAGTATGGTAGCATCCCAATTTGCATGCTTATTGCTATGCAATAAAATTTTGTACTTACCCATGTTACTTGCAACAAAATTAATTAAATAATAAATTAATTTATTAAAAATCTGTATTTATTTTTGTATTTATTATAAAGTCACATTATTATTTTAAAATATCTAAACATTCCTTAAACAAAATTTTTCTTGTTTTTAGAAAATTTATTTAGAAAATTGTAAAAGAAAATTGATTCTAAATCTCAGCACTTTTAATGTATTATAATTCATTGTAATAAAACATTAATTAATTATATAATATTGAAAGTGAATAAAAGTGAAAAAGAAAGGGCTGAAGGGAATTCTATTATATATTATTATAACACATATATTACATTATAATATTATTTGTTATGAATGGTGTATTTAATTAACTTTAATCTTTTATCTAAACAAATTCAATTTACTTGTTTCCCCCTAAATTTCAGAATGTATTATTATATTTATTATATTATTATATAATACAAATTTAATTTATTAAACTAAACATCTAAACATCCTATAATCAAGATAAATTAGGGATTTTTTTTAAATCTCAGAATGTTTTGTTATATTTATTGTAATTCACTGTAATAATTACAACATTTATTTATTGTATTTTTATAATTATTATTATAATAATAAATTATTATTTAACGTATTATTATGTTATCAGTATTTATTTAACTAATTGTATGTAAACATATAAAAGAAGATAAATTTACAATGTTAGAATTTATTATAATTTAATTTATAAATACATTTATTATTAATTATAGTATGTATTATAATATTTATGATTATAATTTATATTATTTCATTGATTTGCAAAACTATTTAAGCATCCATTAAACAAGATAAATTAACTTGAGAAGCAGAATAAATATTTTAAATAATATAAATATTTTATAATACAATTGTACACAAATAGGTTTTCTTTACTTTGAGCTAAATATAACATATTTCTTTGTTGTGTTTTTGGGAGGTGAAACAGGACCTCAGCATATTCTTGAAAGGTTTTGTAAGATCCACTGACAAAGAAAACAAATTAGCAATGTGTTTTTTTTTTGTTTTTTTTTTTTTGTTTTTTTTGCACAAAGCATTTTATTCTCGTGTGTCAAAAATAGCCCGAGTGATATAATCAGAGCAATGTTTGTTTCCTGTTCTGTCCCCATTAGCCTTTTCCAGAACGATAACTCTCAGAGAAGAGAAAGAGCAACAGGTTACTGATATTTTTTCCAGCTCTCACCCGCAAGAACAGAAAGTGCTCTCAGAAGAGGACTAGGCCTCAATCTGCCTGATGCCTGAAAATGGTTGTGTTGTAATCTTGTAATTTTATGGTCTTGACTTTTAACACAGCAACACATAAAAATGATGGTTTCCAGACACGCTGCTTTATAGGGCAGATCTGTGTGTATGTTGGGGATGATATGCTGTAAAAGAGAGCCGGAGAGAGAGAGAGAGAGAGAGAGAGAGAGAGCATGGGAACAGGCATCAGGATGTGGTGGTGGCTCAGCGTTTCCCAAGACCAGCAGTAGGAAACAGAATAACTGGATCTCGCTGACCTCCTCAACTGCCCTCCTGACATCCCCTCAACTGCCTCCTGGGGGGCTCCTGTCTCAATGTTTAAAACAGACCGTCCAAACGTATCCTGCAAAGCTAAACCCAGCGTAGGAGCGAGGAGAAGAATGGAGGGCTGAAAGGAAGTTAAGCCGGGTCTGAAACAGCTAATCTGAGGACCACACAGATGAGGAGCAGAGCTCATTGTGTGTGTGTGTGTGTGTGTGTGTGTGTGTGTGTGTGTGTGTGTGTGTGTGGAGAGGCCAGCTGGGAGGTGGATGTTCTTCAATTCTGTGCTTGACCTGAGTCCCTGTGCTGACCTTAAGGGCAGGTGTCGGGACCTCAATGTGCTAGACATATACCTTCATTTGGTCCATACATTAACTGTTTCACAAGAGCTATTCACAAAAGATACAATGGTCCTTTCCAGGAATCAGGCTGCATGGGTTTTTTTATCAGTTCGCTGGAAAAACTAGTGGTTTAAAGGCTCTGATATACTCATGGTGAAATAAAAAGAAATTCAAAATACCTGAGTAACGATATAGACCTTATGCGTCAGAGAAACAAGCGCGCTGCTATCTTTAGATTTCTGTCCTTGAACATCCGTTTTGGTGGTAGCTCTGTAGCATTGCTGCTGAAGAGTAATGATCTGGTGAAGTGGAATTACATATTGTAGAGTTAATTAAATTTATCATGAGCATTGTAATGTTTGAAGCGGATATCATAACAACTGTCAGTAAATCACAAATTTTTAAAATAAGCGATTCATTTACATGACCTTACGTTCGCGCTGTGGAAATACAAATGGAAAACAGAAGACAACAAGGGGCGGCGCTGAAACTGGACAGAGCTACATGAGGTCTTTACTGTTAAGGTGTGTGCACACCAAAAGAAAATGTAATTATTTGCATCAGTAGTTAACATACAAAGTCAATGCAAAGATCCAACAGATGCGAATACGCACTGGGCGACACAAACCGCGATATTCACCTTAATCAGGTCTTTTGCACAACTCTAGCAAAAAATTGGATGATGCATTGTAACACAAGCCAACCAGCAAAGAGCTTACTGACACCTCCGATCCCGTGAGTAATCTAGAGCGAGAAATGCCATGCCAGTATTTGCTTAGCTTTTGGTGTGCACACACCATTAGTGCAAAACCCAACACCGTCTTTGAGATGAATATGTAAATATAACATATACAAACATATATCATTTTATAACAAAATAAACACACAACAAAAATGACAGCATGGGAAAACAGCAGTTAAGAAAGCATCTGATCATAGAGATCTCTACACTCCAAGTTCAGTACGTCACATTTAGGTCATGTGTCCTCCAAAGTTTTTTTTCCCCGAGGCTAGTTTTTTTCAGTTTTTTTAAGTGGGTTCGCTGTGTTTTTTTGTTACGCCAGGAGGTTGATGAGGCACTCTGTGTTTTATTCCCAGCACAGAGACTGGAAGAATGTTCAACTTTGGGTACAATGCAGCACTCATTACTGTCACTTTTTCCCTGGCCGTCCAATCACAGTGGAGGAGGAGGGGCAGGACTAAAACCAAAGCAACCAACCATCACAACCTGCTTGTACAACAGCAGCAGTCGACAACAAGAAGCATGATGGAATGGAACAAAATCATTTAAAACAAGGGCCAGAGCAAGTACTTCATATTGTATCAAGATTTTGCAAAATCGGATATTAGTAACACTTCTGCTGATATTCAGTATCATAGCAGTCAAAAACTCTCAACTGAAAAATAAAGAGGAAAAAAAAAACGTGGCGCTCACAGCTAGGTATTTTCGACAAGAGTGCCTGGTGTATAAACATGAAAAAATGCTGTTTTAAAGTTTCTCTTAAATTTACAACTTCAGTTTCTACTAGAAATTTTTTACTTGTGTCTGTCTTTGAAAAATCTTTATAATTGCATTTGATTAAGAATTGAGTTTATATCTTAGACTTCATACTATACAGATTATCTCGCAATTCTGGGAAAAAGTCAAAATTGCAAAAAAGAAGTAAGAATTCTATAAAGAAAATTAAGACTTTTTTCTCGCAATTCTGATTTTTTTTATTTTTATTTATGAATTTAAAAAAAGTCACAATTGTGAGATAAAAATTCGTAATAATTTCAAAAATGTTTTTATTCCATAATGGAAAAGGGTTCCATAATGAACTGACCAGAAGAAATGAATCACAGAAGGTTTCCACATAAAAAATGCCCCAGATCACACCTAAATATGACTTAATCAACATGGATCAATGGTAGTTTGATGGTTTTAATAAACAGGAGGAAATTTTTCCTGAAAGTTCACTTTGGCAAGAATGTTTACGTTGTTTTTCCTGATTTTTTTTTTATTTTTTATTTTTAATGATGTCACACCAGTTTGTTCTTCAATTTAGCTTGAAGTATATCGGGGCCAGTAGAACTTCTAAGGAAGAACAATCCAAGGGAAGTACCGACAGATCTTTTCTTCTATATTGTGATGCACGTATGGGTTAAATGGATTACTAAGGACTTGAGTTAAAATTTACAATTCATTCACAAAATTAGAGGCAGATGAACAGGAGCTTGGAGAAAGTGGCTGTAAATGATGCCAGCATGTCACCAGAGAGAAGTCTGTCATTTCACAGCAAAATACAGTTATGACATTTTCATTAAACTTTTCCAATCCTAAACATTTTAAACAAAATGAAGCACAGATAAATCATTCACAATAAGGACCAGAAATGCATTTAAAAAATAGACCGAGTGATTTTTTCATTTCATGCTGACTTTAGGGATTATGCAAACTGTGAAAGGGTTTATTATGGCTTTAACACTGATGAAAGAAGTCAACTAAGAAACATCTTGTTACCATTTCAGGGTTCATCAGCTTATCTCACAGGGAGGAAGATCAGATGATCTAATCACCCATACTCTGGATCTATCTGCATAGCCATTAAAGTCTGAGACAAAGGGTGAATTCATAAGTGTGGCGATGGGAAAAAAGAGAGAGTGGCAGAGCCAAGGAATGAGAGAGAGAGAGAGAAGTATAACGTTACTTCCAGCTGTCCTCCATCAACCATGCTTTCGCTCGGACGTATGGCCACTAGTTAATGCCAAACATCCTGTGTATGTCAGACCCGTGAGGTTCTGCACAGGATTCAGATAAGGTCGATAACCTCTTGCCATCATCCCTTGGCAACTTTCAGATAGAATGAGCTCAGCTGAGAAAACACAGATGTAGTTGATGCTGGAATAGACAAGAATATTTACATCAGTGCTGTCTGTGGTGACAGAAACTATGTGGCAAGTCAGAGCATGAGACAAACTTTATTAAACATCTCTTCTGCAAATGATAATTTGCAATTAGAAATTCAATTATATTACATTTGAAATTAAATTAGATTATTTAAAATAAATTAAACTTAAAAAAACATTAAATGACTACATTTAAAAAATTGAATTAAAAATCAATAATATATAATTGAAATTTAAATCAAAAGAAAAGAAAAGAAATTACATTTTTTTAAAAATTAACCAAAGTAAATATTTTAAATAATGTTCACGCTGCTCTTTGCCACATGCATATAAGCATATAATGACTTAGAATAAACATTATAAAGAATTTGCAAAAACACAATGACAAATGAATTTGAAAGCAAGAGGGGAAGACAGAACTTTAGGTGAACAACATAAAGCTATTGTATGGGTTCAGAAGACTTCAACATACATCATATGGAGTACTATTTTGTCCTTTTTGGAGCTTTTATTGTATGGAGCAGAGCAGCAAAATTGCTTCTGTCCATAGAAGTCATTATGTGAGTAAATAACCACAGAATTTATTTATTTTTAATTTTTTGGTTAACTATCCCTTTGAGTCAGTTTATTTTAATCATGAAAGACTTAAATATAAACACAAATATAAAGCATTCTCAAATAACTTTGTCATTTTCTTTTAATTTTGTTTTCAATGAATTCTTCGTGTGTTCTGTTTGTTTAATGTGTATTTATATTTTAATTAACAATATTTCAAAGAGCACAACCTACTCTGGCTTACTAGGAGGTAGCTATTAATAGAGGAACTGGGTGAAAGAACACATGGCAAGGTGCAATGCACAATGTTTTCGGGGAAAACAAGCTGCGGGAGCGCATTAGCAAGACTGCAGCTAAAGCAGCTCAAACCTCTTTGCGTCCATTTGGAAACACAGGAATGTTTTCAAGTGTCCTTGCATTCGCACACAGGCTACATTTTGCGAAGCTTTGAAGCCCAGAATATAATGTATCTTAAAAGCTGCACATGGCCTCTGAGGAGCACAGACCTGTGTTTCAATCAAAGAGACCCTGAAAAACTACTGGCAAACCTACATTATTTCATTTTATTATTTTTTTCTTCTTCTTTTTCTCTTTCTCTTTCTTTCGTTCTCTCTCTATGGCTTCAGTACATTTGGCCAAAGGTTGTTGGTCTTTTCTTTTGTGGTTGTAAGATTTAACACATTTCTTCAGCTTCAATAAGCTTCAAGTTAACCTCAGAAACATCTGTTTTCACCATCAAAATGCTCTAAAGTTAAAACATTGCAACATTGTGGTTCAGCAGTTTTACATGTCAACATGTTGGACCCAAATACAGCTTTTCATGCCTCAACACACTCAACGCAGTGTCAGACCTGAGGATAAAACTGGACTTTTTTATCTTCTTTAATCAGTTTTCTCTCATACCCTTTAGATTGTAAGAACTGTCATCTAATATGACACTCGTAATGTTAAAAACCCCACAGGTCTGGGTTGCTGAGAGTGAAACGGATGTGAAGTTGTTTAATAAAACACATGATTGCAGTTCATGATTGCAGTTCAGCCTTTAGAAAGGACAGGAAGGAAAAGCCTTCAAGCTCAGATGAAAGAGATACTGATGTACAGGTGCACAGCAAGGAAATGTTTTATTGGCTTATTTGGTTTTCATGCAATGTTTAAACAAAGCATGATGTCATTGACACTAATCAGCTATCAGAACTATAACTGATTAACATACATATGTAACTCTAGGTTGTATAGTATAGTTTACTACCAGTAACCCAAATGAGCAAATTACAGAAAAACACTGTAAAAACTGATAATTGTTTAACCAAGATAACTACCATTCATAGAAAAAGTATAAATGTTTTACCATCATTACATGAAATATTACTGTAAAATAACAGTATGGGTTTTAGAAGTAAAAACTATGATTTTACACCCAATTTACAGTGTAAAACAGTAAAATGGCATTGTAACACTCTCAGAAAAGAAGTGCAGAATTTGTATATATAGGGGTACAATTGCTTGTCACTGGGGTGGTACCCTCAATGGGACACCTTTGTACCTTCTTTACCCATAAAGAGCACATATTACTACTTTAGAGTATTAATATGTACCCTTAAGGTAGTAATGTGTAATATCTTGTTTAAGCCTCCCATGCCGGTGTGAATCAACCTTTGAATGGTGCATGTAGGACCAGTTACACTGGTGCCATGACCCGGATGGGAAGGGTGTTTAAGGGGGTAATTGTAATGGGAGCCAGCTAGCAACAAAAGGACCTTTTTCACTGCAGGAATTTTCCCCAGGAACTAGGGACTTTGGGCCAGTACTCTGTGTTTTTCCACCGTAGGAACCAGGATCTAAATAAAGTTTTGAGTAAAAATTTGCCCCTCAGAAAGTCCCTGCTCGCAAGGTAGTACTTTTTCAAAGGTCCGGAACTTTCAAGGATGGGACTTGAGCACTGAGCATGCTGATTGATTGAGTTCACGCAGGACTGTATTTCAACCACTATTTATTCACATATTTTCAAAATATTACTGTTATTGTGTCATGAAATGTAGTTTTAAGAGTATTTTAGGTGAGAATGTAGTTGTTTTAAACTCAAAGCTGCAGTTTATTTATAAAGACAGTATCTATTTGAAAATGTGCTCCTGAACTACATTTTTGTGGCTATTAATATGTTTAAATGAAAACGAAAAGAGGCAGTGGTGTTTGATATCATATTTCATCTTATTGTAAATACGGTGAGAAAAATTGCAGTAGTCAAGGTGAGCTGACTTGACGTTTACAAGTATGCTGCTGTTCCATTTTCAGATTTACCGGACTTGCATCATCCCGTCCGCAGAAGTTCACACTCCCGAGTCGAACTTGTGAAGTCTGAACTACCGAGGATGTGAAATTTGCTTACTTTGTATTGAGAAAGACCGCAGACCTACATCACCAGACCATTAATCTTTACGGCACTTTAGATCGCAAGGGAAACGCAGACAGCAACAGGTCTGCAGGAAGAAGGTTCCTGGGACAAATTGTTCCAGGTAATTTTGGTGGAAAAGCGGCTTAACACTAGAGACTGCAGTCTATAGCTTCCTTATTAGTACACCTACCTCCCATGCTGGTTGATGCTGGTTCGAATCCCATTTGGAGCAGTGCAATTAGGACCAGTTACATTGGTGCCATGGCCCGGATGGAAGTGAAGTTAAGGATGGTGAGTGTAGCAGAGGCCACCTAGCAAGTAACACTAGAGGCTGTGGCCTTTATTGTCCCTGTAAGATCATCTGCCTTCTATGCCAGTTGATGTTGGTTCGAATCCCATTTGGAGCAATGCAATTAGGACCAGTTAGATTGCTGCCATGACCTGGATGTAAATGAGGTTTGGGGGGTAAGTTTAACAGAAGCTAGCTAGTGTGGGCTGTGACATTTAGCATTCCTTATTAGCACACCTGCCTCCCATGTCAGTTGATGGGGATTTGAATCCTATTTGGAGCAATGCAATTAGGTCCAGGCACATTGGTGCCATGATCCAGATGGGAGTGAGGTTTAGCGGGGTGAGTATAACAAAGACTAGCAGATAACCCTAGTAGGTGCCTTTAGTGTCCTTGTGAGTGCATTTGCCTCCCATGCCCAATAGCCCCCCACTGCAGTACACAAGATCCGGGGGACAAGGTTACATCCACATCCAGAGGGTGGAAATGGGTAGGTTTAGGGGTGGAGATGGATAGGTTAAGGGATCAGGGGGTGGAGACGGGTGGGTTTAGGGATATTTAAGGTGAGAGGAGTTGGATCTGGATCCAACCTCGCCCCCTGAATCTTGTGTTCTACAGCGAGGACCATCTCCCCTTGCCGGTTGATGGTGGTTTGAATCCTATTTGGAGCGGTGCAAGTAAGACCATAAGTACACTGGTGCCATGACCCGTATGGTAGTGAGGATTAGGGGATGAGTTTATTGGAGGCCAGCTAGTGAATGACGTTAGCGGCTACTACAGTCTCTAACATTGTGAGTGCACCTGCCTCTCATGCGGGTTGACACTGGTTTCAGTCCATTTGCAGTGATGTGAGCAGTCCCAGTTACGTTGATTGAACAGGATCTTGAGTGCTCAGCAATGTAAGTTTGAATTCAGCTTGCAATACATGTCATATCTTATTTTAAAATTTTTCCAAAAGGTCTAAACATGCTAAAAAAAAAAAACAGCATTCAGTAAGCTTCAGGTTCAGTTCTTGCTCTGTCGTAATCAATGCGCACATACATACACCTAAGCATGGGTTAACCTAGAGCAGATATTTTAATGTGGGAGCCGTGGAGGTTGCTGACACAGTAAGCAGAGGGGCAGGGACAGGAACCCCTCATTAAGACTGAATTAAACAGAGCTTTGATGGGGAGACCTACATCAGTTCAGTCTGGCAACACATGAAAGAGCAGCCGTGAGAGACAGGGATCTACACTCGTTGTCACTCTCTCCAGTGCACACTTGCACACATTTCATCCCTCACACACACACACACACTGAAAACCACATCACTGCCACATACAAACAAAGACTATGTTCCACTATCAGTAGACTTCGGCTGTATTTAGTATGCTGTGCACACTATGCAATTTTTCTGTATGCAGAGAATCCCCAATGAACTTATACATTTGCCAAACATTTCAGTGTGGAATATGGTATCCCACAGTGCAATGTACTCAACTTGACCTTCCATTTCTAGTGTGATGGATGAATAGAAAATCATAACAGTCATGATTAATTTTTCTTACTTGACTATGTATTTGATCTGACCACCAAGAGTTTAGAAAATTTTGCACAAAATAGGAAAAAATACAAATTCACCCATATCATTTCCAAAAAGAAAATGGACTTTGCATGCTTAAGTGTGATGAGCATAGTGAGGTCATGTGATAACAATATAGTGCACTACAGTTTGAAATATGAGCAGTCTCATTGTGGAAAATTTTTGCTACTGTATGTACCAACCAACAGTAACTTACAAGACGCTGAATTCATATGTTTTTATACGATGTGCATGAAGCTATAAACCAAACCTTCTGTGGGGTGTAAGAAAACATACAAATGAGATCATACAAATTCACCACCAATTCACAAAAAAGTCACAAATTACTGTGAAGTGAGTTGTATGCAACTTTTCAGTAAACAGTAATATAGTATTTAATTCTGAAAAAACCCTGTCTGTCACACCAGAGAAATGAGAGTTATGTACAGTACAAAAAAAAGTAAATCAATGGCCATTGTTGAAGTAAATAAATGTTATTTCAGCCTTTGGCATCTCTCCTGGCCACTTATTTACCTTAAAAAACGACTAAAGAGAATAAGGATGTAAACATACAAGCAGACACAAATGCTTGAGAAATTTATTCCAAGTATGCTGTTTTTACACATTTTACACAATATTAAATCAGATTATTATTCTGGTAGTTAACTCTAAATATATATAACTCTAAATATATAAAACTATATATATATATATATATATATATATATATATATATATATATATATATATATATATATATATATATATATATATATATATATATATATATATATATATAGGCGATGTTTGAATATACTATATTCATGTTAGAGGTAAAACCCAGTGGTTCACACAGCAGTGGGTATGTGGTATCCACTTTAACACACTACTGTCACTTCACACCAGCGCATTATTTATTCTCTATGAGCACGTCTCTGGCAATGACGGAGGTGTGTATTCTTGCCAGTGTGTGTGTTAAAGAGACAAACCAGACATTCATAATTTAAGAGCAATGTCTGTTGAATGAGTGACTACCTGAGGGGAAATGAAACATTGGATTTGTTGAATAAAATATAAGTTGCAGGATCCCTCGTGTGGCTTGTGTGTGTGTGTGTGTGTGTGCAGGTAATGATGTCAGTAGGGACCGAATATGTAATGATCATGCAAATATACATGCTTATTTAAACATACAGACATAAAGTCGCCAGTACGACCCAGAATACTTGTAACTACGTTTCCAAACCTGATGGTTTTGCTGAGTATGGTTTAATGTAAATGATATTGTCCAGTTGTGCGATCAACAACGCTTGGAGGGAGTGCCAAAAATGGAAGGCTGATCGATTACGTGTACAGAATAGCAGAGCGTGCTGGTTTGACGGTTTGAATACAATAAAAGGTATTAGATTTTCAGCAGTAAATGTAGCAGTGTGAACAGATATTGGAAACTGTCCCTACGGGCTAGTTTTCACATGCCTGCAACTTAAGCTGGAGCTGACTTGTATTGTTCAGGCAAACGATCCACCTTGGGCAGAGAGGTGTGAGTGTACACACCTGCCAGATTGCATCGAGACACTCACACACATGCACAAATGTATGTATACACATAATAAGAAAGCACACACACACGGGGTGGGAATGGTGTCCTAATGAGGCCCTGAGAGGCCCTGCTGGTCCCCGTCAGTCAGGCTGCACCATGCTGACACATGGCTGACAACAGCATTGAGCTGCTTCTGTCTCTTCCGCTCGGTTTAATTCAGCTAAACTACTGACAGGATTATAGAGACACTCAAATTAATTCAATTAATAATGCGCTCTGTCACTCTCTGCCTCCCAAGGAGGACAATAATAAACTGTGATTTGGGAAGGAAGAATGTGTGACATGTGAGAGACGTGGAAACGTGCTGGAGAGGCACAAACACTGCTTTACTGAATATTTACAGCAGTGGATCTCAACCGGTGGGACAGGTCTGTGCTGATTGGGTCAATGCAAAAAAAAAAAAAAAAAAAAAAAAGGCTAATACCAAAATGTATGCAAAGCAGATAATTAGGGAGGAGAAAATATTCCCCATGTCGTTTATTGCCAAAAATATAGCAAGATCTTAAAAATCTTTTAATAATCAAGTTAAAAAAGCATGTGCCAGGTTCATATGCTAGAAATGCACTAAAGAGTTTTAAAAATTAAGATTTCATGTTTTCCTTACACCTTTAATAAAAATCAAAATTCACTTAATTATTATTTTTTTACCAAAAAAATCTGCACTACAAATTAAATATTTTTATCAAAAACAAAAAATAATAAAATAATAATTATTGACCAAAAATATTTATTATTTTTTAAATGTATTTTTATTTTATTTACAAGGTTTTTTCCCCTCATTATGACATCAGGACAGATGAAGCTTTTTTGGGGTTTTCGTAAGTTTTCATTTCAAGGTTTTTTCCCCTCATTATGACATCAGGACAGATGAAGCTTTATATATATATATATATATATATATATATATATATATATATATATATATATATATATATATATATATATATTTTTTATTTTTTATTTCATAGATCTTGACCAAAAATAACATTATTCCATTGAGCTGGGTACCTTAATATTGCATTGTTAAAACTAGAATAAAAACAAAACCAAACAACATGAATCATTCATCAGAGGCCTCCTTTCATTCCCTCGGTCTAATAAGTGAACCTGGTGAGCTGAAGCTTTGTCTTCAAGCTGCGGCTGAGTTAAGCAGTCCGGTGATGGGCCTGGACACACAGAATGCTCTGGATTTGCTAAAGAAGCACCACGCTTCAAGAACTAATGACCCATACGGAGTAATCACCTCAACAAACACCCCATCAGCAGAGAGAGAGAAAGAACAGAGCTGAGCGTGCACCTGAAGCACAGATCAGCACGCAGTGCGGATATAAACACTGGAAGACGCAAATACAACAAGAACACAATAAAATACCCAAGCACTGACACATGTTTGTGTGCTTGCACTCAGACGCACCCTCCAGTGCTCATTTGTAACAGTTAGTCCAAACTAAGCGGCGTCGCTGCATTCTTTGGGAAGGCGGATTCTTGTGCCAGCTTATTCTCCATTTTTAGCTTCTTAAAACCGCACGGGAGAGTTCCCATCATCGCTCTTAAGCAGATTTACTTTCATAAAAAGCAGCTCAGAGGAGGAGCCTGTAACTGAGAATGTGCTTGACTTCACACGCGTATTGTGACATATTTTCTTTGTATTTGTATTATGGAGCTGAATGTACAGTGAGTCACAGTAGGTGTGCTTGCATAACACAGTAAGTTCTTTAATTACAAGAATTAACTTTTATTATCATGCCTTTCTGTTTTCATATGTGGGAATTATGTTCATGCCCAGCAGATCAAAGTGAGTGATTCTGCAAAACTGGAAAAAAAACGTGTGCTCCTCAAATACATATGACTCACACCAAATTGTGTGTTAATGCAGACTTTTTTTTATTATTTCTTTTTTTATATATATATAAACAAATCAATGAAAATCTACTCGCTTTTTTTCATTCATCACGTGAATGTCTTTTTTTTTTTTTTTGGCCTGAAATCTTCTTTCTGTATTAACAAATATGCATATTTGAATAAAATAAAGATATATGAAAAAAAAAATTATACAATTTCCTTACTTCAACTTCCTTTGTCTAGAAAATTTAAGTCCAGTTGCTGCCTTTTTTGTTTGTTTTTAAACATACAGTATAATCAAATTGCATGTACAAGTGATTTTAAATTAAAATTTTATTAAACTGACTATAAAAATCAAGATGAATCTTGTTTAACTCAAAAAATTAAGTTGAAAAAGCTTCAGTTAATTTGATGAGTTAAAGTAATGTAAAAACATGCTGCCATGAATTGTTTATCATATACCATTTTTAACAGTGAATAATTTTATATTATACTTACATCGCATACTTTCAAAAAGACTTGACTCCAAGTTAAACCATCTTCTTCTTGAGCACTTTATCTCATTTTGGTTACATTTGTAAGTAATGATCTTAAAATGTCAACCTTTCTACCACGATTTTAGATATATTTTATATCATTTTATGAAGTACTTTACTGTTTTCTGTAACTTTAACTGATTTTAACAAACCAGTAAAGCCTAAAATGCCATCATATTTGTTTTCTTTTTAATTAGTTACATTTTTATATTAAAAAGCTGGTGTTTCTTTTTCTTTTTTCTTTTACTTTCTGAGAGGCATGCTGTATTTTCATGACCTTTACCACAAGACTTTAAATATAAAAGGTAACTGTAAACCCTGTTACCCCCAGTTTTTTTTATTATATAGTAGTAGTAGCATTCAAATTGAGTTTAAAAATCACACATCATTCCGAAGAAGGTCATAACTTTTTGTACCTGTGTGTGTGAATGGCCCTGGGGCCGTCTCTCAGTGGGAGGTTTGGGGATCACTCTGTTCTGAGATGAGATTTCATCAGTGACGAGGGTAAAGCCTTCCCTAACAGACCTATTCATCCCTACAACAAGCCCTACCTTACTACTCCATCCTCTCTCACATGCACACACTGCCCCACACAGCAGTAACCAGCAATTACCACAACACCATGTCATTAGAGACTTATACAGACTCCTATTATCACACCCTCACAGACAGGGAGCATTAAAGTTGACTGAATAAGAAGAAAAACAAACAAATAAAACCATGAATCGTGCTGCAAGAGCCTGTCTGTGTTCAGCCATGGAAAATAATTCTCTTTTTTAGCATTTTCGAAATCAAATCAGCATGAAATATGACTTCATAGGTCTTAATAAAATGACTAAAATGCTTTTAATTATTGTATATTAATAAGGATTTATTTTATTTTTATTTTGGAGATAATTTAAATGTCTCTGAGACTATTAGACTTGTATTGGTGGTGGAAAGCATAATCAAATTAGCCAAAATATTTAGCAAGCGAACATGCAAATGGCATGCAAAGAGATGTTTAGGATGTTACAAATGATAAGCGCTGCAATTCTATGGAAATCTGTAGATCTTTTCAGTGAATCCTGCGGGTGCAGATTCTGCACTGGCTGCTGAAGCTTGTTTAAGAGTTTGGATGGGGGTGAACGTTGAGGTCTGGGTCCTTCATTGACGGTTACGCCCTAGTTGTTCTTTTGTGATCTGCAGTGATGGGGGGCTACCAGTGACACATGGACTGACAGTCTGGGAAAGCATGACATCATTGATTTTTGCCCAAATATCAATGGACCATTACAAGTGAACAAAAAACTCACTTTTATTAGGAGCTACGGCTATTGACCATCATCCAAAAAATAAAAAATAAAAACATGCCTCCTTCAATGTAAGTTTGTGGGAATTTTTCCCCCCACAAAACTCATAAATTAGATGGCTTAGAAAAGTAATAGCACTCCTCTCCTCAACAAGCTTTTTGGGCAATGCTCCAACATGTCACTGAAAAAAATGACTTTGAAGCCATTTTCACTCAGAAATTGCTAGTAATTTTCACAAATAATTATAAAGAAACAGCAAGGAACACACTGAATTAATCTTAGTAGATTGACTGAAATAGTATTTTCTTGTAAAATGTACTCCAGTGATCTTTGGTTTATATATATCTGGGAATTTTTTATTATTTTTATTTTTTTACAGTGTAGTGACTCATTTAGGGCAATAGAAAATCGAGTCCCAACTTTAGGTACTTTCCTGATTCCATCCCCTTCTCTTTTCCAATTTGATTTCTGTCAATTTTCTATACTTTCATGTCCCAAACAAAGGCAAAAATGTAAAAAAAAAAAAAAAAAAAAAAAAAACACAAGCTGCACGATTTGAGGCATCACTCATGTCAGTAACACAAAAGTTATGTGCCAATGTTTAATAATTTTTGTTTAAATATTTTTTGGCAATAAAGACACACAACTACATGTAAATTATTATAACTGTATACCACCATATTTTGGGTTTCACTCCATAACATTAATGCCAGAAAAGTCTAATAAATATTCTTAAATATTATACATTTTAATAATAATATAAATATTATTGTCAGTGTTTTGACTTTGGGAAAAATATATACAATGCCACAAATTAAGAATTCTGTCCCACAATATGTTTATTTGTAGCCATGATTTGATAATTTGTTCACTCGTTTTAGTTAAATCAACAGGAGGAAATAAATTAGTAAACAAGGCCAAGATTTAAAACAACAAGGGAACATATTTGTAAATTGTGGCCATGAATTTATAAGTCATCAGAACAAGTTCTTCATTCATGGCCACAATGTATAATTTTTCCCCCCGTGTGTTATGTGTGGGGCTCCGTAGTTTTCTCTGGCATCACAAGATGAAAAAATTAATTTAATTTTTATTACATTTTGTATTATTTTAATTAATATATTTTTGAAATCACTTATTTTTTCTCTGCGTATTATCAAAAGGTGTAGTCACATTATCATCCATTATGTATTGCCAATAATGTGATGCATATCAAAGTCACTTTCAAAATGCATATTTCTGAACTCTTCAACTTGAACCTGTTTGCGAAATCTACTTTGAAAACTGTTTCACCTTTAGAAGAAATTCCCAATATTGTGTTGACTCCAATTGAAATAATGGGATTTTGCCCTCCAGAAAAGGTAAACATTCATGCACCCAAACAAAACTTAAATTTTTCACAAAACATATTAACAAAACTTTAATTTTGCATAAAGAAAAGCGTGAGATGTGATTGATTAATTTTACACTTGTTAATTAAAACCTCTTTAGTACGTAATGCCATATATTTACTGAAATACAGCAAGAAATAAAAACTTTGCAAAGGCATAGCATTCAGGTCTGTTGTTGCCGTCATGGGTCGCACTGACACGCCCCTTACAAAGCCACAACTCTACAACTTGGGTATAATCTACACTTATGAAATGCCCACTTGTAAATCAACTTTCCTTGATTATTCAAGTGGTCACCAAACTCATAATTAGCGCCTACGATATTTCTGCAAGAGGTAGGCCTACATCAGCCTCAAAGCGGGTTTCTCGGAAAACCCGGAGTGGAGTTCGAGCGATTACAGAACGCTTCGAATGGAGCGGTGAACTCCGGTCCACTCACACAGCGGTTCCAGTCCGGTTTTCACTCTGTTGCTTGGTGAGGCAAGGACGCTCTAGCTTCATTTAGAGCATTTTACTCATGGAGAAAAAATATATACAAACTACCATGACAATTTTGTAAGAGATGTAAGTTACTTGATATTAATAACTGAACTGTTTAAAAAAAAACAATCCTGCTGTTGTACTGAATGCGAACGGATTACAGCCGTGCTGAACTGCTCTTGTGATAGACTATTGCTTAACGCAATCCCAAACCCTGTGTCACTGAACTATTTCAAGAATCAAGTCCTGAACAAACTGTTCCTTTAAACTTCTCTGAGTGTGTGTGTGTGTGTGTGTGTGCTGAATGGAGTGTCGTTTTTCAGCGCTTAACTCCTCCTCTGCATTCTGCTCGTCCAGAGCACACACACACACACACACTGCTGCTTGCGCATTCCCCATCAGCAGCTCAGCGCGCAGGGAAACGGAGCGTCTTCGCGTCGGAACACACACCGTTTTCAGTGTTCGTGCTTCAGCTCATCAAACATGACGGTTGTAATTCGCAATGTGGAAGAAACGAGCAGCTGATCTGGGGAGGAATCTGTGTTTTTTTGTGACTGAAACACGTCTTTGGGATAGAGACCACAGAGGCGCCGCGACCGTTGTTGCAACTTTTGTTGCAATCTGCACGCGCGTTTACTGAAGGTTGCGCGTTTTAAAGAAAAAGTCGCTCAACTTTTGCGCTCGAGTGTGGAATGTAGAAGCGGTTTTTTTTTTTTTTTTAATTCGTGTATGGTGAGTTTGTCCGCGGAGGACACAGCGCTTCACGTCTGGAGTTGAGTTTGCAGAGTTTGTTGCAGGGAAACTGTCGAGCTTCGTGTGATCGCTTCTTAAAGTAATCATGGACAAATTGGATTTAAATTCATGTGGCAAGGATTATTTCTGAAAGCTCCTGTGTATCCTCGTGCGTTGAGTGGACTGCGACGTTCTCGTGCACTTCAGAGTCAACACAAACTCTTGATTTTGTTACCGTTGCAAGACGCTCGTAAACATGCCACAGCTTAACGGAGGCGGAGGGGATGAGCTGGGGGCGAATGATGAACTGATCTCATTCAAAGATGAGGGCGAACAAGAGGAGAAAATCTCCGAGAACGTGTCCGCCGAAAGAGATCTGGACGACGTGAAGTCTTCTCTAGTGAACGAGTCGGAAAATAACAGCAGTTCATCCGATTCTGAGGTAAGCCAGACACCACCGCGTGCTGACAGACGCATGGATGTGGTTATTGCCGTCGGAAAAATAACTTTTCTGTTTTGTTTTTCTCCGTTCCTCGTTCTTTCCTTCAGCAAAACGAGAGGCGCCCTCAACCAAGAGCTGATCTTGAAAGTTATGAGAAAGCCCGAGAGTATTTCACTGAAGGTACGAACAAACTGCTGCTATGGCATGCCGATTTAACAATTATTCATGAAAAACTAGTTCTATTTTTGTTACTAGTAGTATCTTTTTCAATGTTATTCGTAGCTATTCATTATATAACAGTGGTTTTTAAAAAATAGTGTAACTACTCAAATAGTTAAGTATCTATTTCAGTAGCCTACTTCTAGTTACTATTACTGTTAATATCCAGTAAGTTCTAGTATAAGTTCTGGAATAGATGCTATTATTTAGATAAAAAATAAATTCTACTATGCCATTTACAAATACTGGCAAATCTAAACTTGTTAGCAGAAACCATTAGAATATATACTAGTAGGAAGTGAACAGATGATATCTCAACCACAAGTTTACATAGAATTCAAAAGGAAAACTGTGCATTTTTTTTTTTTTTTTTTTTACCAGTAGCAGTTAAAAACAGTTACTTGCTACTAATGGGTACAAGTGTTTAATGAATAGTTACTAGTGATATTAAAAAAAAGTACTAACCAATATTGGATTAGAAACAAAAATTATAAAAAATACTACTAGAAACATATTAGTACAAGTAAAAATATCAGTAATACGAATAAACATTGAAACAGCTTGCCATACTTGTTCTTTACTTAACGTTTGTGTCCACACATTGATCCCTAATCATTCATCTCTCCACTGTCGCTTTGAGAAGACAGCAAGATGGAGGATTTTTTAAGAGCCCCCATTATCCAGGCTACCCGTTTCTAATGATCCCAGATCTGGGCAATCCTTACTTGTCCAACAGCGCCTTGTCTCCAAGCGCAAGAACGGTGAGTGCCACTGAACACACTGTGTGCCTCAGAGTTTTTTAAGAGGCACCGAGAAACATCATGTGAGAGTTTATAATGGCCCTCATGCAGAATGAAGCCAACATGTTTCCTTATAAAGGATTCCATTTGAAAATCTGCACTCATCAACCACTATTTTGAATATTGTAAGGTCGTGTCGCCTTCAGAATCTGCAGTCATGATCATTCTCAGTCAGCTAGATGAGAGCATAAAAAAATCGGCCTCTTTTTATTGAGTTTTACTGCTTAAGATTTAGTAGTTCACCAGTTTTTGTAATTTGAAGTTATTTAAGGAATATGCATGTGGAAGTGGATTGCTGATGTAATTTTAGCATCAGTTAAACATGTTTGAGACTATTAAACTGTTTAATTGGTTTTAATTGTGCACTTCAGCTGTTTGACTTGTATTTGACAGATTTCTATTCATTTATTTGTGGTGTAGGAGATCATGTCTAGTTATCGCTACCATTTACTGGATCAGATTTGCCAAAATCTTGCATCTAAAGTACTTCATGGTGTTTTGGCCCCACATTTCGGTGTCTAAATACGCTGAAGATTCCTCATGTTTGTCTGTGAAATGGTTGGCTAATTAATCTAATACCCAGTGAATCTAATTCGGTGCTGTCTGCCACTGGGCTGTAATTAAGCAGTTTCAGGCTGCTTGTTTAGCCTTCTTTAAAATAAGATTAGTCTGAGGTCTGTCACAGTGAAATTCTATCTGGGTGTTCGTTCTTCTTGTCCGAGGGCTGCAGAGTTTGCCTGTTCTCTCCCTATAGATGTGTTAGAGTTTTGTGTCCGTGTCTGGGAAAGGTTGACTGCCCTTTTTGCCCCAGCATTGGGTCTTTTCAACCCAATTTGCAAAGAACTCAGCAGGCATTCATGTATGGCTTTGCCGCGGTGTTATGCGTCAGCGCTCTACAGAAAAAAAGAGAATGAACGGTTGGGTCTTTGAAAGCCTCAACCAGGAGTGTTTTTTGGCTAAACCGTGAGCCATCTCCCCAAATCAACACGGTTTACAGCCATTGTTTATTCCAGAGCTCAAATCCTCCTCCTTTCTCACAAAGTGATTTGATTGGACCCGGCCAAGCGTTTGAGCGAAAAGTTGCATTTTCTCCCGCGCCTCCTCCCTCTAGACACTCGCGCAAGTTTTACTTGGCCTCTTTACTTGGTTTCTTTTCACTCGTCCGTACGAGCTCTCCCTCCTTCCCAATCCCTTCCATTCAGTTCTTGAGGCGTTAGTCTTACATTGTCATTCTGAGTGAATGCTGATGGCTTCATTGGGATCTCCATAGGCCCTCATTAGCCTAATGGCTCCTCCTTACAGACTAGTTGCATAGTAGTTGTGGTACCCACATCCTCTTTTGTTCCTCGGCCTATAGAGTGTTGCTGTGGGAAGAGCCTATTGCTTAAATTATCCTGAAGGAGCATGGTTCATCCCACCTTTAAAATCACCTTAGGCTGTACCTGCAATGAGCGAACTTCCCCTTACGATTCTTTTGCAAAAATCGTTCCATCGCAGACTCAAATGGTGAATTAAGCCAATGTCAAGCACATCTCACGAGCACAGAAGCCCTCTGTTAACTCTAGCATAATACACATTAAGCAGCCAAAGGCTAATATGGGCTCACTAGCAAATATTCAGATGATGTCATTCAGGATAAGGATTATAAGTTATTTAAATTCGTTTAGCTGATTGGGGACCGTCAAAAGATTTGGTTCCCAGAGAAAATGACCCCGAATACATCCAGATGTGAGACAAATATCCTCGCAAGACTCATCCTGTTTTGAAAAAGAGGCATCTAAGAGTCAAATGGGAGGTCATTGAGGCAGATGAGCTTAGCCTGTCAATCGGCACCTCTAGAGCGAGCCGAGCGTCAGACAATGAGTGGTTGGCATACTTCAGATATTTACACACTAATCTTAAGCTCTCGCTGAGACAGCCTCAGTCACAGCTGTCAAAATCACATAAGGAAGTTTCCAAACAAAGCTGAGGAACCCATCAGAATCTGAATGATCTTCTGTGTTACGCTCAAACAAATAGACAAATTTAGAGTACGTTTGCCAGGGAAAACCATGAGTCTATGCTGTATCCTCCTTTTTTGTTTTTTTCTTTTTCTCGGAATTTGACTAATTTGACAATGCCATTCTAAAAGGTATTCTACAGGTTCAATATGTTTTGTAAAGTAGAAAATCTGGGGAACTGGATTGAATATAAAAGACTTCAGAGAATGTTCTTTGTCAGAATGAAAGCCATTAAAATTCTACCATGGGATGAAAAATGAAAAATTGAGTCCGTTTCAGAAGAAAAGTTTTTTTTTTTTTTCATGGCAATTTTTCTTTTTTCTTTTATATTAAAAAAAGAAGTCTGAAGTACTCTTGCTTTTATATGGTGCACTATGTATTTGTAGCAGTGAAAATGCAATAAAAATCATTCTCAGGTTCGCTGCATAGATTAGTTTCATATTTATTTTCTTAGCAGACGCTTTTCTAACCAAACCGTCTGTTTGGTTACTACCATAAAGCGCACAAATCATATTACAGGAATCTGAGAATACACAATGCTTGCTAAGCCAGGCCTTGAATGCCAAAGTAAAGCCTGAAGCAGTCACAAATAGAGTAAACTTCTAATCATGTCGCTTCTAAACTAATATGTACGTTTCTTGTGCTGTTGCTCTGATATCCCTGAGGTGGAATTGAAAAGCTCCTCTGAATTCATAGATTTCATGTAATATTTATAGTTGTAGGGAGGAAAGATTTGCCAAAGGGAATGTGGAGTTTTGAATACCTGTGGCTTTAGTTAAGAAGTGCAAACAAAGGCCGTTGCGTAATCCTTAGAATTTCTTAACATTCTTTAGTGACAGTAACATATATGTGGGCATGCACACATGTGACATTGTGATTAATTAAGTTATTGTTGTTGGGTGCTGTGTTGTTGTATTATATTTAGTGTATGATGTGCTTTGGGATAGAAACTGATGCAATGATCAACTAGTCTTTTAGGTGGATTTCCTTGCTTTCTATTTAAAAACGAAATATTATGAATTTTGAATAACTAAAAAAATTCTGATTTGTATTTAATAATATATCAACTTTAACAACAAGTACACGATTCCATTCAGAGCTGTTTTTGAGCACAAGAACTTTTCTTATGTAAACACGGTAACTGACTAGTCAATGTTGAAATGTGTAATTTTGCACGTCGCTCCTTTGGGGTATTTAAATATCAGTCTGAATGCTGTTGCATCTGTAGGTGGGTAGTGTGTGTGTGTGTTGAGACCTACACTTTAATTCAGATAACTAACCTTGAATGCAGTTGTGAATGCTTAAGGCCTTCATCACATATTAATGAAATAAATCCGTAAAAAAAAGGAAAAAAATTCCACCCCCACCAAAAACAACTTTTCTTTAAGTGTTTTGATACCTGATAGTCAGATCCACAAGATTAGCCATTGAGCAGTTCAGACCTCACATTTCTTGTTTGACATTTTAAATTTCTATTCATGTAGCGGTGAGGGCAACAGTCCAGATAACTTTGAAAAGCATTGTGTAAGAGACGCTCTTAGTAAAAATGGAAAAGAAAACAGTGAAAAAGAGCAGAGAAGAGGACCGAAATAAGTGGAAGATGGAAAGAAACCGAGGTATGAAGTGACAGAAGGGAAAGATGTGGGGAAACACAGGCGTGCAGATTTCCCATAATTGATTTAGGGCCTGCTCCGAGCTGACATTCCTCAATAATCCAGTGGGACTGTTTTTAAGGATCGAGTGTGGCGGCCAACCAGCTCTACTCTTCTCAGTGCTTGTCACGGAGATGAATGCTCAAGCCTGGCTCGAGGAATTGTCTGCTAGGGGTGTTGGAAATGGAGAGAACTTGATATGTTGAGTATTCAAAGTATATGCACAATGCTTTTGTTGGCTAAGTAAAATTTAGCCACATTGTGAAAATAAAGTACACTTTTATGTGGCTTCCTAAAAATGTGAGGCATTAGAAAAGTGTCAAAATCCTTCCTTATGTATGAGACAGATTGTGAACATATGAGAACTTTGGTGCTTATTTGAGCAAAATGTGTATCTACATTGTGAATCTTATGATTATTTAAATACACTTTCATGTGTCCATTACAGTTCCTAGTGTGGCATTAGAAAAGTGTCAATCCTTCATTGGTTGCAAATTGCAGATATGTGACCCTGAACCACAAAACCAGTCTTAAGTCGCTGGGGTATATTTGTAGCAATAGCCAACAATACATTGTATGGGTCAAAATCATAGATTTTTCTTTAATTCCAAAAATCATTAGGATATTAAGTAAAGATCATGTTCCATGAAGATATTTTTAAATTTCCTACCGTAAATATATCAAAACTTAATTTTTGATTTGTGATATGCATTGCTAAGAACTTCATATGGACAACTTTACAGGCGATTTTCTCCATATTTTAATTTTTTTGCACCCTCAGATTCCAGATTTTTAAATAGGTCCTATTTTAACAAACCATACATCAATGGTAAGCTTATTTATTCATCTCAGTTTCAGAAAATTGACCCTTATGACTGGTTTTGTGGTCCAGGGTCACATATGAGATTCTGAACACATAAGATTTTTAAGAACTTTGGTGCTCAATTGGGCAAAATGAGTTCCAATCCAGCTCGCAACACACCAAAAAGCCAAAAACTAAAGTTCTGTCAGTATAGACAGTTAAAGATAAACAGTCATTGTGCTGTATTAAAAGTAAAACCTGTTCCCTGCACAAACCGCAGCAATGCCTCTTCATTTTGATGACAGGTTTTGACACGGTGCGTAATAATGTGTTGCAAACACACTGAATGGATTCATTCCTAAATGTTTTTCACAGGCCTGTGGCGTTTCCTAACATTGTATTTTAATGCACATTTACATGCTGAAATGATTTTCTGGTCAAGTCTTCGCTTTCCTGGAAAAGCCATTGAAAGACTTAGTCGTAATCGGTTTTCAGACTCCTTTTTCATTTGATTTCGGTCTCTACCTTCCAGCGCAGAAGCTTTCAGCACAATCCCGTGTTGTTTTAACGCAGTCGGGTTTTGGACCAAGAGACTCGCCAAACCTTGTAACTGTGGCTTTTGTGTTGCGGCGCCCACATCGGCAAACAAACACACCTCAGTGGAAACACATTTTAAACTGTTTAGTCTTGTCTTTTGGGGAAGAATAGCACAGGGCACACGCGCACACAAACACACAGAGCATGTCATCACAGCTCAGGCCACATGTCTTTCACGGCGTTCCAGGCCTCCGCTGGGCATTTTTCCACATTCAGGTGTTCTCACTCTGCCAGCTGCTCTTAGCACTTAAAATCTTTGAGACACTGTTGAGTCAATCGTGCTATTGTTGGTGTGTGCGTGTGTGGGTTTTTTTTTTATGCCCATTTCTTGTGTGAGTAAACTGTTAGTGTGTATTCAAGACAGTTCAAGGAAAAACTGCCAGTTTTACACACCCTTTTGTCGCTTATGATTTTATTATTTTTTTTTTCCATCAAACACAAAAAGCAGAATTTTAGCAGATCTGCTCAATACAATGAAAGTGAAGGGGGACGGATGCTCTCGAGCTCCAAAAATAACAGAAAACACAGTAAAAGTAATTTGTAGACTTGGAATACAACACATGTAATGTGTACTATGTTATGTTTTATGGTGATTTTTGACATTTTTGGACTTGTGCAGCCCCTGGTCACCATTCACTGTATAGGAAAAGAGCAGCATGAACATTCATCTAAATATCTGCTTTTATTAATCCATAATAAATAGAGGGCTTGGGTTTGGACTGATTTGAGGGTGAGTAAATAATGAACAGTTTTTTTGTCTTCTGCCTCTACTTTGAGTGTAACTGTACCTTCAACAGACTGAATGTTATGCTTACACCCCAAACGTGTGTGTTTGCTCACCAGTGAGTGACAGAGAAATCTGTTGATGGCAACCTGAAATGTAGTTGCCAAATGTTCTCTTTGTTAATGCTGGTATCACAACTGTGTAAACAGTCTTGGCTGATTTCTACTTGTTTTCTCCAACCTTTTAAAACAATCTACTTTCCTATGATCAATTTGTGACTAAAGGAACACTTCTTGGAATATAATTCAATGTTTTTGGTCATGCTTTTCTTCATTCCATTAAATGTTTGAGGAGACAACTAGTAGAATTTTAGTCGGAGTAGTATTTCAACTGATGCAAATAAATGGCTGTGAGGGATAAAATTGATGTTGGGATTTCTTAAAGTCCTATTTCACATATAATCTTGTGATTTTATTATGCACTGTAAATTTTTTGGACCCTTTGGAAAAACTGGTTTATGTCGTGGAACATGGTTTGCTGGTCATTAGTTGGTCATTAACGGTTTAACCACACACTAAATGAAAGTTTGACCACCTAACGCCAGTATAAATTACTAGGAAGTGGTCTATTATTGGTCTTAGATGGTCCACTTTGGATCAGATACAAGACTGCAGCCTTACAAAGCTGGTTATTCCAGCAGTGGAAATACATATTTCAGTTTTGTGCCTCCTCTATAAAACACAAGCTTATCAAATTTGTGTATTACATTCATAAATCCATTGAGTAAAGTGTTATAGGAGTAGTTCACCCAAAAATTAAGATTGTCATCATTTACTCAACCTCATGTTTTTTCAAACCCGTAAGACTTGCGCTCATCTTTGAAACACAGATAAAGGTTTTTTTTTAATATATTTTTGCATCTTTTTTGTCAATCCATTGAAACTACACGTAATCTAAACCTTAACACGTCAAAAAGTACAAAAAGATCTGTATGAATCGAGCAAGTGTTCTAAATCGCTGAACAGATTTAATTAACTGTTATTCACACATATAAGCACTGATCAGTTCACATACACTGAACGCATCAAATATGGGTTTGGAATGACATTGAGTAAACAATGACTTTTGAGTGTCTCAAATAATGAATAAAGCTCAATAAACAGGTTGCATTTCTGTCCTTCACAGATTTTTACTTTAGCGCTGAAAGCGCTGAGTTTTTTGAAAAGATCTTGCACAATACAAAGCTGCAAACTTCTGTTGAAGAAACTTTTTTTCAGTCATGTTGAAGGCTCTTGTCAAACATAAACTCTCTTTAAACCCATCAACCATTCAACTCGTGTCCTAGAAAAACTACCAGTGCATCATGCGAGCCTGTTCGCGTGCTCTATACTCTTTGAATTGTGTGAAACACTGCCAGCCTTGGCCTTCCCTCCTCCTTCCTTTCTCTTAGGAGAGCGGGAGTTGGCGTCGACCCCTTCTGCCACCCATATCTTGCCCATCATCCCTCCCTCTGTTCCGTCCCTGCCATTACATATTCTGTTTATAGCCTTCACTGGCTTTTCATGAGCCGGGCCCTTCAGGAGAGATTCAACCCCCCGTGAGGACTGGCAAACCAACCAGCCCTCCTAATGCACACACACACACTCGCTATGTTCAGTGACATCAATGAGAAGGCCTTTGAAGCTTTTGGGATGAGCATGTGTATAAATGTATTTTTTCATAAATTTATTAATCTGAAGCAGACGCTTCGGAGTCAGCCAGGTTCAGGCAGAAGCGGCACTTTGAGACGCCCACTTTCAATTCCGCGCTGGGATGTTTTTGACAAGACACAAGTTGTTTATTCAATCTTTAAAGGCTATATCAGACTCTCTGCGGACTGTGGTGCTTATTTCCAGTAATACACATATATATATCAGGGACTGGTACAGAACTTCTTTGCCTGAAACCAGCTGTTCATAAGCAAATATATATATCAGGGACTGGTACAGAACTTCTTTGCCTGAAACCAGCTGTTCATAAGCAAGTGCATAAATAGATTCTAGGGCTGGACCAGAATATTCGATTATTCTAATATTCGTTCGGTGGGTTGGCATTCGATTTTAAATTTTGAGATTCTAATATTCCTTTTTTTTTTTCTTGAACATGCTTGAATATCGCCTTTTTTTTTTTTTTTTTTTTTTTTTTTTTACAGTTACGGTTACAGTTGAATTTCCAAGTGAGCCTGGTACGGCGCGGCACGATTACAAACCGTTCTCGGCCCAGAATTCTCTGAGCCGTGCTGTTAGAGTGCGTGTGTGTGACGTCGCCACTCTGTTGCCTGTATACCAGTTTATCCATAGCTGGATAAGCGAAGTGCGCAATTTGATCAAACAGCTATGCTATGTTCAATATGAAAAAGAAAAAAAATGTCCTATACACTTAGGGCCCCATGAAATCCATTCTATTTTTTTCCAAATTCCATTTTTTCCGCGCCCCATGAAATCCATTCTATTTTTTTCCAAATTCCATTTTTTCCATTTTAAGTTTTCTAGTCTCTAATGGTTAAAATACATTTTATTAATCAAAAATCATGTCTACTTAATTGAAATCATTAAACATACACAATTTAACAGCAATTTATGGAAAGTAAAAAAGTAAATGCTGTGTTGTGCCTTTACATTCTTTAAATTTTTCTGATAAATAAATTCTGGTAAATATTTTTTTCCGGTAAATATTCCTTGAAAATAATGTTTTAATAATAATTTTATTATTAGTTGTAGTACTATCGCTACATTCACTAATATATTTCTGTCACAATTTCTTCAAGTTAAACCGAACTTTTATTTTGATCGGTTGCTGTGAAAAACTTTAGGTTTCCCTTTGTAAGTTATATGATGATAGTTTTACTCAAAAGAAACTGTAAAATGCTCATGATGTGACTCAGAGCAGTTCAAGAGATTGTTCATGAGTTCATATTTTGAGGCGGCAGAGGCTGATTTGATTTAGAATTTGGCAAATTCCATGACATTCCACATTATACAGTAAATTCGCTTTTTTTTTTTTTTTTTTACCGAATTTTGCAATTCCGTCCGCATTTTCTGCATCACAGACCCTACATGCATTGCTACAGTATTGGCAATACACAATGGACCTTCTTGCCCTCGAAATTTCGCCAAATTGTCACTAATGTGATCACAGTTTAACTGTTCACTTATTTTTCCGTGTTAGTTTTGCTCAACTTAGGGGAGCTGGCAAAAATCAACATTAGCTCAGCAAATACACCCACTAACCACAATGATCTAACATTAAAAATTATGGCTAAAAACAGGATGGCTGCATAAGGATACAGTGACTTTAGAGGGGCCTTCATTACTGTGGGAGTTGATTTGTTAGTTCAGTGTCTATATTTGTTAGCTGGTGGTGTGGTGGCTGTTTTCAAACGGTTTACTTCTTGTGATGGTATGCTCTCAAAGACCTGGCCCCGTCTCACTGATGGAATATTCCAGATGTGTCTCTGTTAGCAGTCTATAGAGACTTTTGTATGAGAGTGATGCATTTATTGAGTGTGATTTGAAGAGTGACACTCCTCTGAATTTTTAGACCTTAGTCAGGAATGATGTCATATTCAAAGTAATGTGAACACAAATATGTGGAGGAATAGTATTATCGCTTAAGATAAAAAACAATGAATCAATTAATTATCAATGTGTTCAAAGAAAAAGTAAATTTAAGTAAATGTATTATAACATATGTAAGATATTTCAGTGTTACATCACTGTAAAAAATGCTCCTGCGATTAGTTACAACTTAACATTTGTGAAGATAACTTAAATATCCAAATAAAAAAGTTAACCAAACTTATCATTTTAAGTCAAGCATGAACACTTATTTTAAATGGAAACAATAGAATATTACTTAATATTAAATTTTCAGTTGTGATTAATTGCAGCAATATTTTTTTAAAATGATATAACTGTCTATAAAAAACTTTTGTTTTTCATTTTATTTGTCAAATAATTGTTAAATGCATTGAAAGTGATCTATGAATAGTTTCATTAAACTCATTTAACAACATCTTTAAACATGAATATAATAGTTTTATCTAATGTCAAATATCAGATATATAAATTTAAAAATAGAAACAATGATCATTTTAAGTGATTCTGCTCATCTACTATTAAAAGTGAGGTCCTCCAAGTGTTTTTTTTAATTATTTACTATTTTAGTAGTTATTCATATTTTGAATTACCTTTTTATTTTCAGTTTTCATTTTCATTCGTTTGTCAGTTTATTTACTTTTGCCCTTTTTATATATATATATATTTCTATTTAGCTTTAACATATGTATTAATATTTTTAATTGCAGTATTAGTTTTAGTATTTTTAGTCATTCAACTTTTATTTCAGTTGCCAAGGTAACATTTCTAATTTTAGCTTTAGTTTTTATTTCTCGTAGATTTTATTTCAGCTTTTTTTTTTTTTTTTTTCAATTAATAAAAACTTTTAAAATAGATCTAGTTAACACCAATGTCACTGGTTATGAGGGATGAAAGAACAATATGTTCAATTTGTCATATTGGCCTACACCAGCATGAATGTTTGCCATTCACACCCATTGGGAAATGTATACCTCGGTACACAAGGACTCGGCCTAAACACTAACCCTCTACAATGTGGAAAATGCTTGAGAAAACAATGCAATGCACTTTGTGTTGGTCCAACAAGAAATCACAGCTGCTCACAGGTCAAAAATAAATCAGACCATGATGAAATATAGGCCTGTTTGTCTGTGCATGTTATAGAGTTCATGCTTGTTGTATGTCAAACTAATACCGTCTCGTCACATGCACTTTAAGAATACAAATATGTGTGCATGCACTTATCATATGTCCTACTAATACCCACTTGCCCCCTTTAGGCTGTGTGGTATCAGTGTTAGTCCAGGTTAAAGCCCCCAACCGGCAGGCCAAGGTTAACCCCCTGTGGGGTGTGGGGGTCATCCATCTCTCTTCAGGGTGATAAGGGCTCTTTGGCTGATTGATAGCAGGGCTCTGCACCCCCTCCACCCCCTCGACTACAGCGGGTCCCCTCCGGATCATGTGTGGCCCCTCACGTGGAGACTAGGGTTTTATTTCACATTAAGAGCCATCAGTGCTCTTAAAACCAGAACACTAAGTGCTGGAGTGTATGCTAATAAAATCTGATTGTGCAGAAGAGAGCAAGAGAGGGGGGTGTGAGCGAGGGCAACTCCCAACCAGACCTTCATCAGTCTGGTATTCCAAGCAGATGGTTTCAGTTAAAGCTTAGTGGAGAGAGTTGGAAAGAGGAGGCAGAGTGGGCCTGACGTGCTGCACAGTTGGTGGGTCGAAGGAGGGAAAAGTGATAGTGATGATAAGGAAATAAGTAAAAGAGAAGGGGGTGAACGAAAGGAAAAGTGGAAGTGTGGATGGAAGAAATATTACACCTAGTTGTTTCACTGTTGCATGAAAAATGGGATGACAAAGTTGTTTCTAAATGGAAACTGGGTGTGATGGTAGATGTTTATGCGTAAATGTGTCTGCATATTTGACATTTTTATATTGTCCTGAGTTGATGGATCAAACTGATTTGCTTAAGTTAAGTGATGATAATATGTTGGAATTTAATCTGAACTACCCACAATCCTGAAGTGGGCAACACCTTGAATTCCACCAATCACAGAAGCTGAATACCAAACAACTACTCCGAAACGCCAACTCCCATGATGCATTGTGAATATTATTGAATAAGACTCTCTTTAAGCAACTTAAACCGTACAACTCAGAAGTTGTCCTTATGCTCACGAAGGCTGCATTTTTAACAGTAAAACGGTAATATTGTTAAATATCATTGCAATTTAAAATATCTGTTCTCTATTTTAATATACACATTTGAAGTGGATCAAAACCTTTCCTCAAAGTTGTCCTAAAACCAAAATGCGTTCTTGTCTTAGGACAACTTTGATTAACTTTTTTGATCCACTTCGAAAGCTGATTACTGTATTTAAAATATAATTTATTCCTGTGATGCAAAGCATCATTTCTCCAGTCTTCAGTCTTTATATATTTTTAAAAAACTTTTTAAAAGCCAGGTTTATAATGATGGTAAAGGCATAAAACTTTAATGAATCCCTAAATTAGTGGAAAAATAAGCTGCTGAAAGGTGGGTGGTCACTGTTGTGCTCCGTTCATAATCCAATTCTTTGTATGCTTTTGTCAGACATTAACATAAACTGTCATCATCCCGGTCAGTTCTCTCATCAGGTCAAATACTGTCATGATGGAGCAACAGTTTGAAAAAGTTACAATGCATATATACTGGTTTAATGGTACAGGCATCTGAAAGTAACTCTATCAGTCCTGAGGTTTGTTGGCAACACAGTTACGCAAGAGCATGCGTTAAGTAGAAGTTGGTCCACTTGTTATGCCATGCATTGGCTTGTATATTGTTTTAAGTATGTTTCTGACCTAATAAGCCCCAGACCTCTACTTTCACTATTATCAGTGTTGTCTCATTGCCCAGCATGAGCAGGTCCTTGTATTTATACACGTGGCCCTCTGGCCGCTGCACACCATCGCAACCAGATGAGGATCTCTGATCACTATCATATTTGTTTTAAGGCCCTGCTTCGGCCCACAGGTCAGACAGAGGCCACAAAAACACTCGTGATCCACGGCACTGATATAGACAGCTGAAGCACAGCAGTGCCGGCATGCTAATGATAAGATGACACCTCCAGCGTTACACGTCCAAGACCGAACGAAGCTGTTCTTCCCCTCTAGCTTTATTTGTTTTGTCTTGCTCTCGGTAGGTCACGTATGTCCTATCGTCACAGGATATGCCCCTGTGCTTGTGTAGCACCTCCTGAATATCCTGCTCTGTTTTTCCTGCTTCTCCCCTCAATCCCGACTCCTTCCCCTCCTCTGCGCGGAACTCCAGATGTAAACGATTAGCTCGTTTAACAAGGCCGCTCCAGGCAAGGCGCTTTGCAACAACAACAGTCCCAAACACTCGACTAGTTTTCTGTACAGCTTTCTGAAGTATAAAACCATGCTAGTCACCATTTCCATTGGCTCCGTGAGATCTTGGAGAAGTAGTTGAGAATCTGTAAAAAGAACCTTTTTATATTACATTGGATGGCATCACAAGTCTCTTGATTTGGATCAGGATTGTCTGAATGAGGTGAAATGGATCCAGAGTAACCCAACTAAACATCTCCGTTACTACGATGACCTCTGGCCAGATGAAATCCACCTAACCTTTGAACAAACCTTAGTGTAAACTTGTCTAAATTGATTAGATAGTCACAATGTTCCACCGTCTTGCTAGATTTAATAAAGACCCAGCAACAGACTGGCTTTTCTCACCTAATTCCAGTTTGTAGATTAATTACAGCACCTGACTGGTTAAAACATTTGCGAGTAACATTGTGATATCTCTAAAATTTTGTTGATAAGGTCAACAAAAATGTCATTTCTGACTGTCACACATATCTTGTCTGTGCTAATCCCAGTTAAAGTCCCTTTAAATCAAGGTGGTTCACTTGGCGGCCATATTGGTAGGCAAACAAATACAGCTCCTACTTCCAATTTGTAACAGTGTTCCTGTGGCTCAGTAGTAGAGCATTGCGTTAGCAGCGCAAAGGGTTGTGGGTTCGATTCCCAGGGAACACATGTTAGGTAAAAAATGTTAGCCTGAATGCACTGTAAGTCACTTTGGATAAAAGTGTCTGCTAAATGCATAAATAAAAAAAAAATAAAATAAAAAAAAAACCATAACCCTTCTAAGGTCAACATAAATGTCTTGTTTCTGTCTATCGCACACATCTTGTCAATAGCTGTGTTTCCATAACCCTTCAAATTGTGCGAATTGAAAATATGCCTAGCGGAGAAGCGTACATTTTTCAAAAACTCTGATATATCGCAAATAAGTTTTTATGCTTGCATGAGGTGATTTTTCAGGAAATTTAAAAAAGGAATATTTCGCAAAAGTGCAATGGAAAAGTCACAAGAGGAAAAAATGACCTTATAGTCACATCACATTTGTAATATAAATGCCGTCATTTTGTAATAGTTTTTTATTGACATTTGGAAAATATCGCAAAGTTTTTACGCAAATCTATAATGGACACATAGCTTGTGTTGATCCCAGCCAAAGTCTTTTTAAGGAAAGGTGGTTTACTTGGCGTCCAATCAATGGATTTACAGTTAACTGGTAGAAAATTCAGTATGAAATTTATTATTTTAGCATATTACGTAAACCGAAGGTTTTAAGAGCAAGCAATAATGTGAAACTGGCAATCCCATTCATTAATGCTCACCTATCGCCATCCACCTTTTGATTTTAGCAAATCAGTCTTAGCGAATACAGACAACAAGATTAATATCGATGAACCAAGCTATCTGTCAGAATTTTGCACGTTTCATGTGATTCTTTTATTAGTTTTATTGTTAGTCTTTACAGAAACATTGAATTACCAATAATGTCTCAAGCACCACCACAAGCCCATAATTCACTAAGAAGATTATTTTAATATCGTATTTCATCGTATTTCAAGTCATTTCCAAATCTGAGAACAATGGTATATCATACATTTATCTCAAATCATGCTAAATGAACTGAATGCAAAGGTGAGTGTCTCTAGCTGACATATTAGGTATTATGATTTCTTTCATTAGTTTTCCTACAATTGATCCATTTCTTCCTCTCAAACTGCAGAGAAAAAAAAAGAACAGAAACAGACTTGATTTAGCTTGTGAGCTCAGGCCTTGGGATTCCCCGCACACGTGACTCTCCATTGTTAATTTCTAAGATGGGTTTAGCCTGCATTTGAGTTTCTAAGATCATTTTAGCAGAGCAGGAGTGAGGCGGCCATGGTGTGTTGTCCGCACAGCACTTAAGAAGGAATGTGTGCGTTACATTGGACTGTAGAGAGGAAAGGACAGTGTGTGTGTGTGTGCGCGTGTGTGTGTTGGCAAGTGCAGCACTAGTAGTGAATGGGCTCTTTGAGAGTTTTAGACTGGCATGTGTGACAGGACAAAGGAACCAGAGCAGCAGCTCAGAGTCTTACAGCTGAGGCCTACACACACACACACACACCTTACTCTCGTTTAAACTTTACTGCTTGTACTGCGTCTTTTTCTCCTCGTGCATCTCTTCATCACTCCTACTCACTCAATTATATAGCAATTCTATGCCTCATTCTTGAATGTGCTGTCATATTCAGCTAGACCTCATGCTCCTTTCTTTTGCCATTGGATGGAATTGTTTATTATTAGTTTAATCAACACTGAGTCGGTAGACTTTATTGATTCAGTGCATGTTAATCCAAAGGAAAAATAAAATGACTTTGGTTGACTTCCCCCATCCTTGTTGGATTTTTCAACTGCTTTAGTCCAGCCATCTGTCTACATTATAGTACTTTTCAGTTTTTGGATTGAATCAAGTCCTGATGGATATAATCAAATCCCATCCTAAACTCATTAAATGTCCTGTTTTACTTAAATCGTATCGAATAAGTAAAATTGCCTGATAAAATCTAGTTTTGTTTGATATAAAGTTGAAGTGTAATGATGCTTTGAGCAGCGGAGTGCATGCAGGAGATGCATGTTGGAGTACAGACTGCATTGTTCCCTGATCTCATATCATTTTTTCTCTACAATAATTGAATTGACTACAATATAGTAGTATATTTAATGTATTATATTAATGTATTTAATGATTGCTGCTGCATATTTAATGTGTGTGTGTATGTAGATGTGTGTGTGTGTATATAACATTCGTGGAGTTATGCAAATGCTGTGTGTGTGTGTGTGTGTATATATATATATATATATAGATATATATATATATATATATATATATATATTATATATATATATATATATATATATATATATATATATATATATATATATATATAGTTTTCGATCAGTATATTTTTTTAAATGTAAAAATAGTACTACTGTAAAATATTACAGTTCAGAATATTCTATTTTAATGTTTTCAGATATGATTTATTGAATTTTCTGCATTACTCCAGTCTTAAGTGTCACATGATCCTTCAGAAATCATTCTAATGTGATGATTTGATGCTCAAGAAACATTTCTTATTAATGTTGTGCTGCTTAATATTTTTGTGGAAAAAAGTATTGATTTTTTTTTTAGCAATTCTTATTAGAAATTCAAAAATTTCTGAATGGAATGTTCAAAAGAACAGCACTTACATGAAATGCATTCTTGATGAACAGAAATATTAATTTATATATAAATAAAAGTTGCCTCACACTTTAGAACAGTACTGTATTAATGTATATAATAGTGATATATCTGCCAGTTAGCCGATTAATCAGCCACAATTATTTGGCCATTTTCTGTTTTGAAATATCTTTAAGTAATTTTTAAAAAGTTGGTGTTTTACCTTTATTTAGATAGGACAGTGTAATTACAGGAAGCAAAGCGGGAGAAAGATGGGGGGCAGATGGGGAAAGCTACACGAGCTGGGATTCGAACTCGGGACGCTGTATGTCAGCACACTGCCCATAAGGCTATCAGTGCAAACATTTTAAAATATATTGAGCAAATATCGTTCAGGAATTGTGTGTGTATAAAATCAGTTTATAGTGACTGTTCTTGAGATGTTGTAGTTTTAGATTACAGCACACATGAACTATTTTCATTTGTGTGTGTTCAGCTGAGTCTGTGTGTACACACTTGTGTTTTATAGTTTTTTTCCTTCCAGTCCCCTGCTGTGGTATTACTTATATTAGCTTAAGCTCAGTAAAAATCTTAAACAGGAACCAGCACTGTTTTAATAACAACTCATTCCTCTCTCCCCTCATCCTCTGTTCCTGTTTCTCTCCTCGTTCTTTAGCGGTTAATCTCTGACATGTTTCGATTAATGCAGAATAGTTGCCAAACAAATGTGATTAAATGGCACAGAGACTTTGACCCAGAATTAGTCTCACTGAGTGAGAACTGGGGCCGTGGGGTAATGCAACACCTCGTAGAGCTCCGGTGCCAACGGCTCGCTTTGGGCCTGTGTACAAACACACTACGTCTCTGCTTCAGCTGTCACTCAATACTGTGTTTGCCCTTCAGGTTAACGGTGAAAGGTCAAAGTTCAGGGTCAAAAGCTGAGTGGGTTTCTGGAGACGTGTGCTTCCCACAAAGGCTTTTCCTCAGCACCAAGTTAGATTGGTAGAGATTTGCAATTGACTAATATTTGCGAACTTTTCTCTTATATAACTCTTCACTGCAGTTCAGCAAGCCTTCTAGAAGAAAACTGTTCTTGCTTTTTCAATAACAGGTCCTTGACCCTGAAGATCCATCTTAATAGTTCATATAAAGGCTTACATGTTTGTTTTATGTCATCGATTCTTCGTTCTGAAGTGAAGTCGTGTTCTGCTACTACTACTGCTAATAATAAGATGAATAATAATAATAATAATAATAATAATTATTATTATTATTATTATTATTATTATTATTATTAAAGGGAATATCCCTACAGAGTAAGTTCCTCCAGGCTTTAGAAGAATGGGTAAAACTGGACTTTATTTGAAGATGAAAGGTTTGTCTTACTCGATTGTAGTTTTTATCATGAGATCGGCTGTTTCAATATGATTTTATGCCTTTTTCTTTTACCCTTGATACCTAAGCAAGAGAAAAACAAGATTTTAAATGTTTCTCATAATGCAGTTCAAATCACAATGACTGTATTTGTCCAAAATTGACCAAATCATGCATCTTTGATCTTTTTTTGTCTTCTGTGACCTGTGTTTTATCCTCTACTGTAAGCGTATTTTTTTTTTCCTTACTTTGCGTGATTGCGTGTTTCATACTCTTTCTCTTAGTCAGACTCTCTGGATGGGTTTGGTTTAAATACCTGCGAGCCAGTGCAGTCATAAGTGGCCGTAGTTGTCGCCGTAAGAGGGTGTTGAGGAGATTTAGTATCAAAGCTCCTAGAAATCTTAATTCCTTTTCCATTGTTCACACCTCATTTTAATAGTGTGACACATTCTTGCTTTTCTACACTAAAACGAATTCCACCTTTACATGACATCACCCTGCTATTTGAGTTGGAAGTCCTAACATACGTTATCAACATGTGAGCAGAGCATTGGGAGCTTTTTTTATGAGGCCTTAAGACGCCAGCGCGCTGAGGTAAATATATTTAATAGCCATTTACAGTTTATGGTGTGGTTACTACTTGCAAAGTCTCTATTTTGACGAAAAAAAAAAGGCTAACATAACGTTTGTTTTCCAAACGTTCTCACCATTCAAATCCACCTTGCGACACAATGAATTTCCACTAACGCTAGGCTTCTAATCCCATTCAAAGTCTTCATTCGTGAATAAAAACAATAGACTTTGTTAGCTTGTTAGTTTAACTTGTCCAGCTAATTTCTCCAACGTGTCACGCACACAGTCGCTCCATTAGCGAAAAAGCTGGTTCCTGTTCTGTTTGGCTTTCCGTCCATTATCCTTTTCTCAGGGTGAGTTTTTGAACCGTGTTGAGGAGGTGAGGGGGCTCCTGACCCCTCGGACCCTCGACCCGGTCCACAGCCACGCTACGAAGATTGTCTTTGGACTAAAACCTTCACACAGTCAGTGGGGCTGGATGCTGTTTGCTTTTCTTATTGTGTTGCAAGCTTTTCTGTTTGTTCTGCGCTAAAACAACACCGATGATGGAACGGGTTTTGAAGAAGGCTCACTGGTGTTGAAAGCCAAAGATTTTGCCCTGGGCGTTACGAATTAAGATTATCTTACTCCTGAATGAAGCAATCAGTGGGTAACAAAAGAAGTTAATCTGATAATTGAAAATCCTGTTATCCTTTATTCACCCTCACCTTGATTTTCAGTGGAAGAAGAAAAACACGTTTTGAAGAACGTTCATGCTGCTCTTGATAATAACAATGGATGGGGACCAGAAACCGTCAAGGTCCAAAAAGGGAGAAAAATAATTATAAAAGCATCGTGAGCTGTCCATACAACTCAAATGTTGTATTGTTAGTCTTATGAAGCTATATTATAGCTTTTTGTGAGGAACAGATTAATAGTTAACCTTGCAAGACCTGACATGCAAAATAATAGTCAGAAAAATCTATTTTCTGACAGAAGAGTTTATGAAGCCTTTAATTCATATGATTCATCATAGTTTTTTTATAGGTCCAAACTAAGCAACAAATATGCAATTTTGGTGCAATTGCTAACATTTATGTGATGAAATTATGATTTGAAATCTTATTTTTAACAGTAAAGCAGATTACATTTCATAAAATGCATATAACTATAAGTTGTCACTATATCTCCCAATAATCTCTTTAAATGCTTATTTTAAAATGCTTTTATGATTATAGCTGTTTAGTTTTTATTTTATTGTAGTTTTATTGGAGCCAAACATAATGCAATGCAATACAATCATTGCAGAGCAATGAACAAATATTCATTCATTTAAAAATATTGTAAATAATAATAATATTCTTACATTTACTTTGTAAAAATGTCAGTCAGGTTGTGGTTCATGTGTCTTTTTGCTGTGTCTTTATCTGTACTGACTTACTAAAAGGCTTTTACTTGCTAAAAATATAAACTCAATCAAACGACAGCAAAATTGATCATGTTGATAAACCTTTGAGCCTTTGAGTATGAAAGCAGTAGGGTTTGTAGGGTAAGTTATTTACTGAAAACATTGCTTGACAGTCATGGTCCCCCCCTTCGCTTTAATTATATGGTAAAAGAGCAGCTTGGACATTCAGCGAAACGTCTCCTTTTGTGTTCGTCGGAATATTCTTATATTTGTGCGCACAGTTTGTCTGTCATGACTGCGTGCCTGCAAGTACACATTTTTGAGTCAGTAAGGGAGCTTCCCTGCTGTGTGTATGCATGTTTCTTGGTGAAGAAGGATGTGTAGAGGGTGTATTAGGTTGTAAAGCTCAGTCACCACACACATGAGGTCCGGGCCTGTTTCTATATGCCTCTACTGCTGAGCCAAACATACATCCAGCCCTCTATAGACAGCTGTGTGTGTGTGTTTCTGTCAGAGCAGCTTAAGAACGAACACAATCAGTGCTCTGTTTTCATAAGGCTTGTGGTATGTGTGAGCAGAAACAAATGTGTTTAATTTAGCCCTGTCTGTTCCTTCCCCCATCTCTCTGTCCGTCTCTCTTTCTCTAAAGTGATGTGTCATGGCAATGAAAAGGCCGGTTTAAATGGTAGCAGTGTGTGTTCAGCCTCTTGTAGCACAAGCCCTTATTGAGGAGCTGCACGATCAGATTTACACCCGAGCAAATATTTATTTTCTCATTTTCGGCCGCAAAAAGCTTTTTAAAGGCCGGGTTTAAAGTGATACCTGTGCCTCATTTTGTAATCTTAATTCTGTGTCAGCTATATAAACTAAACACTCCTGTAAAATGGAGCCGGTGAAGTTACAGTGCCTCATACGTCACATCTGGACAGAATTTGTCCGACTGTAAATGAAGGTTTACAGATTTTATAGCAGAAACATACTCTATGCTAGTTTACAAGCATGCAGAGCCAATAAAAACGAAGTATGTTGTTGTGTCATATATGTACTTAAAGTTAATTTTTGTGTTTTTGTGATGGATCTGTTTACCAGGATCTGTTTTCATTTACATACAGACTATAAATGTTCAGTTTCACTAACAAAGAAACATGAGCTAACATTAAAAAATACTTATACAGCATTCATTATTCATTTTAAGATTTACTAATATGTTTTTAAAATCAAAAGTTATGTTACCATTAACACACTATGATCTGACATGAACAATTAAGTTATTTTTTTAATAACTAATGTTAATAAAGATTTATAAAACCTGTAATCCTAACCATTGACAGTTCATTTCAACTAATGCATTAACTATCATTAACAAATGAGACCTTATTAGATCTTATATAGACCTTATACTTACCAAAATGTATGTTACCAAAATTTTAATAATAATAATAAATAAATAGCTACATGTATGAATGCATACATAAATAGCAGAAAACAAACAATGCATATGTGCCATGGATAAAAAATAAATAAATAAATTGCATGCTCTAAGCAAATAATTCATTTTAATATATATAATACAAAATAATGCAGGGTCGTGATCAACTGCATATAACTTATAAGCTTATAAACACATTTAAATATATCAGACTGAAACTGATTAAATGCTAATATATTGATCATCCATAGTGAGAATGGTTCTCATACTTGTGTTATGAATCACATTCTGACACATATTGGTACGTAACGATACATGATTTTTAGCTAGAAGTGTTTGCATTCACAAGCATGTTTCAGCCCATAAACACACCTCAGTTATAATATTTTTACAGTAAACATCCAGTCATCCATTCAACAGCTACAGTTTCTGGGGTTTATTATGATGACGTTTGAGTCCAATTTCTGGCAGGCTGAAGAGTTTCTTAAGCTTAAGTCCCCTAAAGAGCTTGAGTAAAGGCAGTTAATATAAAGTTCTTTTTCCATCAGCATTAGTGGTTAAAAGTATTGCCTCTGTTGTGAGTTTAATATTTGTAGAAGAATCTGTAACAAGATATGCCAGGTACTGAAAAACCTCAGAACACACTGGTAATTGACTGAAACAATATGGCCGCCTGCCCTCAGCGCTGACAGAGCGCCAGCTCTCGGCAGATGCCCCGATTATTTTCTTGTGCTTCTAATTATGTGTAAGGTTTCGATTGACCTTGCGTTGTGTTCTTGAGTACAATAGCTCAATTATTCCATCGCGCTCGACTCCATCAGATCTGTCTCTCATTCTACGAGTGTGGTGTGAATAGAAGCCTGTCCATGGGCAATGCAATGGTATTCTTCCAGCTATACTGTTCTCCATTTAAAAAATATAATCTCCACCATCTATTCTGATTCGCTTCTAGAGGAAGTCACAGTTGACGACTGAATCATAAGGACACCTAAAAAAGAACGAAAAAGGATGCTGAAACAGGTTTAATATGATAACATGGGCATACAAAGATCCTAACTGCACAAATTTAAATATAGCTTATTTTTTGTGGCTATCAGAGCAGAATATTGGTTTTGGTTGTCCAAGTTTCCAACAATTATTAAATTATGCAAGATTTAGAACTCATGCAGATCTTCACTAGTTAATTGCATAATGACATATTCACAGTGATTAGGCTGACAGTATAATTGTGAAAAAAAAAAACAGTTTTTGAGATTATGTTCATGTACTCATATTTTGAGGCAACAGGGTAAATAAACACAGTGAGCATCACATATGCTTCAGTATGTGTGTATTAAACCAAACCGCGCATCTGCGACATTCATTCATTCAGAGACACACACAAATTATATTTAAGTGGTCTTTTTATGGCTTACTATTTACAAATACTAGTCTATATCGTGTTTTGATTGAAGTGTACTGACCTGCTTTTAATGTATCTGTCCAAAATTTGCCAAATTACGTGACATTCAGTGTTGTACAATAAATAGGGCCCTATTAATATTAGGCCCATAGGGCCCTAATATTGCAATGCTTTTAATTCTCTTTAATTGGACCATTAAATTCAGTAAAGACAAAGATGTGTATCTAGTTTAAACTTTTAAACAAAAAAACAGAGTTGGATATGGTTTGATTAATTTCCATGAATCAGTTTAAATTGTCAGTTTTTAGTGGACAATACATTTACGTCCTCAGCATGTCATTTTTCCCATCGTTTCCTAAAAAATCTTGTTTTTGTTGATTTTCTAATAAGAATGTACTGTAAGTAGGTTCTTATTTCCATGCTGAAGAGTACAGATTGTGTTTACGGTGTGATGAATGCATTTTAAAGGAACGTTCTCAATGATCCTTGTGTTGCTTCGTAGCTAATAAACAAGTGTGGTCTTCAATGGAGTGGGAAATGGGCTCTCCATGCTGTCCTGGCCCCGTTTGATGGACTGGTGGTTACTTTAAAAGCCGAATCCATCCATCAGTCCTGGTCAGATCTTGGAATCTCTCAATTGTTCGGTTAAACCTTTGCCCCGTCTCTATGCTTCCCTTACGCTCATAGAAGCTCTCACGCACCTCCGTCCGTCCTTCCTTACTAATAGTTCTTTTGTACATAAGAGCGTGTTAAGAGGCCCGTGAGCTCGGCCTTAATAGGACCATGTTGCCATGGAGATGTGTGCACTCTGGCAGGTTGACCTTTGACTTGGTTTTTAGTGTTTTCAGGCAATGAATGGATATGCAAGGAGGGCGCGCAGGTCACAATAGACGCCCGATGAGAGCAGCAGAGCCTTGTCAAAGGCACTTAACTTCACTCGGCCCAAAGACTGAGGAATACTTCAAACATGGCAGCCATTACCTTAGTGCTAGATACATACTTCAGATACGGCAGCCATCAGCCTATTGACAGTGACCTCTAGTCAGCTGGAGTGTGTAGTTCATGTGGATGCAGTTACAATCCACTATTATGTTCCACTATTACTGTCATTAAAAGTGGTAAAATAAGAAATTAAAACTGAAAGAAAAAAAAGTGTTAGCTAATGACACTCTTCTGTCTGCCAGCTTAAAGATGGAACTCTAAGGTAGTTCACAACTATTGAAAGCTGTCTGTTTTAATGATGATTAACAAATGTAATATTAAATATATTTACAATTTTTTTGTGAAGTATGAAGCTCTGATTTCAAAAGCACAGTAAAACTGGTTTACAGTTAGTATTTGGTGTGGTACTCAAACTGATTATGCAAAAGAACCTTGGGTCATATGAAACCTGTTTTATTTTTTCCCCAGTTTTGTGTTTTCCATTAAGATTATATATATATAATATATATATATAATAATAATAATAATAATAATAAATTCATTTACTAAAAATGTAATAAAATAATAATTTATTAATTTTAACAACAGCAGAACCCTATGAAATGTTTTATTGTAGTGCTGTCTGTTTTACAATTTTTTTTTTTTTGGATTCTGTGTTTTATGATTTAATACAGCTTTACTACCAAAAATGGTGGTGAACAAATTCAATACATAAACTTTAAAAGTCTTTTAAAATGAAATCAAACAACTTTCTTTTTTGGCAAAAAAAGTGATTAACAAAATAGGTTTACTGTTAAAATTAAAATATGGACAAAATATGTGTGATACTCCTTAATACTGTAATAGTTATACTGTTTTAATACACTGTATTATTATATTGCATTACTTAAAGTGCATTCTATTGTACGATTGATATTTCTGTCATTTCTGTTAAATTATTTGATGATACTTTTATAGAATGAAATGTTAAAGTACTGAATAGGTGCAGTAGATGAGACACAGAACATACAGACTTCTTTTCAATAGTGGTCTTTTTGTTCTTTTATAATATAAAAATTCAAAATATAAAAATTCAATTCAAGTTTATTTGTAAAGTGCTTTATACGATACAAATAGTTGCAAAGCAGCTTTGCAGAAAATTACGTTTCTACAATATTGTTATGCAATCCCGCACACTATTGCTAAATATTGACGTTTATTTACAAAAGCGACGTTTCGGTACACTGACCTTCATCAGGCATATACATGCTATTAAAGTCAAAACATTTTTAAATACACTCCCAACCAATGAGTGTCGTCAACATTACATGTGGACCAATCACCAACTCCTACATCATAAATAACATGGGCTCATATATCCAATAAAAACACTTTACAACATTACAAACAGATGATATTACACCATTTAAACGCAAAGTTAATCATGTTTGTAAAGTCACAATATCAGACAATTCAAATCTTGACAGAGTTACTATCATCCCATCTTGAACAAACAGACACACTTTACAACATTACATTACATAATGCTTTTAATATCTTTTCTCTAATGGAGCTCTTATTCTCACTGATCCTTTGTTTCAATTGACGGGATGTTTTTCCCACATAACACAGACCACACGGACATTGAACAAGGTACACAAGTTGTGTTGATTGAGTATTGTTCTTTAATAATAACATACACTATTCCATCTGGTGATTCGATTCCATGTGCAGCCCTGCTTTTGATTTATTCATTCAAATTTGGCAAAATTCCGTGACATTCCGCATTATACTGTAAATTCCATTTCACTGCACTACAAATTTCAATTCGGACCCAGATGATACAATGTGAGAACAAGGGAGAACACGGTGGAATCGAATTTGGGTTTGGAAAATCAATCGAACTGAGTAAGAAAACAGCCTCAGACGTTGTTATGGTCTAAAAAACGCAAATAAATAGCCTCATTGGAATGTTTCGTCTAGCCGTGCTGTAAATAACTCCTACAGCCAAAACAAACACACCTGCGTGCTGAGCGGACTCGCTAATGTGGCAGCGTTTACCTATGAGAATGTGTTCCCGTCGAGGGAAACCGCTCAGGGATGTGGATCTATCGACATTCTAAGTTAAACTAGTGAGGTTATTATTATTAACTTAGCGTGCCAGTGAGCACTTGTTTAACATTTGGGTTTCCTCTTCTTTGAATGCCATACACTTTTACCTAAATCGCTATCATTGATCAAGTTTAATCTCTGAAGTCTGGTTACATTCCAGACGGTCTGACCAAGCATTGTGGATGTTGATCTCACTGGAGCTGCTTCAGGTCCACCCAGATTCACTGATAGTTAATCTCTCTCTCCAATTAGCATGATTGTATCTTGTTTGCGTAAGAATGATTTGTATAATTATTTAATTACCCACAACGCACTTACACAAAGGCGCCCGGTTTGAAGCAGGCGGGCCGTTCTCACCTCTTTTGTGTGTGGCCTGTGGTAAGCGCTGGTTGTGTGGTCAGGTTGGACTAACAGTAGGTGTAAATGACTAGTATTAAACTGACGGCTTGTTCTGACAATAGGCCGTTATGTGGGGCCGGACGGTGTGTGTGTGTGTTATCTGTGCTGGGCTGCTCAGATTGAGAGATGTGATTAACACTTTAACACACCGGCCACAGGGAGGCCCATTTGGGTTCATCGGGGGGTCCTAAATAAATACAGGCCACATGCTGGGTGATTGGCATTGTCTGCTGGTGTGGAGGACATGTGTGGAGTTCAGCTGTGGTTATGAGTAATGGTCATTTTCTGTGCCGAATGAAATTATGCTGTAAAATGTGTCATTTTTATTATGTAATTGTACCATGAAACTGTGGTTGCTTAATGTTTTAGTAAGATATTTGTAAGTTGTTTTTTGAAAAGCCACCAAAGTTGCATTATTATTTGATAAAAAAAAAAATGTACATGCAACAAACATGCAAACATAGTTACAGAATAATGTTCAAAGATATTTTAATGTTTTTGAAAGTCTCATATGCTCACTAAGGTTGCATTTTTATTTGATCAAAAACTGTAATATTGTAAAATGTTATTACAATTTAAAATAACTGTTTTCTATTTTAATATATTCTAAGATGTAATTTATTTCTGTGATGTCAAAGCTGAATTTTCAGCAGTCTTCAGTATAACATGATCCTTCAGAAATTATTCTAATATGCTGATTTGATTATGAAACATTTCTTATTATCTATGTTGAAAACAGATTTTGCTGCTAAATATTTATTGGAAAATGGATTCTTTGCAACTTCAAAAGAATAGAATTTATTTGTAATAGAAATATTTTTGATATTTTTATAAATTATATAAATTTTTATAAATGACTTTGCATTCACTTTTAATCAATTTATGATTTAATAAATATCAATTTGTTTAAATACATAATGTTTTTGACCCACACATTTTTGAACCGTAGTCTGTTTTGAGCTGATATTTATTAGTTTTCAAATAATTTTTTCTTATGTACTTTTTGATTTTGTAATAATTATATTTATTTAAATTATCATTGTATGAAATGTGCTATTTTAAAAAAAAATTGCCTTGCCTTTCACTTATAAATATAAACCATCCACTTCATATAAATTTTTTTTAATTTATTAAACTGATGTTTATTAAATGATTTAAAAAATATATACTACTAAAATTAAGTTCTTTACTAAGGAACGTGCATTATTAAAGAGTGATAGTAAAACATCATCATCCAGGCTTTTAGATGAAACTTTTTAGCCTAAAAACTTGGTAAAGTGAGCGACACAGATCTCGAGCGAGCAATTGAAAGCATGTCAGCCCCTCATTACCTCCACGGTGGAGCTGTAAGTTTGTCAGGCCGCTTCTATTTGGGTGCTGTTGGCAGGCGCCGCGCTCTCCCTCAGTAACAAATGTCCCTCGCATCTGCCTCACAGCATCCCTGGCAGCGCTGCCTCGTCTCCTCCGAGCTGACAAAGCCTCCTGGCCCCCCGTTCACGTCTCTTTCCATGAAAGGAGGCAAACAATTGGACTCTGGCGCTGGCACCTAGCGGGCCCAAGAGCATATGCCATATTCTCTCTGTTCACCAAACCAAAGGCCCGGTGCTTGGCTTTTCTCTGGAATATTCTCCGCCACCTTTTGTGGCATCTGTGTTCTGCCTCTCATTAGGAGAGCGTTCGACTGATGTTCGCTCTGAGCGTTGGAGGCCGAGGCAGAGAGCTGGAAGACAATTAGAGAGGAGAGAGAAATGGATCAGATAGCTGGAGGATGACGGCGTGTGTGAGGCCTAGTTTTGAAGTTGAGAGACTCTATGTAGGATGAGGAAGGCGGGAGCCATGACATAGAGTCTTTGCTGCTTGGAGAGAAAGTTTCCAGCACAATATGGAGTCTCTAATAAGTGGAAAATGTTCCAGAATCCAAATGCATAAAATTTTTGATTCCGACTTAAAATAAATGCAGTGTCAGCAAAAGCAGTATGATAAAAAAACACAGATATCAATAAATACTTATATTTATAATAACAATAAGAGTAATAGATACACTTGATTTTATATAGCGGATTTTAAAACTCAGTTTTGCTTGACAGATAATATAAATATGATTAATAGTGTAAAAATTATTCCACCTTATAATAGTTTAACACAGATATTCAGTAAATAATCACATTTATAATAATATTAACATTAGTATATACAGTACATTCATGTGATATATATATCATTATACATTATATAAAATGTGTATATGTGTGTGATATAGTATGATATAAATTAATATCACTATAAACTATTTTTTTCACTTTGTAGTATACATGATAGATATTAAATATAAATAGATATTAAATAATTATGTATAAACAATAATAATAATAAAACATTAGTAAATACATGAATATGTAGTATAATATAAGATAAAAATATAATTACTACAAACAATTCTTCTACCTTGTAATAAAGTTTGTGTAGAAGATATATTAAAATAAATTACATTTTTAATATATTATGATATATATATATATATATATATATATATTTACATATATATGTATGTATATGTATATATATAATATATATACATATACATACATACATACATACATGTGTGTGTGTATGTATATATATATATATATATATATATATATATATATATATATATATATATATATATATATATATATATATATATATATATATATATATATATATATATATATATATATATATATATATATATATACATGTGTGTGTGTGTGTGTATATATCTATATACATATATGTATGTGTATATACATATATATACATATATGTATATATATGTATATACGTATATGTATATACATATATATACATATATGTATATATATATATATATATATATATATATGTATATATATGTATATATATGTATATATATGTATATGTATGTATTACTATACATATATATATATATATATATATATATACATATATATATATATATATACATATATCATATATGTATATACATATATGTATATGTATATACATATACATATATGTATATACATATACATATATGTATATACATATACATGTATGTATGTATGTGTGTATATATATATATATGTATGTATGTATGTGTGTATATATATATATATATATATATATATATATATATATATATATATATATATATATATATATATATATATATATATATACGTATATGTGTATATATATATATATATATATATATTATATATATATGTATATAATATATATATATATATATATATATATATATATATATATATATACACACACATATACGTGTATATATATATATATAACACATAGTATATATATATATATATATATATATATATATATATATGTATATATAATATAACGATATAATTCATGTAATGATATAATTACATGATAATGATAATAATAAAAATGATTGTAACATTAGTAAATGCATTTGATTTTGTTGCTGGTTTTAAAATTCAACTTGCTTTACGGAGCAAAAAAAAAAAATAGAATATTAAATTGTGTTATTAAAAATTATATTCGCGAATCAGTTCTTCTAGTTTGTAATATAGTTTATATAAATGCACCTGGTTGCAGATTTTAAAGCCAGAGCTGTCCATTTTAGTAATATAATAAACACATTGCCTGTTGCGTGTGACTGCTGCATATTGCTACATAGTATTGACGTTGTTTTTCCTCAAGGTTGTGTGAATATGACACAATATAATCTTGATCTGAAGCCGTTATCAATGCAGTGGTTGATAAATGTTTGCGGTGCTCCTCTTCTCCTCACTCTCGAGTTCATGCCAGTTCTGTCTTGTTTTAAGCACAGCTCAAGGGCACCTGCAACACATTAGCCCAGCGCCTGAAGTCTACTGTAAAAGCTAATTGGCAAATTGAGTTTATGTGTGTGTTTCCAGTCCCGTGTCATTGTAAACACTTACTACAGGATTGCATTCTCGTTCTGCCCAAAGCGCTTTTGTGATTGTAACCACCTTGTCGTTAGGAGCTGAATTCTGCTGACCAGCAAGAGAGGTGTTGTTTTTTCACTGCTGACCCTCTGAGCCAACTTGAGGACAGGTTTAGTGGGCCAGGGCCTGACCGCAGCGGCGGGGCAGCCGGCACCAGTGTTTAGATAGAGCCGAAGTGCTAAATGGACAGGATGCTGAGAGAATTGTGTTAGGCTGAGGTGTTGAAAATGGCTGAAAAGCCAGAAAATGAGAATAGAAATAATTTTAGTTGAAGTCGGGAGTGTAGGGTGGTGAAGGCAAACCGTCCTGTGAGTAGTATTGTCATTCTTAATCTTTAATCCAAATGTGATAACTTTCTCCATTTCTGAAACAACTTTTTGTTCTTTGAATAATTACACATCTCATCCTCCTTCCACTGTTTTTAATAATCTAAATCAAGTCCTGCCCCACATAATTTCCTGCTGAACATTATATTAAAATGCCACTATTATAGAAATATTACACAAAACTCACTCACATTTTAAACTCGCTATTATGGAAACCTTAAATTAAAAAAAAAGGAAAAGGTAAAAAAAAAGAAAGAAAAAAACATTTATGTAATGTTATGAATTTTACTCACTATTATGGATATCTTAAACTTTTTTTTTTTTTAAGTTTTTTTTTAAATTTTTTTTTAATATTTGAAAGTCACTTATGGAAATCAAATTTTACATTTCTTAAATATTTATATAACATTACACATTTGAAAAGGGATAATTATGAAAATCATACATTAAAAAAATACTAAAAAATACTAATAAACTTATTTATTTAACATTTGAAAGTTATTTTTTTATTATTATTATATATTAGTAGTTATATATTACTGTTATATATTATTTTTGTAATTATGAATTTTAAACTCACAATTACAGAAATCTTACTCTAGATATTTAAAAAAAAAAAATGTATACTTAGTACAAATTATAAAAAAAATGTGCTTTTTAAAAATATATATTTATGTAACATTACACAATTTGAAAATTATGGAAATCTTGCATTAAAAAATACATAAAACTTTCATTCATTCATATATATTTGAAAAAGTTACTTTAGAAATCTTAAATTGACCAAAACGACCAAATTTAACATTTAAAAAAAAGTTACACATCATTACACACAAAATTACACATTTGAACATGGCACTAAAAAGGCCCCAAAATAATACAGTTCCATATTAAAAATGTAAGAAAAATTAAGTTTCCAAAAAACTTTTATTTTATTTATTTTTAAGTCCTTAAATTTTACTTTGACTTGTACCGTGTGCTTTTAGGCTTGAGATTGCAGTGTTTAATGTTTAAACAATGTAAAGTCTTGTTTTAAAGCACTAGTAATGATGGGAGACAGATCTAGGGACCCTTACTGGAACTAGGCTTCTTTACTGGAAGCCGTTGTCATGTTAACAATACTTTTTATGACTTAATATGTAGATCTGTGTGTGTTTATATCTTGGGCTGGATTCCTGCAGTGGGATAAAACATGAGCAGCTAAAGAGAGTAATAATGGCTGCCTTCTGTTTCTCTTTAGCAGTTGTGTGGGCTCAGGATTCCTACCCTAACATCAGCTTTCGGGATATACGTGTGTGTGTGTGTGTGTGTGGCAGGGATAGTAGGGGGAGATGACTGATGTCAACCCGAAGAATTTCCTCTCTTTTGGATGGGAATGAGGGGCCCGCTCTGCCCCCCGAGTCCCCCAGCTGTCAGGAAACAATACCCTTGGCCTGTTCAGACAAAACTCATTCCTGAAAGTGTTTTTTTTTTTCTCTCTGTCCTCCCGCTCCCTCCCCTCTTCCTTTTGTGCTATAATGTCTTTTCCATTTTTAACCGCGGCCGTGTAAACTTCCTTCCTATGAACGCTGTGCTTGAAAGCAAGGTCGAAGATGTAAAGGTTCAAAAGTGGACCGGACCCCACATTAATTCAATTGAAGCCTTGCATTTTCCGGCTGGATTTCCAGTCATGAGCGGCATCCAAGTCTTAATATAAACACCAATTAATTAAATCCAATTATCATGTTTATTAAAGGGAAATTAGGGCAACATTTGGCCAAACCCAATGACTATTGATTATTTGTGCTTATAATTAAATGATATGTAATACCATTTAAATAACAATACACATCTTTATTATTTTCAATTATAAAGTGATGCCTTAATAAAACTGTAGCATTAAAAAGTATTTATTTATTTATTTTTGTGACAAAATTGTATAGAACTTTGTCTAAAGCTGATGTTAAAATTTTTAATATTTTCACCTTATTGTTGGCACTGCTTTTTCTGGCTTTATTCTTTTTGGCTCTATTCATTTTTAATATAAAATGACAAAAGAAAACCTTCTGTAATGTATTGCTTTATTAGATTGTTTTTTATATATATATATATATATATATATATATATATATATATATATATATATATATATATATATATATATATATATACATATATATATATATATATACTTCAATTTTCACGTTCAATTCGATGTTAAAGGTTTTGTAATTATATAACACACAGTTTATATACATTATTAATTTTAAAGATTGCTAACTAAATCCTAGTTTTTTTTTTTGTTTTTTTTTAGTGTACCTTTTGGAGCAGGAACATGCATTAAGAATATAAACGGGATCAGTTTTGATTTCTTGCTGACTTTAATGCGCTCTGCTCAAGCACTCTTTCAAATACTAGTATGAGAATATTCGCTCAAACTAAATGTGTTTTAATGAATTTTAAATTCTTGAGCAGCCTTAAGAAATCCATGCACATGAAAACCTGCTGTATCCGGCAGTTAAAAACTGATATTCAAACCAGATGTCTGAAGTGAACTCCACTGAGACTTCAGCTATGACCATAAGACCAAATGGAGCAAAACATGAAGATCTGAACACAACCTCTGCATTTATTAAAAAGCGCATTGTGAGTTAGTGAGTATCAGCGCACCTGTTTGGCCCACATTAGCCACACGAAGTTTACGCTGGTCGCTAGTTGAAGTGATACAGGGAGAGGTCAAAAGTGCAGGGCTGTTCACTTGAGCTTTAATAGATGTGGCTGTGTTTTTACCACGGTCCAGTTTTCCCACCTCTCTCCATGGGATTTCCTCTCAGCTGTCCCCTACACGACACACACACACACTCCCTCGATAGTCACCCACAGCTGGACTCTGGGAGGAACACATTCTCCGACAAACACAGATTTCACACTCTCACTCTCTCTCCGTTACACGCACACGATACAGACACAGGTGTTTGCGAGTGGAATTGCTCTCTGCTGACCATTCGATTTATTTATGAGCCTCTGAGAAGCAGATCTCATGCTGGAAGATTCTGTTAAGTCTCTTTTCAGTTCGACGGTTAGTCATCAGCAAGGCCTGTCTAGACACACACACACACACTTCTCCGTTTTTAAAGGTGCTATTGTAAACAGGTCTGACAAAACGTGTTGGTTGACTTTGCCACCCACTGAGGTGAAGTTTCTGCACCTGTTTTGTGCATGAACTTTTCTATTGACTTTTGATAGAGAGATGTTAATTAAAATGCGATGTTGATGTCTCATCGATGTTTTATTGTTGTGTTTGACAGTATCTTCAGATGAAATGGCCTCTTCTGGACGTTCCAGGCACAGCAGCACTCAGAGACTCACGATCACCTACTCCAGGACAATTAGTGAGTATCTCACTAACACACACACACACACACACAGTGGCCACTATATGTATGCAGACACTTTATATGTCAGTGCATCAGATGGAATGGACATTTATTGTACAGACAGATGGCACAAACACCATGACGACTTCAGAATGTATCTCAGTTTTCTTTTTCTGCCAGAGAGTAATTTATCTCACAACTCTGACTTTTTAGTTTCTCACAATTGTGATTCTGTTTATATCTCATAATTCTGCGTTTAAGTCTCATAATTGACTTTTTTTTCTTATTTTGCATTTACATCTCACAATTCTGCATTTCTAGCTTGCAATTCAGCTTTTATAGCTTTTATATCTCATAATTCTGCATTAATATCTCATAATTCAGACTTTTCCTCTCGGAATTCTGCATTTATATCTCATTATTCTGTTTATATCAGGCAATTCTGACTTTTCTTGTCAGAATTAAACATTTGTAGATTTCAGTTTTGTTTTGTATCTCATAATTCTGACTTTTTCTCAGAATTGTGAATTCCTATCTCACAGTTGTGAGTTTCTCACACTTCTGAAATTAAAGCATGCAGTTGTTTAAATTTCATAATTCTGCATTTATATCTCGTAACTCTGCATTTATCTGACAATTCTGCTTTTATATCTCATAATTCAGCATTTCTATATCATAATTGTTTATATCTCGTACTTCTGCATTTATATCTCATAATTTGGTTTATCTCGTTCTTCTGCATTTAATCTTGTAATTGTTTCTTTTGATTCTGTTTATATCTTGTAATTCCTTGTACTTCTGCATTTATCTCATAATTCTACGTTTCTCACAATTCTGTTTATATCGTGCAGTCAGTTTTGTGCATCTATTGAAAGTCAATGCTACCAAAATGTAAAAGCTTCAAACTGAGAAAAAAAAAAAAAGTAAATGTAAAAAAAAATCATTGGAGTATGTTTTACATCACATTTTTAGGGTACATTAATGTAATCCATATTAATCAAGCATTTTATTCTGAAAAGAGACAATAACTTTGTTGAACAGAATAATTTATTTTATTCATATATAAACATTGAACAATGCACATACAAGCACAACAAATAAAGTAAATGGAAAGTGCACATATTTGATGAGCTTTATGTTTATATGCGTTGATCAGTGTTTAAATGGATTTAATATTGCCAGTTTTGTTCTGCACATGAATGAAAGTCTTACGGGTTTATAAGGACAGGATTTGCTTTTTCAATGAACTATCCCTGTAAAGTCAGTATGAAATTAGTATGAAAAGTAATTCCATGTATTTTATTTATGATCTTGTTGTGAATGATTCATTCACATGTTTGTTTTAGTTGACGTGTACAAGGCCACACTGAATTTAAGCAAATCACATTCAGATGTTTGTTTGTTTTTTCCCATATCAAATCCCTGATGTGTTTTTAATAGTTGTGTCAGGTAATGTTTATTGATGCACTTGTATTGATTTGTGTAATTGATGTGGATGACCATGCAAAGCATTTGCTTTTGTTTGGTGTGCAATGAGAACAGCTTTTCTGAAGAGGCAAGAATCAGAAAGTCAAGTGTTTCCAGCCTTCAATGTATTTGAGAATAAAATGAATTTATTTTATACTGTACATAGTCAGTTATACAACTAATGAAATCTGTTTTCTCAGTGAATTTGGCTCAGAGCAGAAAGAGTGGTACATATATGCCACTCCTTAGTGTACAGTGATCGCTGCTGGATAAGAGCGAGCTTTCCTGTTGGGCAGATCTGTGTGAATTCCAGTCAGGCAGGTTGGAGGTCAGGAGGTTTGCAGGATGGTAGTTTGTGTCCTCAGCCGACCTGTGTGGTTTGATTCACCTCTGGTGAGCTGATGAGAGGTGATAAATTTAACCAGAGCGTTACATTCTTGCTGTGGTGGAGCATGTAAATGTATGTGTGTGTGTGTGTGTGTGTATGCGAGAATGTGTCAGGATGAAACATGCAAACACACAACATGAGGAACCTCAGAGGGTGAGCCAGGCAGACTGACCCGTACTAAACCGGTTTCAAAGCAGAGTAGGTGAAAGAGTGACTTTTCTGTATGCAGATATGATCATCAAACTTTAAACATCTAATACGTGATTAATCAGTAGTAGTAATGTAAAATTTATTGTAAAAAAATCATCATCAAACATTATACAATAGATAATCCACACTGAATTTAAGAATAAGAAAAGTGTTGTTTGATGACAAATTTAAAGTAAAAAATTAACACATTATAAAATGTAAAATTCACATTGAACTTAAGAATAGAAGTGTTGTTCATTGTAAAATTTATTGTAAGAAAATTAACAAACATTGTATAGTGGATAATACTGAATTTAAGAATAGAAAAGTGTTGTTTAATGTAAAATGTATTGTAATAAAATAAACAGACATTATAAAATGTTTAGTTTACATGGAATTTAAGAACAGAAAAGTGTTGTTTAATGTCAAATATATGTCAAATATATATATATATATATTATATATATATATATATATATATATATATATATATATATATATATATATATAATATATATATATATAAAATTAACAAACATTATAAACTGGATAATCCACATCAAATTTTATTTATTGTAAAAGATAAGACTATAAATAGTGGGAATTTATAAAATGAATGAAATAAAAATGGTTTAAATGAAAAAAAAAATCAGATTTTTTAATTTATTTTTTTTATTTAGAGTAACCAGTTTATGGATTATAATAGAAGTAATGGATTTTATAAAACCAAAGCATTTGGAAAAGTTTTTACTTGGGTTACTCTTTAAATTGTCTAAATTTGATTTAATTTCAGTCATTTTTCTTCTTAGATTTTAATTTTTTTTTTTTACTTAAAATCTTTGTGAAAAGTTTTTTTTTTTCACAAAGTATTTTTGTATATTTTTATTCATATTATAATTGAAGTGTGCCGTTCATGTCCAAATACTTTTTGGGGTACATGAAAATATGTGAATTAGAGTCTCATGACATTGTAAACAATTAGATTTTTCCTTAATCTGACGATAAATATGATTAAGTTGTATGACTAATCAAAGCAATACATTAAAGCATTACCTCATTAGCAGTTATTCCCAGCCTTTAAAGAACAGTTCAGCTACTTAGCGGCTATAAGTGGATTTAATGACTTGATTTGTTGCTCTTACTTAGTCTGAAATCTCCCTGCGACAAGGACACATAATAAATTGTTTATACCATGGTTAATGGAAACCTCAAATCAGGCTATTAATTATTTAAATCACACTTTTATAAGCGCTAACTTCACGTACAAACCGAATGAAGCAGTTATCAGCACAATATGAATGAAGCACAGTTCACGAGCGTCGCACGAATCTCTGAATACTCTGCGTGCGTTTACTGCGCGCTTGAGAAGTGTGATGAGATTTGTGCAGGGTATTCCTATTGCGAAGCTGATGGTCAAATATGTGATCTACTTGAATCATTTAGAGAAACAGCCACTTTAAAATGTTATGGAGAAAGTCAGTATCTAAAAAAGGCAAATAAACTAATAAGACTGAAGAAAAGAGATGAAAACAGTCTTGAACCAGCACATATATTAAAATTTTTTTAACCTACTCATGACCACCTTTACTAGAATTTATCATGTTTTATTGTAGGCTTATTTATTGTGTAAAATTTAGTCTAACTTGTTTTAGAATTTATATGAGATAATCTGTTAAGAGAATAGATTTTTCCCTATAGATTTATATTACAACTGTAGCATGTTGTAGCTATTGGTTCTGAATGTGCAGGCGGTTGTCTCTTCATAACAAATGCTATATTGATTAATTAAAAAGTCATTAGTCTTATTATAGCCAATGCTACAGTTAAGAACTAAGGTACATGGCCTTCAGATATTCCAAAAGATGGCGTATATTAAATCATTAAGAGCCAGGTGAACTGTTAAGGAGTAAGAAATAATATCAATATAAGAAAGTGTTAAGTCAGATTGACTTCCCGTGGCATGTTGAATTAGAACAACTGTCAAACTATAGCCTATAAGTGACTAAATAATATAAAATACATTACATATATAGGCTATATATCCTATGTAAACAAGTAATTGGTTTACTATGATGTTACTTTATTGCACCAACATTGCATAGATGGTAGCACAATACACAATTTCACAAAAGTAAAATATAAGCAAACAAACAATTAAATAAACCTTATGAATGAGCATGGTCCGGGACTCTACTAAAACAGTTCACACTTAACCCCCCCCTCAATGTTGAAAACAAAATACGTCCTTGCAGACGGATGACTGACAATGTCATCATTGAGTCTCCGGCAGCCAGAGGGCATTCAGTTGCGTGTGTGTGTGCTTGTTTCAGTCTCCTCTATCCGGCTCAGGCTCGCTTTGTCACAGTAACCCCTGAACTCTCTCTAACCTCCAAGTACACCATGAGATTGTCCTTAAAAAACACAGAGAGCCTTGTCTCACCGCCCAGCCTGGCCATTAGGCCTTTATTGTATTTGCGTTATAAAATGCATGCACTCGCATTACGGGATCAGCAGAAAATGCGACATGTAGTCGGGTAATGGCAATCAAATTAGCTGTACTTGAACAGCGAGTATTGAGGATTTGATGAGAGCGCAGTCTTCCTTCCTGTGGCATTCCTCCGCCCGGACGCCCCTCTCTGGCCCTTTTTACGGCCGACAGCTGGAGTGAAGGGATTTGCTTAACCTTGGCGTTGGCTGGAGGATTGTTTGAGAAAACATCTGATCTTGAATGTCAGACTCGATGAGGGGAATTTGCATCAGGGCGTGAAGAGGGTGACTGAAGGGTGAGCTCAGGTGTGTCTTTATTTAAGGTTTTTTATTTGTGGAGGAGAATGGCGCCGTGAATATGACCCGCAGGGAGCGAAAACTATCACCAAACAACAAGTCACCACAGCATACCTGAAAAATATCACATGTGTGATACTAAAGATGGAGATCAGTGCTAATGTGATCCATGACTGTAGGTTGATCATTAGACGTCTTTGTCAGCTTATTCAGCCAATAAGAACAGCTTTTTAAATTATTAAATAGCTTATTAAATGTAATATATTTCAGTCAATGAAAACTCACATTAGAATATAACATTGTCACAACCGGAAGTCTAATATATGGAAGCTCATGTTTGCTTCAGTTAAAAATAAAAAATAAAAATAAAAAAAGAAATTTTATAGTTGTAAGATATTTTTTGTAGTTGCAGCTATTTCTCACAATTATCTAATTTCTCAGTTGCGACTTTTTATCGAAATTACAAAAATTTCTCAATCACTACCTCGTATCTGTCAATTGCGACTTTTCCTATAATTAGCAACTTTATTTTCTCATAATTGTGACTTTTTATCGCACAGTTACGACTTTTTATCAAAACTGCGACTATTTCTCACAGTTGCTACCTCATCTCTCTTTTGAAACTTTTCCTATAAGTTCATAATACAAACTCATAATTGCTACTTCATATCTCAGTTGCGACTTTTTTTTGTAATTGTGACTTTATATTTCATAATTGCTAATTTATATATGACAGTTGCAACATTAGAATTGCAACAATTTCTTTTGTTACCTTATATCTCAAATTTATGACCTTTTTTATCGCACAGTTGCAACAACTTTTCGGAAATGCAAACAGTTTCTCAAAATTTCTACCTCGTATCACACTTGTGACTTTTTATCAGAATTGCAACTTTATTTCTCATAATTGCTACATATCTCATTTGCAGTTTTTCCTCAGGACTGCAACTTTCTCATGAATGCCACTTTTTTCAGTTGCAACTTTTTCTCTGAATTGTAATTATTTTGTAGTACAATTACAAGAAACTGCAGTTATGAGAGAGATTCAGTGACATGAGTAAAATTACTGGAAACTGTTGCAAGAAAAAAAATAATTTTCTTGTAAAAGCAACTTCTGTTTTTCATTTTTTGTAATCTCATAATGTGACTTATTCTAAATTTTAAACTCACAATTACCACATTGTTTTCTTTTGATCTGAGGTGTTGTGTTGCTCAGACAGGCAACATCATGCATCATTTCCTGATTCTGTTCACCCAACATGGTATGGAACATTTGACCTCCAACTTCTGACAGTTGTACAAAACAGCAGAGCTGGATTAAACAAACAGGACAATCCGCTGTTAGTATTCATCCTTTATTTCATTCCCAATCCCACGTCCTCCCACAAACACACTCGCATGCTGAGCTTTGTCAGATTGAGCCCATAAGGTCACTATGCTAATGTGTTATTCTGTTGACTCCAGAATGTTCAATAATTCAGGAGACAGGTTTGCTTGATATTTTGCTGCACAACCTTTTGTGTGTGTGTGTAAATGCAACGGAGCACTCACTGTTTTACTGTGTGTCAGCATGTGATAAGCTAGGCCAGTTGATTAAGTTAGCCTAGCGACGAGGCCTCAGATGGGAAAGCTTTGTGGCTTGGGAATTGGGATCCATATTGTACACAACCAACCACCGATTGCGTGGGAGTTTTTCAGTACAACACAGTGGAGAATTGTGGCTCTTGAAGTAAGGAACAGCCATACATTTCCATGATCCTCTGTTTTTTTTTTCACTCATTTTCTCGCAAACTTTTGAGATTTGTTGCATAAGGCACTAAAAAACCCAGAGTCCCATGCACAAAAGACACTGAGATGTCAGTAGCATCTAAAATATATATATATGTGTATGTGTGTGTGTGTGTGTGTGCGCGTGCTCTTTGTGTTCACATGGACCCGTTTTTGCATACTTAAGCCCTTCAGTAGATTCTTATGATTTCTGTAATGCTCTTCAATACAGCTTTCCAAATAAAACTTCAGTTTAACTTGAAGAAATTATGACAGTAATTGTAAAGTATAGCACTATTGTACAGTAGAATGTACCTCAATAATAATAACAATAATAGTTGTTGTTGTTATTATTACAATTTTGTTTTGAGGAATAATCATACAATTTTCTTTTGTGTTTAAATTTTAACAGTACATATTTGTTGTGTAATGCTTTGTATGCCAAAAAAGATAAAATTTAATTATTCATTTCTTATGTCTTCTTTTGATTACTAGAAAAAATTTAAATATAATGTTGAGCAAAACATTTCTTTTACGAATTCAGTTGATTAGATATTATTTTTGATCATTAAAAATGATTTAAACCATTAAAATTTAAGTCCAAAAAAAAAATAAAAATCGAGTGGAAAAATCTGAAATTTTTAAAAATAAAGCGGAAGTAAAGAATAAATAAAACCTATTTCATAGGGCCTATATAATAGGGCTGGGTTTTGACACAAATTTCATGATACAATTCTCATTCACAAGCTTGCGATTCAGTTTGATTCAATGTTGATTATTTTGGATATATATCAGGTACAGTACATGCCAAATTTTCTCAAGGAAAAGAAATCTAAAGGAAAAAAAAAAAGTTGGTCTCTGAAATTGTGCTATTGCTGTAAAATATACAGGAGTCAGTTGGTACTACATTATAATATGGCTGTCATAAAAAAGGTTCTGTCACTCCACAAAACTGACTGATTCGTGAATACTGAATTTTATTCATGACTTTAATTAAATAAACATAATTTGGCAACAAATTAAACTGATATCTTAGGATTTGAATGAAAAAATCTATTCACAATTTAAATCTTAGGATTTGAAGGACAGAGGTTATTCACAATTTTTGTATAAATCTTTTTTTTTTTTAAATTAAAACATTGAGCTGTGACGCTCATGCTGGAAGTGCAGGTTCGAATCTGCCTCGTTTTCCCATCAGAAAATGACTGAAAATAATTCCAGAATCTATTGGATATTTATTAATCTGTAGATATTTTTGTCTGTTTTTCATTTTTGTTTTTCTAGTGAATATTGTTTAAGATTAAAGGTCATTACATTTCAGTAATAATGCTGTTATGTTATGTAAGTTTCTTATATTTGTATTTTCTATTTGTGTCTGTATTTCTGTGTGTGTGAAGCTGCTGTAATACTAAAAATACTAAGTCTACCTAAGCTTTCTTTGCTTGTGTGTGTGTGTGTGTGTGTGTCCCTCTAAATGCTGATGTCATGTTCTGCCCACTCTTATATCCGCTTCCTGCCTCAGTGACAAACAAGGCTCAGCTATCCCAGCATGCCATGCATTCTCCTTTTTTCCTTCTTTTCTTTTTCTGTCCCTGTTTTATTTTTTTTTTATTTTTTTGAAAAACCTCCCACTGGAAAGGAGAGAGCAGCGCACACACACACACACACACACACCCACACACACACACACACACACACACAGGGCTCAGGAGGTTGTTTGGTTTGTTGGTTACTCTTGTACCCAGGGGCTGTTTGCCTAGTAATTTATCTCAGATGTGAAGGATTGAGAATCATGTTTGGCTGAGTGAAATCCCCCTACCCTCTTGAACACAGCCTCCACGGCCAACAGCAGGCCGCTCTCCTCTCCCAGCAGAGCCGTGCCCTCTTGGCCAGACCGCCACAGCCCTCCGCCAGCTCCAGACCCACACTAACATCGTTTAGCTTTTCTTTCTGCAGCTCTGATTTTTCACATACTCTCACACTAGTGCCCTGTATATAGTGAATACCAAAGTGCCCTCAACTTGGCAGTGGCTTCTGGGAAATAATTGACAGCTTGTTAGTGAATTTTAAAGCTGTTGGGTGTGGGCAGATTGACCGTCGCCGCTGTAGTCTGCCCCCTGTTGACCGGATTTTGATCAAGATGTCAGAAAACAAGATATTAGACATGAAATGAAGACATTTAAGACACATTCATGGTCTTATAGTACACAAGTTGATCAGAGCTTGTTTCCAAATAGCTTTCTCCACTTTCCTTTCCTCCACCTGTCATATAATTTTTATCAACCATTTAAGTCTTTTATTGAACATTGTTGCATTCAAAAGCATGTTGTAAAGTTCAATGCATTTGTGACTTTAAAGGTGTTGTGTTTAATTTATTTTCTGGTACAATATAGAATATTGGCCAATATTGTATAATTGTGCATACTCATTTTAGCATTTTATTAGCACACTCAGTTTTCATATTTAAATTGCATTTGTTGTCAATTAGAGCAGTGGTTTTCAACATTTTTGACTTCCACGGTGTACAACGATAATCAAAGGCCCTGTGATTTTTCCAGATGTTTAGGATTTACTGGATAAGGATTAAGGATAAGAATATTTTTTGCTTTATTTTCGCTTTATATATGCTTTATTTTCCAAATAAAGTAATTTAAAGCTGGGCATAACTAGAAAAATGTATATTGATATTGTATATTATAAAACAGCCCATGGAGGTTTAGGATTGTATTCATTTATGACTTTTCCAGGTCTACAAATCACACATTTTGAAATGAGGCTTCCTCATATATTAAGGTTTTTCAAACTGTGGGAATCGTGTTGTTGTTGAAAACGGAGATATTTAAAAAAATAAAATTTCATTTTATTTACTATTTTTTTTATTTTAATGCTTGTTTTTCTTATTTTAAATCATTTTAAATAAGCTTATAAGAACCACTGTTATACTGATAAATAACAATTTTAGCAGATTTCAAAATTAACCATTTGTTCATTTAATGTTGTCTAAATTAACTATTCATTTGATTTCTAATTGGTTTTATAGTTTCCACAATGTTGTAGATATATAACGACCATTTTATTAGTTTTAGGCTATGAAATAATAATATCAAATAATGATCAACTTTAATATTGGTGTTCCTTAGTGTTAGTATTTTTTTAAAAGGAAAAAATGTCTCACTTGGATATTTCTCCATATCACACTGGAATATCGGTGTTGTAACATTGAAAATAAATAACATTGTACTTTAAAAATGTTGTACACCAAAATGTTGTACCATTTTGACAGTATTCAACGTTATTTTGGCCACCACATTGTCGTGGAAATAAAGGTTGTGGAGTGACGAGTGAGATGGTCTAGATTTTCTTTCCTCACCGTATAAAGCAGTTCTGCTCATGCCCAAACTCCAGAATCACATCGCTGTGGTTTCAGCAATGTTTTCAGGCAGATGAAATATTGATGCAGTCATTCCTCAGTCCTACAGATGTGCTGCCCGAACCATAACATCTCTCGCTCGCTTCTGCTAACAAACAGACAAATGTGAACTAGTTTGTGCAACTTCAGATATTCATGAAGAGTCGGGTTTCATTACACTACACACAGTGTCATAATGCCATGCTGTACGTGTGCATCATGCACTACTGATGTGTAATGTGCCGTGAGTGTAGTGAAGGACATGCTGTGTACACAGGGCTTTGGTGTGGCATTGGGTGTAAGGCTGAGCTCTCCCAGCATTCCTTGGAGCACGGACAGATTGCTTCATGTGCTTCACACATACTGATATACTTCATCATTTATATATCCTCTCATACATAAACAGCCATTTTTTACACAAGAACCAGTGTAGTTTTACAGCTAACACACTTAATCTGCTAAACACACAGCACAATTAATTAAATTAAAACAATGGCAAGTGTCTTTCAAGTATTTCTCAGTTAAGTCTTGTTCAAGTATCCACTTCAGATTCTCAGTTATTCAAGACAAGTAAATAGTCGGCAGTAAAAAAGAGAGCAAAGAAGCTCATTACAAGCTATAAAGCAAATAGCCTAAAAACAAAAGAACAAAGATGCAAATTAAGTAAACAGTGCTTTATGGGTATCTAGTTTGAGTCATACATTTATAACACATTATATGTAAAAAAGCAAAAATAATCAAATGTGAATAGAGTGCAAGAGTCGGATTCTGGAGATTAAAATACTAAGTTTCTCTGTAGGAAACTGATTTTGAACAATTTATTAATCATTAAATACAGAAATACTGTGAGCTACGAGGTTGTTAATCAACGGAATATGGTTTTTTATTTTTTTATCTTCTTTTTAGACCATCAGCCCACATTATTAAATACTTTTTTTTTAAATAATAGTGTTTAACATCAGAATTCCTGGTAGAAAAACAAAATTTCCCATGATTCTGCAAGGAAATCTCCATATATATATATATATATATATATATAATAAATTTTTTTTTTCTTAAATAAAAGATTGCCCTTGTAGCTGGATGGTTTTGGTTCATGGCTTACAACTCTTGAAAGAATACTTTTTTTTTTTTTTTTTTTTTTTATAACCATTTTTTTTTACCCAGAAGTACTTTTCCTCAATGGGAAAAGTACTTCTGGAACAAAAAAAAAAAGTGGACAGGCACTCTTGCACTCCATAGAATTACTTAGTTTAGAATTATTTAATTATTTGCTATAATTAATTGTAATTCTTACACTTGCAAATAATACTGATTTAAAAGGTCCGTTTTGATTTCCTGTCTTTTGAGTCTGGACCTGACCCTCTCTCGTTCTTTCTTTCAGTCTAATAAGGTCCCGGTGGTCCAGCATGCTCACATGCACCCCCTGACCCCCCTCATCACCTACAGCAATGAACACTTTTCTCCAGGGACTCCTCCAGCCCACCTCTCTCCGGAGATCCTGGACCCAAAGACAGGTACTGCACACTCTACTTACACATTTTTAACTGAAAAACATTTTAAGTGAATTTTTCATTTTCACGTTTTTGTCCTCCGTTGTGTTACTGACTGACTGACTGTGTTCCTCTGGTTCAGGTATTCCTCGGACCCCTCACCCCTCAGAGCTGTCCCCCTACTACCCCCTGTCCCCCGGGGCCATGGGGCAGATCCCTCACCCATTAGGGTGGCTCGTCCCACAGTGAGTATCCCACGATCTTAATAGATACTATCCTCACACCCTGATTCATACTGATTCCCTCTGATTCACTGACTCTCTCTGTGCATCTCAGGCAGGGTCAACCCATGTATCCCATCACCGCCGGGGGTTTCCGTCACCCTTACCAAGCTCTTGCCATGAACGCATCCATGTCCAGGTGAGTTCTGTGTGTGTTTTGCAGATTGATTCTCCTATAACACATGGACTCTTTTCACAGAGTTTGTTGATATATTTTAACTGGATAAATTTAAAGGTTATATTAGCTTAGCAATAAGGTTGTGATGACATGGAAGCAGTGACAGATCTTTTATTCTCTGTTGTGATGTTCATCCAAGTGTAACACATTATCAAAAAAAAAAACTAATGCATCGGTTGTTGATTGGAATTCGTTTAATACAAAACAGAGGTTTATAAAGTAAGCTGGCTGGACGAAATAGTTATATTACAAGGTCAAAAGAAAATAAAATAAGTGCAGGTTAATTCTTTACAGTAAAATTAATAACATCCATTTAGAAAATACATGGGGTGAGTTGTCATTTCATTGTCGTTTACAAAAAACCCCAAACAGAGTCAAAGTTTTGTGAAAGAGTTACAAAATTGTTACACAACCCTGGGTTACACTTTATTTTATGGTGTCCTTGTTACACATTACATGTACTTACTATTATACTAACAATAAATTACATGCAAGTAACCCTAAACCAAACCCTAATCCTAACTATATAATAAGTAAATGTAGTTACTTAATATTACTCAGTACTTAAACACTGTAACAAGGACACCTTAAAATATAATGTAACCCAACCCTGAATTAGCATTCGCAACGTACACAATTAAAATGGTGAAACCTGAAAACAAGTACAAATTGCTTTGATTGATAAATGTTCCATTATAATTAGGTAACACTGTATTTTAAGGTGTTACACACGTTGCATGTACTTACTATAGTAATAACAGTAAATTATGCATAATTACAAGCAAGTAACCCTAAAACAAACCCTAACCTTATCCTTGTAGTAAGTACATTTACGTCATTAATATTAGTACTTATTTGTGTAAATACACTGTAACAATGTCACCTAAAAATAAAGTGTAACCATTTTAATGGAGGAATCTGTAGTCTTATTTTTAAGTTGTGTGAGAAATGAGAAAATCTGCCGTAATCCATGTTTTTCTTATTTTTTCTTCTTTTGGATGGTCGTATAACCTTAGCAGGGGATTCTTCTTTTAACATTTACTGTAGTCTTCCATTATGCCTCTGTACATCAGCTGCACCATTTAACTCTGCTGTTTCCAAACCAAGAAACACGCTTTGAAGAGTCGGTTTGGAGTTTATTCCACAATTGTACACACTCAAGATGAAATGGATCTGAATCGACAAGAATTTCTCGTAATTTAGTGCTAGCACTGGATTAAATGAGAATGATCTGTACTGAGCTTCTCTTGTTGTGTTGTGTGTGTTAGGGATTCTTGAATTATTCATACAGAGTCCATAGTGATCAATAGTCCGTCGTCCTCCAGACCTCTACAACCGTTGTCAGAACAAGCGAGAGCAAGCCCAGCCCTGCTCGTTTCTCCATTGGTAGAAGGACTACACTTTCTCTAGTTACTTTGAGTGTGTTTGATCCGACCCCTCCTTCCATTTGGTCCTGAATTGAAAACAATATCTGCTTTATAGTAAAGGCAGCCATATGATTTAACATTACTGAAATGTCACAAGCAAAAAAAGATCAATTGTATATTGCCAATAGTGTAGAAATGTATGAAGCACAGCTCACACAGAAATCGCTTTCAAACCCAGCAGCTTCCCGCTCACATGGATTTCTACTGAAATTCATAGTTTCAGTCTAACTTCTCCTTTTGAGGTGAGACTGCTTTTAGTCTGCAGAAGCTCATGCGGTCATCATGTGGAAACTACACATGCAGTTAATGAAGTCTCTTCCTGGTATCCTTGTGCCTACGCCAACTGAAATTAAGATTTTTTTCTTTTTCATTTAATAAAAGAGTCAAAGAGGAAGGGGGAAAATTGGTCAGTTTTTCTGGTTCTGGATGATGACAGGCCTTCATTGTGCGTTCACCTCAGTAGAAGCTCTAGGCGCTGGGATCAGAACCGTGTCCCATTCAGCCCGTTGTAGGAAGTGGTTTCCTTGGAATTTTGGTCTGGAGTGTCGCGCTTTTTGCGTTACCACAGTAACCCCGTACTTCACCTGTAACAGGAGCGAATAAAGGAGCTTTTCAGCTGGTACTCTATTTGGACTGAATATGACATGAATAGAAATAAGAGTGTGCTTTAGTCTAGACGCAGCATAGTTCACCCAAAAATGAAAATTCTGTCATGTACTCACCCTCAGGTTGTTTCCTTCGTCTGCTAAAAACAGAAGAATGTTGGTAACCAAACAGACTTCCATAGTGTTAGTTTCCATGCTAAGGTTCGGTTACCAACATTCAACAAAATATCTTATTTTATGTGCTACAGAAGAAAGAAACTTATGCAGGTTGAGGGTGAGTAAATAACTCATTTTTGGGTGGCCTATCAGCTTCTTTAAGACCTATCATTGAGTTTTGAGTATTATTATGGGATGTTTGTGTCATATAATTACTCACCCTCATGTTGTTCCAAACCCGTAAGACCTTCGTTCATCTTCAGAACACAAATGAAGATATTTTTGATGAAATCCGAGAGTTTTCTGACCCTGCAACACAACTGACACATTCAAGACCCAGAAAGGTAGTAAATAGTCCATGTGACATCAGCGGTTCAACTGCGCAAAGAAAACAAAAATAACAGCTTGATTCAACTATTTCTTCTCTTCTGTTTCAGTCTTCGACGTGAGATAAATTTTTCATTTTTGGGTGAACTGTCCCTTTAAGGGTTAAAGGTCAAGGTGTGCAAGCTGAACAGGTGTAAATATAGTCGGAGTGATGGTTTAGTGGTTTGCACACGTTGAGCCTTGGTGCTCACGTAGGAAATGCAGATTCAAGTCTAGCAAAGTCCAAAATCCTGTAAGATAGGAAGTCGAAGATTTGTTTTATTGGTTTCAGAAGGCAGTGATGCTTATTCGCCACTTTCTTTTTTTGCAGTTTGGTGTCCAGCCGCTTTTCTCCTCATATCGTTCCTCATCATCCTCACGGCCTTCATCAGACAGGCATCCCTCACCCAGCCATCGTCTCGCCGGCTATTAAACAAGAGCCCAATGGAGAACTCAGCCCAGCAGCTAATACGTAAGCACACGCATACAACACACTTCCCTCCGGTTTATGTTGTCTTATTTCGCTTTTTGGTAACTGACAGGTATCCTGTTTTATTACTAGTGGCTAATAGCATTAGCTTCACACTTTCACCTCCACTTAGTGATATTTTGGAGAAAATACGTTTATCACTGTTTTGTCTACAAGCTGGCCACCATTATACACACACTCCTCCATATCTGTTTTTCTCACCGTCACTCCTTCACACACACACACACACACATCTGGTACAAAGGCTGACCCACCTGTCGTGTGTGTTTGCAGAAAGTCTCCAGTCTCGACTAAGAAGGAGGAGGACAAGAAACCTCACATAAAGAAGCCCCTGAACGCCTTCATGCTCTATATGAAAGAGATGAGGGCCAAAGTGGTGGCCGAGTGCACACTGAAAGAAAGCGCCGCCATCAACCAGATCCTCGGCCGCAGGGTGAGTAAACCGTTTAGTCCTCGTATGAACACCCATCTTGAGTCAACCAGTCACAAGTGGTCAGAAACAAATGCTGGGGGGGGGGGTAAATGTGATCCAAAATTAGGATGCAGTCAAAAACATACATTTGTTGTGTAAACGCTAATGTTTCCTACAACATTAACATATCGCCTACTCGCCTGTAAATCAACCGTTGTGCTATTGGTTCCTTAAATGATTTATTATTTCCAAATATATATACATATACATACACAGCTTGCAGAACAACTGTTTTCAACACTGATAATAAGAAGAAATGTTTCTTGAGCAGCAAATCAGCATATTAGAATGATTTCTGAAGGATCATGTGACACTGAAGACTGGAGTAATGATGCTGAAAATTCAGCTTTGATCACAGGAATAAATTTTGTTTTAATATATATTCAAATCGAAAACAGTTGTTTTAAATCGTAATAATATTTCACAAAATTATTATTATTGTATTTTTGATCAAATAAATGCAGCCTTAGTGAGACTTTCAGAAACATTTAAATATCTTTGAAGATTAGTGTGTAACTATTTTTGCACGATTGTTGCGTGTACATACAGTGCATGGGTGTGCAGTCACACTGGTACGTGCGTTGTGTAAATGGCGTGTGTTTGTGTGTACAGTATATGTGTGTGTGTTTGGCCTTTGGCTGACTGTGGTGTATGTGTTTGCAGTGGCATTCTCTATCTCGAGAGGAACAGGCCAAATACTACGAGCTGGCCAGGAAAGAGAGGCAGCTGCACTCTCAACTCTACCCTGGCTGGTCCGCGAGAGATAACTATGTGAGTCAGACATTTCAGCACACGTGCGCACACAGCCTTACGCTCACATTTGTATGCTGTCAAATGGCACAGTTTCTATCAATACGGTACAGTTGGGTTTCACTGGCTGTTTTTGTAAACAGTGGAGAAACAAATCCCATGATTTTTTTTTGTGTGTGTGTTATGCTTTAAAAATCTATACACCACCATCACGTAAGAATAGTTACTGTATTGCTCTTACAGATCTTCATCTTAAATCATATGTAATAATTTTGAAAATCTGTTGTATATTGATCCTTGTAGGAATAAAAGGATTTTTAATTAAAAGAAAAAAAACACACAGTGACTGGCATTTAGCAGAGTCACAAACCTAATAGAAAATGAACAAACTAATATTCATTTTAACCACCTGAGGTTGACAGAGCTTCACTACCTCTATTCACTGATCATTTGTTTAAGAATATTAGGCCTAATTTTAAACCCTATTCATGGAAAGTGCCAAATGTTCTTTATATTATATAACTGCACTTCTTTGATGCCTTTGTTTGTCCATTCTGTGTTATTTTACTTCATTCTGTATTTATGGCTCTAACTCTATTTCCATCTCTCTCGCCCTCTGTTTCTCTCACTCTATTTTTTTCTCTTCAGGGCAAGCGGAAGAAGAGGAAGAGAGATAATAAGACAGACTCAACACCAGAGGGTGAGGACACACACACACACACACACTCACGCAGCCTTTTCTCTCTCGCCTTGTCCATTTCTAACCACGCTCTCTCCTCCTTGCTAACATGCAGCTTATGAGGTCCAGTGCTAGCACAGGCAGGTACAGTATGTCTGCAGGCTTAGGGGCCGTTCACACAGGATACGGTCTTTTTTCCTCTATTGTTTAATCGTTGGTTTACATACACATGCGACAAATGGACGTCTTTGGCAGTTGCACCACGTCTTGCTGTATTTTCATCATCTTGCGCCATTAGCAATGAGAGGCCATGTCAGTTCAGTGAATCAGTGTCTGTTTAAACCAGTGGACCAATCTGATGGATGTGGGAGTGAGATATAAGCATGTTAAGTGTTTATTTTGACTGGTCTATGTTAGTGTGCTCTTAGACAGCCAGTGTCAGAACTGTAGAAGTCAGCCCACTCTTCATTGTGATCTCATCCACGACTGCGTCCACCATTTGAGTACAGTGACGTCAATAAATGAACACAACGCCATTTCCATTTTGTGTTGAGTATTGTATGGGTGAATCTCATTAAAGCTGCAAAGAAGAACATGTCTAGGTCATATTTCACCCCAAAATCAAATATTTTGCACAAGGAAGCAACATGGCAATTAAGTACATTTCCCACCAGATTCTTTTTAATGTAATGCAAAAATGGTATGCTGCATTAAATCTAAAGACAGCAGTTTTGTGGGGGCCAAAAACCTTCCTGACCACTAGGAGGTGCTGTGCTGAAACTGTGCAGACACCCTCAGGTCATAATTATTATAACACATGCCAAGTTTGGTTTAAATACGCTAAAGCATTGCAGAGATATAGCCTCACATCCATTTTGGCGCGTTCTTCGTCAATTCCGTTTGCATGTTATTCGAGAACGTTTCGACTAATCAACTTGTTTGTCGGCCATGTTCTGAAGATGATCTGATTTGGTCTAGGAGTTCTAAAAATGGAAAGGTTTTTATTATTATTATTATTAAAAATGGTGGGAAATTTAGTAAAATTTCAACGTAAAAATTAATTCAATTTGTTGATTTAAAGCAACACTATGTAACTTTTTCTGTTCAAAATTTGCAAAATGTATATAATGAGTGAGTACATCATAAATTCATCTACCAAAATGCCTTTTTGTCCTATTCCAAATCACTACGGTACATTTATAATAAGTGATCATTTTTGGACTATTGTCACCGCTGCGGAGTAACACATACCTGCGTGAATCGCCATAGAGATAAACTTGGAGAAGTAGCTCCGGTTAGAATGTTCTTCCGCGGGATGCGTTCAGTTCTGTTTATTAACCGCTAGAGCGCCAAAATTTACATAGTGTTGCTTTAAAAAGAATCATTTGAAAATGGCTATTACATTGAGAATGTAATGTGAATTGTTCAGAATAATGGGAATTGCCATTTTCTTTTCACAGCTTGTGAAATTTCTTAGGATACTGCAATAAAAAAGTTTAAAATCACATTCTTCGGCACCTTTTTAAAAAACTAATTCAACATTTAATAATTATAAATGCAAAAAAAAAAAAAAACCTGCTTTCTTGGAAATCACACCTTGGCATATCAATCTTTTCTTCAGATTCAAGTTCACCAAACTTGAACTTTGGAATGTAGCGAATTGCGAAACGTCTTTGCGTGAACTTGCATTTCCAGTCTTTAGCATTAAGGTGTATGAATAGAAGTCATTGGAGTGAAAAGTGTATTGATATCGTCCCTTAAAATATTCAGATGCATTGCACCAATGAGAATTTGGTGGGAAAATGTGTCCTGAAAATATCTCTGGATTAAAAAAGAATAAAAAGATTAAAAAAAAAAAAACCTTTATTAAAAATTGCAGCTGAGGTTTTTGAGAGTGTATCATGACCTCCCTGTTTCTTGGTAAATTTGGTCTCATCTCTGCTGTTGTTTAACAGATATATGAACTCCGAACAGTTAGAAATCCTCGCCATTCATATTGCGTGATTTCCGTCTTCTTTCAGATTTCTCAGCACGGAATAAGAAGCCGTGTGTGCAGTACCTCCCTCAGGAGAAGATGATTGACAGCCCGGCCTCGTCTCACGGCAGCATGCTGGACTCTCCAGCCACACCCTCGGTGGCCCTGGCCTCGCCCGCCGCTCCCGCCCCCACTCACTCTGAGCAGGCCCAACCGCTGTCACTCACCACCAAACCTGACCGCCACCATCACTTCCCTCTGCTCTCCAAACCCTCCTCCTCCTCATCATCCTCCTCCTCCTCCTCCTCCCAGCCAACCAGCTCCTCAGGCAGACAGTCAACTCCGCCTCTTCTGTCTCGGCCACTCCCCTTGGCTTCCCTGCATGCCTCTCTCTTGTCTCCGCCCTCCCCGTTCCATCAGGCCGCTCTTCACTCCCATCATGCTTTGTTCCAGTCCCAGCCGCTCTCTTTGGTAACCAAATCAGCTGACTGACTCTTCAAAAGCAATTCTCTCTTAATGTCTTTTACATAATGCTGTATATTGCTTTTTACCTTTTGGAGAAATAGATGTCAGGTTAACTTTTTTGATAAGTGAAAAGGAAATAAATATAATTGGTCAATATTTGATCATCTGCTTTTCTGTGTCTGTATAAAACAATGTATTTTTTGTAATGTCTACTTTGGAACTGGTTTCTTATTTGATGCATTTATTCAGTAAACTTGTATAAAGAATACATGTATTAAAAACTACTTTTAAAAGACAAGAAGGAACAAAAAAACTTTAAGCTTGCCTGTAATTAATGGTAGTTTTGGAGTTTAATTCATAGTACTGGCAATTTATTAGACCTCTTTGCAACGACCCCCTCTACCCCAGTTTTGAAGTGTGTGAACTTGATAAATAAAACTTGTCAATTGTTTCTAAAAATGGATGTCATTGTCCTCTTGGGGTCAAGTTTATTAATTCATTGGATGTCTTTTCCTTTTCTTTTTTTATTTGTCTAGCCGTGAATAAGTCATGGAAAATTAACAAATCTTAAAACCTTTTTTTCTATCAATAAATATAGAATAATAATAATAATAATAAAAAAGTGGTTAAAAAATGTAGCCTGGATTTTAGCTAGTAAGGGTGAGTTATTTTGGGGTCAAATGTTGATATGTAATAATTGTTATACATTTATTTCTCATAAATGAGTTAAAAATACACAAGCATTTAAAAGTTTGGGGTTGATAGGATTTTTTTAAATATTTGTGAAAGAAATCGCTTCTGCTCACCATGGCATTTTTGATAAAAAAAATAAAAATACAGTAAAAAAACATAATATTGTGAAATATTATTAGAAAATTTAAAATAATTGTTTTCTATTGAAATATATTTTGAAATGTAATTTATTCCTGTGATCAAAGCTGCATTTTCAGCATCATTACTCCAGTCTTCAGTGTCACATGATCCTTCAGAATGTGATGCTCAGGAAACATTTCTAATAATGATCAATCTTGAAACGGTTGTATTGTTTAATATTTTTTTGTGAAAACTGTGATACATCTTTTTCAGGATTCTTTGATTAATAGAAAATCCAAAGCCACAGCTTTTATCTTTGCGTAAAGTCATAAATCTCTTGACATATAATTGACTGTATTAACTTGACTCTTTTATTTTCATGTCTTCTCCTCACCCTATTAATTATGGACACTTTTTTTGTAATGGGGGAAATCAGACAGTAACAGCTGCATGCAAAATGTGTGAGACTGCTGAATATTATGTTTTGATAATTAAACTAATCATTTAAAATACAACTAGCTGAATATCAGTTCATTGTCAGTTATTAGGCTACAATATGTTTAAATGTGGATACAGTCAAAAGGAGATCAAGACTTTCCAAATAAACAGACCAGTAACCATTTAGACGTGTTACGACTTTTTAGTTTATTAGATTGATAAAAGTGCATCTAATATTTCAGACAAAAAAAAAAAAAAAAAAAATAGGTGATTAGTTCTAATAGTGTTGCACAAATGGTAGGTTACCGTATTCGTGTGAAACGCCACAATGTTACCTCAACATGCAGGGATTTTGTAATACTCCTCTAAAAACAACATCTAGAGCACACAATGATAGCATAATAATCTTCTCGAGAAACCCTGCTGATATAAGAGGAATTAGAGTTAAATCTTTAATAGGTGGAATTTAGGCAAACCGCACTGGAAAATAAACAGATGAGCCAGAGCAACAAAAATTTCTGCCAAAAATAAACACGGGTTTAAAAAAATAAAGAATAATAGACATCTGTTCCTTCCTGGAATGCAAAGTCCCAAAACAGCGACAAAAAGCAGGTCAAACTCTGCCTTCTCGTTTTCTCTCAGTTCTCGCGCTGCGTCTTTATTTGTGGCTTGGCGCGCCGCTGCTGGCGCTGTAATTAAGTGCGCGGTAATAGGATGGAGCTCCAGGGAGCTCATTAGGCTTTTCAATTAGTGAAAAATACACAAGGTAGAGTCCTCTGCTTTTTAGGGACTTTAGAAACGGGCAGAGATGCCAAGAACGGTCCCTTTGACTTTCCCCTCAGCTGGGGAACAGGGCGGAGGTGACACCCTTGACAGACCTCGTGTTCCTGAGGGGTACCCTGGTTACACTTCAGTCTTAAAGTCAAGGAATCCCGCTCATGAAATTTACATCTCAGCAAGCGCGAGGCCTCAGAGTAAGTCGGGGCGAAATTAGACCCGCTGATGCTCAGTTACTCTAAAATTATTGAAGCTCAAAATTGAGCTTGCTTGCGAGGTAGCTACATTACACCAATCATGTAAATTATATATTTTCAGTTCAAAATAGAGAAATTAGATTAAGATTAATTTGCATACCTTATTATTTCAGTCATCTTTTAACGCTTTTTTCGTAAAACAGCTCAAAACTGGGGGCTTGGCAATCAGTCTTTTTACTTTGATTTGATTGGTCATCTCAAACACTATCTCCAATTTTGAGTTTACATCTTGCAATTTTATTTATTTATTTATTTATTTATTTTGCCACAGAATTAAAAATTTAAGGTATTTTTTTTTTCTTCCAAATTTGGACTTTTCTCTCGCAGTTGTGATCTTATATCTTACAATTTGGTATTTTTTCTGCAGAATTGTGAGTTGTTGCAATACAAGTTTATTGTCAGTTTTTATCAAGCAATTGTGATTTTTTTTTTTCTTCTCATAATTGTGAGATTTTTTTTTTTTTTTAATCCTGTAGTAGAAACACGATTCAATACTTGCAGCACCAAACTAGACTTAATATTATGCAGTTATCATTTTGATTATAACCTTGGGGAAAAAACGAGCCCTCAATGGCAGGTACAGCCATGCTCCCATGAACATATCTGTGTGTGTTCACTGGATGAAGAATTTTGAGCTGCAATAATGTGCCATAACAAGATTCAGACTCGCTCTGTCCAGAGCTGTAAACGAAGCACCTCACACTGCCAGTAACACCCAATCAAGTCAAGTTTGAAGAAACACAACGCATCATTATCACTAATTGCTTAATGATGTCTTACAGTGTTTGCTGGTTCCCATGATTCAACTATGAGCGGTTTTAACAGCATACGGTTGCATTTCCCTCTGTCAGATGTATCGGTGTGGCACGCCGCGTGCGTGTGTGTGTGTGTGTGTGTGTGTGTGTGTGTGTGAGCATGCAGACAGACAGGTTGACACACGTTGAGTGCTCATTTCCCTCTCTGCCCTCAGGTGAGGTACAGACCTGTCAGTCACACGCACACACACACGCACACAAAAGCTTATATTTTATTTTGCTTGGCAGTCATTAGAGAAGCGAGAAATATGGCTTGCATCATCACGGGCCCTGCAATGCTCTCTGGGGCCCCGTGTCTCTGTGTGTACCCTTAGCTCTAGACCCATCAACCAAATTAAAGGTAATGAGTTGTCAGACAACAGAGAAAGCCTGGCTCCTTAAGGCTAGGACTCTGATGCGCTGGCCTATTCTCCATACACCCACCGACACACACACACACACACAGAGCGCTCACACGTGCTATGCGACCCACAGCGAGCCGGGCTGAGTGACTTTAATATGACTGGCCTGTTAGAGAGATTGGCTGGAGAAAGATATCTGTGATTATTCTCCCAAGCTTGTTTTCTCCAAGTCAATTCTTGGAAAAGTGCTTGTTAACTCTTCCAGTTGCAGGCACAGCACAATTTTGTGTTTACCTGATGAGTTCAGACATCATTTAATTGTGTTGCACTTCGTTGCATTAGCATTTTATTCTAAACTATCTTCTACTCTATCTTGAATAGGACCTACACCTTGCTAGTATTTTAAGCAGCAACTGCACATTTTATATTTTATTGCGCTAATAATTTGTATATATTTATATAATAAATAAATATTTAATTATTAATTTAATTCTGAAATGATACTTAAATTATGTAATTATAATTCAATATATAAATCTGTTTAATTCTGAAGGAAAATAATTGATTCTAAAGTGTTTAAAAATTTAAACCCCAAAATAATGTATTAAAATGATTCTATGATTTAATTTAAATAATATATAACTCTAATTAAATATATATATTTATTTAAATATTAAATAAAAACAATATTCTAGTTTAGAAATGTAAAACCAAATATTGAAATAAAATATACAATTTAAATAGATTTATAAAATTTTATATATATGCAGGTAATCAGAGCCTTACTGATATTTAATATTAGAAAATATGATGCTTAGTTAATACTGAGTAACTTTACCATTCAAATGTTTTGGGTTGGTAATATAAATATAATTTTATACATTATTTTAATATATTTTTCATTGCTATGATTTTGTTGTTGTTGTTGTTGTTTGTTATAAAGTGATGCATTGTCTAATATTTAACCCCTCATGCACCCTGTTCTTACTATGAACTCCTTCATTTGAAGGAGCTTGTATTTAATAATCAGATGCGGCCGGCGGGAGACAGCAGGAGACCTTCCCCTTTAAATGTGTGTATTGAACAAAGAACTCTCTCTCATAAGAGACATCTGTCTGCTCCTCACAAGGTCAGAATTAATACATGTTAATTTAGCTCATTAGAGCGCACTGGCCCCTGGCCAAGCGTCTGCCGGTGGGCCCGGCTTTGATCTTGAATTCGTGCCAGGTTCGGCCTTTGATGTGTCTGAATCACTTGACATTGTGTTTACATTCCTCTACTCCGACAATCAATATTAAGACAAAAGAATACATAAATCAGCTTGAGGAGCTCTCGAGTGCAATGCCAAATTAATAGACCGGTGGCCTGATTGTCAGCCTCTGAAAGTTTCAGTTTGCTGATTCACGGAGTGGTTGATTCATATGTGGTTTTTGCTGATGTATTTGCGATTGATGAAAACGGTTGTAACTGAAGGCCGAACATGAATAAGACTTCAGGTTGAGCGAGGGGGTGTTTGTATGGCCTTTCATGTCTCCATCTATCATTTTCTATAAAGTGAGGCTGGAAACATGACTGAATGCTTGAACTTGATGATTCATCGAAACGGTCCAATGTCAAGTTCATGCAGAGTTTATATCTGTGACTGTCTTTCTTTAGACAGACTTGAGCTCATTTGTGTTCATTCTCATTGTTCACATATATACTGCAAACTTGTTGCTGCTTATCCTTTACTGCTCATGTAAAAAATACATAAAAATAATAACAAATTACTTTGTATATCTTTAAGCTGAAGCTTTATAGATCACAAGTATTTAAGCTTATGAGAAACATAAATCCAGTCGTGTGTGTTCAAACATTTGACTGGTAGTGTGTATGAACTATGTGTGTGTAATAAGAATACACATCAAATATCAATATAACAGGCTTTCAGATTTTCACACAATTTATTTTAAGGCCTGTCTGCCAATGTTGATGTGTTAACACACACACACACAAAAAGATCAATAAAATACAATAATTTTATAACACTGCTTTAGAACAATACATTACAGTGAAAAGCACTTTACAAATAAATCTGAATCACTATCATTTTGGGATAATGTTATATTCTTTATTAATATTTAGTATTGGTTTTATTTTTTAAGTAATTTAGTAAATTTAGTCATGTTTAACATTTTCATTTTTTTATTATGTCTGTATATTTTTCTTAATTTTTATTTCAGTTTTAATTATTTTAGTACATCAAGTTAAACTAAATGAAAAATAGCTGAAATAGAATATGTTTAAGGTTATTAATCTGAATTTAGTTCAAGTTTATTTTATTTTTAGCAACAAAAGGTTTTTTATGGGTTTGGTATTAGCTAACACTGCTCTGGACTGAACTGAAAATCTTTCTCTTTGGGTTATTGCACAAAAAGATTATATTTTAATAATTTGTCTTAAATAAAACATAATACAACGTAGTGACCACATAAATATTCATTATGATATATCCTTACGAGTAATGTAAAAATTAATCCGTAAAACAACAGAAAAAGTACTGACAGCTCATTACACAGGACATTATACATTTATTTTACGAACATTTCCATTAACTTTAAAACACAACGCAATGCAGTAAAATTCAATATACAGGTAAAATACCTGTAAAAAAAAAAAAATCTAGAAAATTCCTTCAAATAAATGCAGAACAGTGTACCCTATTTTTACAGATTTTTTTAAAATAATAATTTAATTTGTAATAATAATAACAATAATAATACATTTAATCTCTATAAAATCAAATATAATATTTTACTCAGACTGTACAAATTGACTTTTATAAATGAAAATATTGAGCTGCCTTTATTATTTTGGAAGGGGGTTCCTCATAAGTGGAAAATCATATTTGGGGCTCCTTCACCTTAAAATCCTTTCCACCTGTAGGGAACCTCACAAAGGAGGAGGTCTCCTTCTGTCTCCCACTGGCCAAAGACTCAGTCCTCCAAATGAAGGAGATCAGCACATTTCTGAAAGTTGTTCCACCTGTAGATAACAGCAAAGTCTTTTGCCATGTTCAGTGATGGACACTTACAGTACGTGTGTTCCTGTTAACATATTCATTGATCGTTTGCTCAACACTCTCATTACTTTTGGCAGCGTCTAAGCTGGCAGCTTCTTGTGAAGACAGGTATCACCTGGCCACGTGCCCAAACCACCTCTTAATGTTTTATTTAAGACCATTTAACCTTAAAGAAGGAAACGCAGATGAAGAATAAGAGGGATCGTTTTCGGTACTAAATGTCAGGCGTATAATTAGGCCTGGTGGAGTATTTGAGGCTGCAGGGGTTTTGTCTCCAGCTGAGGAGTAAAACATTGATTAACATTAACATGATTTGCATGTTGTGCAAGATCTTTGGCCGCTGTAACAAATTATTCATGGCAGTAGTTAAGGTCATACAAGATAAAGATTAGGCCAATCATTTCGCTGTAGAACATATTTACATCGGAAAGATAATCTCTCACACGTGGTCTGATGAAAAACAAAGGCGTTTTTATTTCATGGGAGCCAGTTTTGCCAAAAAATAAGACATTTACACACCCTCATGTTGTAACAAACCCGTATGACTTTCAGTGTGGAGCACAAAAGAAAACGTCAGGCAGAATGTTCATGCTGCGCTTTCCCACATAACCAAAGCAAAATCTGCTAAATCTTTGTGTTCCACAGAAGGCAGAGAGACATGCGGGTTTGAAACAGCATGAGGGCGAGCAAATGATGAGAGAAGTTTCATTTTGGCTGAGCGACTCCTTTAAGAACCCAGACAGAGGACTCGGAGAAACATAAGGCATTGAGTTTTGTTATTAAAATTAAAGAGACACTAGGAAGCATTCTAAATCTGCTGGACCATTCTGCTTTCTCAGATTCGGACTGCTTCTGGGTTTGTGTTCTCCTCAGGAACACGTTCAAGCCATATTTGTGAACTTGGCGTGAGTCTGGCTCATTCTAGATTCAGAGTCTGTTCTGTCTGTCTCTAGAGAGTCCTGTCAATGCATGCTCTGAGTTCTGAGCTGAACTTCAATCAGTCTTAAAACACTGCACTCTCTCTAACATTGTGTTCACTTCAGTGATGAATGAGATGGTTAATTAAAATTAATTGACAGATCACATGCACAGTTCTTGATGCATTTGAAGTTTAGTACAGCCTAAATGAAAGGGGTTTATTCTTTAGAGACAGAGAAAGAGGAAAAGGGAGAGCTGCATTGGAAAAAAGCTTACACAGTTACACAAACAATCCAGTGAACAAAAGGCTTTTGACAAATTCATGGTCTTACACTGCCCTCTACAGTCCAGAGTCTACTTGCACCTCGTTTCTCAACAATATTTATTATTATATATATATACATTATTATTATTGATAGTTATTTTGATAGAATTTGATAGAATAGTTATTTTGATAGAATTAATAATATAATTATTTTAAATATTTATTTATTTAAAATGTTACCTTAATTTTACAATTTTATTGATTACATTTTATTTATTAAATCATTTGGACTGACATTTTTGTTACTTTAGCATGCAGTTATAAATGAATAGCAGTATAAAGAAACTCATACAGGTTTGGAAAAACTTCAGGTTGAGTAACTGACGACAAAATGTTCATTTTTGGGGGATATCCATTTAAACATTTAATCCCTACTTTATAGAATGTCTATAAGAAAAAAAAATATATATAGTTACTTTAGTTTGGAGGGAAGAAGTCAAAGATTGTTGAACAAATAGCCTAGAAAGAAATAATGCATTACCTTTATAATTTTATATCTAAACTAAAGCATTCATGTACGAAAATTAATCAAATGTAAAAATAACTTAAGTGTGTTCATTACAAATAAATTATTAAAACTACAAAAACAGTTCACTGAAGTGCAGCGAGTGATTCCCTCTTTTATTGTTAGATTAACATTCTGATAATGATACAGACGTCCTATACTGTAATGCATGGATATAATATAATGTTACACAACAGATGTTTCCCCTCAACAGTTCCCTAAGCGTTCACTTAAAACAGAGCAGATTATGTCTATATATATTCTATATATGTGTGTATTTATCGGGATCGCGCGCCGTTATATGCACGCACTTCGGATGACAGTCAGCGCGAGAAGCGAGCGGAGAAAATGTACAAAAAAATATGTTTTTTTTTTTTCGCCAAAATAGCCCGTGCTAATTTACACTCATTTTGCCAGCACAGGTCACATATTACGTTAAACCGCGGAGAGGTACCAAATTGTCGCAGTTATAATGACGTACAGAACGCAATGCCTCAGAAAATCCGATCTGCATGTTTACATGACAGTCGCATTGGCACATATCTGATTTAAATCCGACTTATTTCCACATACGAATGAGGCCTGAACCCGATCTTGAAATATCCGAATGCATGCATGCATTTTCGTTTACACTGTCATAGAACAGACCCGATCTGTGTCACATATGAGCAAAAAATCGGAATTGGGTCACATTTAGGCCCAATTAGGCCTTAAAATGCCCAACTTAAAGCAGAAAAGAACATGTTTACAGCCTGGTTTCTGGTCTATATAGCTAATTTTGGCCTTCATGACAACTGTGAAGGGGTGAATTTTTTTGTTTTTATAACTCATCCATTTAAATTATATTAAGCCTTAAAGTTCTGCATAATTAAGGGTGTGGCCACTTGAGTGACAGGTAGATTGCCGGTGCTGACCGAGCGGCAACCTCCTGCTCTCTCTCGTGAAGCCAATAAGGAAGTGACTAAAACTGTAATTCATCGACTGGCCGCTTGAAGCTGGCTGCAAAAGGGAGTCATTCCCATAGACTCCCCATGTTAAAATGCCCAACTTTACAGCAGAAAAAAACATGTTTACAGCCTGGTTCAAAAAATGATTCTGGTCTATATTGCTAATTTTGCCCTTCATGACAACTGTGAGGGGGGTGATTTTTTTTATAACTCATCCGTTTAAATTATATTAAGCCTTAAAGTTCTGCATAATTAAGGGCGTGGCCACTTGAGTGACAGGTGGATTGCCGCTGCTGACAATAACGTCGCGCTAGGTGGGCGTGGCTTCAGCAACCAGCTCCCGCCTTTTTGCCCATTTTCAAATTTCCGGGAGAGTCGCGCGATGACGCGCTGCCAAGATGGCGACGGCTCGCTCTGCACACTTTGAGCTTCAAAACCGCTATTGAGGAGTCTATGAGTGACGTCACGGACACTACGTCCATATTTTTTTACAGTCTATGGTGCTGACACTGCCGTCGAGCTAGGTGAGCGTGGCTTCACCAACCAGCTCCCGCCTCTTCGCCCATTTTCGATTATCCGGGAGTGACACGAAGTGGCCTCCGCCCACTTTGAGCTTCAAAAACGCTCTTAAGAAGCCTATGGGTGACATCACGGACACTACGTCCATGTTTTTATACAGTCTATGGTGTAAACACGGATGTGGCTGTACCGGAATCGCGTTGGCATTAGCTGTGTCCCATAGCTGTGTCCCATGGTGAACATATTTAGACAGGTTTGTAACCCTGATTTTTTTAGGCAGTTAAGCATGAAATTAAACTGTTAATAAAAATAAAATAAAATAGAGTATTGATTAAAAAAAAAAATAGAACATTGTTCAGCTGTTTAGTGGCAGCTGTCACAGCTGAACAGTGCTCTGTATGGCCGGTTTGAGGGGCCGTTTACATGACAAAGTTTTCAGCCAAAAACAAGCAACTTTTTATGCATTTTGCCTGTTCGTTTACATGACAATGGTGTTTTTGGGACTGAACACATATTTTTGAAAATGGGTTTCAAAGTGCAAGTTTTTGAAATCACCACGTTATCATTTCCGTGTAAACACCCAAAACAGGAATCTTTGAAAATAGTGACGTCATACACGTGCGTAGTATGTGCTATGTATGTAGACATGCGCAGTACTTGTCTATTTTAAAGGCAAGTGCGAACAAACATACACAACAATGGCGGAGTACATGGTACTGTTGTTGCTGCTCGAGAGTTTGATAACGCTTCTTCAGCAAAGTATGGATTACTTCACCAATATTACAGTGGAGACGCATCTTATACAACATATAATCGTCACTTCCCTACAAGTACTGTTTACTAACAAGGTGACAGCGCCAACTAATGGCCCGGCATACGTAATACAGGGTTTTTGGCCGTTTTCTCAGATGTGTGTAAACGTGAATTGTTTTGAAAACGTTGTAGTGTATACGTGAAACTTTTTAAAAACGCACATGATAAACTTTTTCGTTTGTGACTACATCATTATTGTGTAATCCTTCAGATGCAGCTTTTGATATGGGATATGTATCGGAGTAAAAGTATACATTGGGGAATGAAGTGGAGTATAAGTAAAAGTTGGCTGAAATATAAAAACTCAAGTAAAGTACAGATACTCCCAAAAAATACTTAAGTACTGTAACAAAGTATTATTACTTTGTTACATTACACCACTGGTCAACTTGCAACTGTAGTTAACAGCAATTTGTTAGCATTCTGACAATAAATGTTTTTAGTTTCATTTTCAAAATAATCAGTGGTGGACTATAAGGAAGTACATTCTCGTACAAATGTGAATTACTAAGGTTTTTTTTTTTTCCTACAGGACAGCAACACTACAAAAATGTGGCCTTTTACAACAAGATGCATTGTTGTAGATTAAACTACCCAAAAGTATATGAAGTAGGCAACTTTAAATTGAACAACCTTGAACATATTCAGAAGTGAAATGCAACAGACACAGTAGTGCAGCAGTAATATTAATGTAAAACCATCATGACGAGTTCCTTTTCAGAACAATACTGTACATACCTTTACTTTTACTTTTAATACCTTAAGTATATTAGAACATGCAAGATAATACTTTTACTTAAATGGACTGTTCACTCAAAAATAATTTCTGTAATCATTTACTCACCAGGTTTTATCCTCCGAGTCTCTGAGGAGGTGCTGGCCGTTCACCAAGATTCACCTCACGAAGACCCCAGAACACATGGAGGCAGCGCTGGGCACAAAACTGTTGTTGTTTGTCTGATGTTAAACCTAAGCTGTTGTAAATAGTTGTAAAAAGTACTTTCAATAATGCATAGAACAATTTATTTTAATGTGCAAAATATATATATATATATATATATATATATATATATATATATATATATATATATATATATATATATTTTATTTATTTATTTTTTTTTTTTTTTACAGGACAAAAAAAAAATGTATAGAAGAATGTTTTGTGTACAAATTATAAGCTGCATTAAAAAAATGAACAATGTTCAAAATTACTTATCTTTTATTTACACATATGAACATGCATAACAAAAAATACAAAATGTACAGAAAATACTCAGGCTCATTTACAAATAAATGACATTACAAAATTGCAACATATTAATTACATTTTTAACTTACATTACAAAAATAAACAACAGAAATTAGGTTGTTTCATTGACAAAGTGACCTAAAAAAAAATTATGTACCCAATTTTTCCACTGTTTTCTCTTGCCTAATAGAAAATGGCTAATAAATCATTTATTTGTTAACCATTCTCTCAAGAAGAGAAAACTGTCTCTCTATTCTCTCCTCTGTCTCTCTCTGGAATATTGATTGGTCTTCCCTCACTCCCTCACCTGTCCCAGGACAGAGCAAATAAAACCATGCCTTTGAACAACAACAGAACAATGAATTTCTGCAAAAATGTGTGTATTAACTTGCTTACTTTGTATTTTTTAAGTCCTTCCCCAGCAGGTTCATTTTCTCCAGAATAGGCCTAAAACAAGAGGAAATGGAAACACTTATGAAAAATATTAAGACAGCGGTGCAATCGTAACATTAGAAAATATGACACGGCAGGACAAAATACTGAAGTGTTTATCCTGAACGCAATAGCACTTCAAATGCGCACTTCGGACTGCGCGCACTTCACTTTGGGACAGCCTTCGTCGCGCCGCTATGACGCGATCGCACTTCAAATGCGCACATCGAAGTGTGCGCACATCACTTTGGGACACAGCCTTTGGCTTTACTGTCAACTCGTGCCTCTGTGTCACTGTCTGAAGCCATGATGCGCTTAACAGCGCTGTTTATCGTTGTCCTCTGCTTCTATCAAGGTGAGTTAGCGTATTACTCTCGTTATGGTAATATTCGTATGATGTTTGTGGGATTGTGAGACGATATTGATCGATAAATCTCGTGACATGTTTACCTCTAAATCCTTTTCCTGGTGCGCACTGTATTTGAAAGTAAAAAGCATATCTCTGCTATTATTCTACATGTTTTTGTCTAATTATTCTCCTAAAGTACGATATTTTCCCCACTTTTGTGATGCGTGACAGCTTAGGAGGCACATTCCTGCTTTTGAATTTTATGTAAATAGGATGTGGTCGCCATTGTTTACATGTTGCCATATGCGTGCGCGTTCCCTATAGTATTCTCTTAAAAAATAGGTAAAAAAAAAAATATACAGACAGATGAACAAAATAAGGCGAAAACCAACTTGAAGACTATTAGTTAGGTGTAGGCCACCAGAACAGCTTAAATGCGTCTTGGCAATGATTCTGCAAGTCTAAGCAGGGCTTGACGCTAACCTTTCCCCCAAAGAGCACATGTGCTCCTAAACTGAAAAATTCTAATAAAAACATATTTAAAAACAAAATTAAGTGGCGCAATGCAAATTTTTCTAATTATGTGTTTTAGCTTCATATAGGTATATAAGGAGACATTTACAAGCACAATTATTGAATTAATCAGAATACAGAAAGTACACAAGGTTAAATATTTTTTTTTCAAGACTTTATTTAATAGGCTATTTATGTAATTATGTTTAGTCCTATTAAATTACATGTAGCTCACATTAGGTATGTGGCGGTTTTCACGATATACGTTGAAGTGTTTGTCACGGTATCACAATATATAATTTAGTAAGTGAAAAAAAAGTGTTGTCCTCCTAACAGGTTAAATAACTTTATTAAAGACATTTTATTAAAGAAAGACTTTGTTTAAAAAAACACACATACACAAATATAAAGTAAACAAGTGTTTCAAGATTAGAGATTAACGTTCAAATGAACGAAAGAATAATACTTTACAATAAGGTCCCATTTGTTAATATTAGTTAAAGCAGGTTAACATTGACTAACAATATGCAGTAGCTAGTAGTTAATGTTGACTAAATAAAAATAGTTAATGTTAGCGCCATTGAATAATATTAGCAGACACAACTTTTGATTTTATAATGTATCATTGAAAGTTGAAATTAAGATGAACTATGATTAATAAAAGCAGTCGTTGTTAATTCATGTTAACTAATGTTAATGGAACCTGTTAAAGGGTTAGTTCACCCAAAAATCTAAATTATGTCATTAATGACTCACCCTCATGTCGTTCCAAACCCGTAAGACCTCCGTTCATCTTCAGAACACAGTTTAAGATATTTTTAGATTTAGTCCGAGAGCTTTCTGTCCCTCCATTGAGAATGTATGTACGGTATACTGTCCATGTCCAGAAAGGTAATAAAAACACCATCAAAGTAGTCCATGTGACATCAGAGGGTCAGTTAGAATTTATTGAAGCATCGAAAATACATTTTGGTCCAAAAATAACAAAAATTACGACTTTATTCAGCATTGTCTTCTCTTCCGGGTCTGTTGTGAGCGCGTTCACAACGCTGCTGACGTGTTTTCTGGTGCTCCCAATAACAAAGATCATGGGCGCCGTATGAGGGGGGAAAAGTTAGGACAATTCCAAGGGCCCCTGACTGACAGGGGCCCCAACAAATAGGTAAAAACTAATTTAAAATTTTTATTATATTATACACTATATAAACCATCATTGAGTATATTTCAAATAATAATAAAATGAATGATGTCTTTGATTTTACTTATTTTGGCAATAAAAGTTAAATATCACCATTGACCAAAAAATAAACCATCCATATTGACCGACCACCCCCCTGTATCTGCATGAAATGGTTTGGTCCTGCCTTAGCGCACTCATCAGTGACGGTGTTTAGTTAGTTGCAGACAGTCAATCAATGCACAGCGCGCTAGAAATTCAGAGACCATAATTTTGAGTAGTAAAATTAAATCTGGTTTTCAGAAAAGGAAAGAGAGAAAAGAGGAAGAGGAAAGACAAAAGAAAGGGTGTCGTTCTGTATCCCAGTTTTTCACCAAGAAAGGTGGGTAACGTTAGCCTTTAGTCTGTGAGTGTTATTAACCTGTTGTCCAGAGTGAAATAAGCTAGCTATATGCAGGCTAGTGTTAGCCTGCATTTCATCAACATTTAATCAGTGCAGGGAAACGTTTAGCAAGATATTCATATTAAATCATTGTCCATGCCACTTTTAGCAGACTTAACAACAGATGAGTCAGCAGCACCCCAGTCTCCCCATAACTGCACCTCTCCCTGTCCCAGTGAAGAAGGGGAGCAACACTGTGTTAATGACTTAGCTTCATTCCCGGGAGTCTGTGTGGGGTTCTCTGTCTCTCTTGCTCTTTTTTACCATAACAAAAAAGAAAATGAAATATTTATTAATGACAGAAATCAAACACAAATTATTTTCTCACATAATGACCATTATGACATAAATAAAAAATAAATAAATAATAAAACAACCTCCTGTCTGTACTGGATGCAGTTAGAAACAATGAGTAGCTTACCTCAACCTGCATGTAAGTTACAGACAATATTAAAATAATCCAGCTGGATGTGTTCATTTAGACTGAATTTTGGCCGTTAAATGACATAGATACAGACTTTATTATTCCCATCATGAAGGGCAATTTATTTGAGAAGCTTACACACACACACACACACACACAAATCTATTGTATCTAATATACGTAATCAAGTGGTGGTAATACAGAACTATAGGTAATTTGTGTCAATGTTCTGTAGTGTTAGTGTCATTTATTGGAATATGGCATATTTTAATATACTGTGTATATGACTGTTTATCCAGCTCTGGCTTTCGAATGAATGATGTGCACAGACAAGGTAGAGTATGTTGCATGATTTTATAAAAGTATGATGTATTGCGACATCAGAAACGAAGAAAAACAAAATAATGACTATTGTAACGTTTGACGTAAAGCAAGTCAAATGTGTAGTTTCTTATGTCTCATTAGAACTACAGAAACGCAACCCGATCTGGCAATCTTACATAGTGTGGTAATAGCAGATATAGGGACGTAAAGCAGAGGCATAAGTGCCTTTCACCCTGTTATGACTTGATGAACCACTGAAACAATTTTGGAAACATTATTTTAAGGTAAAAATTTTTACATAGTGTTGCTTTAAGAACATTTTTATGGTGGCTTTTAATCTTGCATCAAATAGTGAACTGCATACTGTATGCAGACTTGTATTGTGCTAGTACTAGTATTGAACTACAAGAAGCAAGACAGTTGCAAGCCTTTGATTAGAGTTATGTAAAGCTTTTGATGGGACTGTTAGGTCCTAGAGATGTGGGGACAACAGCTGCGCAGAGGGGGCCCAATTAGATAAAATGCTGAATAAAGTCGAACACTACATCTATTTCACTACAAAATGCAGTATTGTGAACGCACTCACAACAGACCCGGAAGAGAAGAAAATGCTGAATAAAGTCGTATTTATTTTTATTTTTGGACCAAAATGTATTTTCAATGCTTCAACAAATTCTAACTGACCCTCTGATGTCACATGGACTACTTTGATGATGTTTTTATTACCTTTCTGGACGTGGACAGTATACCGTACATACATTTTCAATGGAGGGACTGAAAGCTCTCGGACTAAATCTAAAATATCTTAAACTGTGTTCTGAAGATGAACGGAGGTCTTACGGGTTTGGAACGACATGAGGGTCGTTAATGACATAATTTTAATTTTTGGGTGAACTAACCCTTTAAGTGTTACCAAATAATAACAAATCGGTTAGATAGGCCATGTTTTAGGTTAGATTAAGTGAATATAAATATCTGAATGACTGTGAACCATTTACACAGTTCAGAAAGTAGCAGCTGCTTTTGATGATTTTAAACCATCTGTAATGACAGGCAAAGCAATCGTGATTACGTAATAAAAACAGTTACTCACACTTGTGTGTTGCAATATAGTCAGCATAGCAACGTCTTTAAGTTTCAATCTTTCTGAAAATCCTGCGTCGAATTGTGCCTTGTTTGTAAACAGATATGCTGTAAAATGAAGTGAACAAAGGACAACGTTCTTACTGACACGGTCTGGAAGTTCATCACATAAAAATTATCGTCTGGTTTCTGCGTAGACCTGCGTTTGTTGAGTTTTGAAACTTACAGAATGTTTTTATAACACAAACCTCAGCCTCTAAACGATCAAGGGAATTTTGATTTCTAAGTTCATGACCACTTTAATAAAGCTTTTATACGTTTAACAAAACCTCATTGTAGTGTTTTAAAAACTTAAAGGGATACTCCACCCCAAAATGAAAATTTTGTCATTAATCACTTACCTCCATGTCGTTCCAAACCCATAAAAGCTTTGTTTGTCTTCGGAACACAATTTAAGATATTTTGGATGAAAACCAGGAGGCTTGAGACTCCCATAGACTGCCAAGTAAATAACAGTGTCAAGGTCCATAAAAGGTATAAAAAGTATCGTCAGAATACTCCATCTGCCATCAGTGGTTCAACCGTAACATTATGAAGTGATGAGAATACTTTTGTACACTAAGAAAACAAAAAGAACGACTTTATTCAACAATTGTTTACATGGTTACTGGGGTTTTCATTCAGTGAATCTCCTTCCCTCGCTCCACCTTGATCTGTGCTCATTTGAATTAAGTATTTTTTTTTTTTTAAGTTCAGTAACCATATGAGGCTGTATTGCTGTTTTTCCATAAATAAATTGAAGAAATTAATATGTTTGCTATAGGCTACTGTGTAAGTTAGGCTGTTTAAGAAATTGCATTCGCACTCATGCTCCTAAATACTTTTTCCTATTTTTAGTCGCAAATGCGAGTGAACTGCTTGCACTGTCGAGCCCTGCTAAGGACATGGGACACGATTCCTTCATTTGAGATTTTGATAATAAGATAAACTTAAACTGTGTGTTATGCCTAAAATTTTATTGTGATGTTTCTGTTTTGTGATATTTTCCAGTTGGCTCCAAAGCACTGCTAAGTAAAGTTTCAGGAGAAAATTCTGGACCACATGATGCAGAAGACGGTACAAGTGTTTTACCGAGCACAGCTGCAAATGGGCCAAAAAGTAATGACGTAGACGCTTCAAATAATAATGATCCAGATAACAACATTGGTGAAAAACCAAAAGCAGAACAGAAGAACCCATCTGAAAGCAATAAAGACAATAAGGAAAATCCCCCTCAAACTCCTGAAGAAACTCAAAGCAAAAATAATAAAGCAAACGATCCAAAGAGTAAAACCCAAACTGAAGATGTTAATGAAAACACCCCCCCGGAAAATGCTAAAAAAGATGAAACGGAGTCAAAAAATGAAGGAAATGTTAAAGACAAGCAGCACGCACTTTCCCAAAATGAAACAAACAATCCAAAAAACAAAAATGAAGCTGCACCAAAAAAAGAGCCTAAAGAGAAGGCGACCACAGCTGCACAAAATATAGCAGATGATGGACAAGCAGGCTCTAAACCTGCTGAAGGTGGTGGAGGACAAACAAAAGACGATGAAACCGGTCAACAGGAGCATAAAGACGTTGTAGGTGAAACAAGTGGTGAAAAGGGTGACAAGAAGACGACCACAGCTGAACAAAATATAGCAGATGATGGACAAGCAGGCTCTAAACCCGCTGAAGGTGGTGGAGGACAACCACAAGACGATGAAACCGGTCAACAGGAGCATAAAGACGTTGTAGGTGAAACAAGTGGTGAAAAGGGTGACAAGAAGCCGACCACAGCTGAACAAAATGAAGAGGGTGGAGATGAAACAGATGGCAAGAGTGAAGAGCAGTCACCTGGACCTGAGACCCCTGCAGACGAAGGCGTACAAAATGGTGATTCAGTAAATGACACTGAAGATGAAGATGGTGACGATACTGCTGATGAACTTTCAAATGAACAGGATACATCTAACAGCAAAACCGAAAAGAAGGACAATAAAGTGAACACTTATCAACAAGAGGAGAGTGCAGAGAACAGCCACTTCTTTGCCTATCTGGTCTGCGCTGTTATACTGGTGGCTGTGCTGTATATCGCCAGTCACAACAAGCGCAAGGTTAGTGGGTCTGTTTGTACATGCACCATCTTCCATCCTGGAGACTTTGTGTTTTTAGTTTTTCGCTGCTGTATATTAAAGATGTCAAATAGCAATTAAATGACAGTCATTTCTTTCGCCTTTGCTTGCAGATCATTGCCTTCGTCGTTGAGGGCCGGCGATCAAGAGGCACACGGAGACCCAAGACATCTGATTACCACAAACTCGACCAGAATGTAAATAGCATTACGTACACACACACACACACACACACACACACACACACACACACACACACACATAGCGAGTTAAGACTCTTATCTATTCATTTTATTAAATTTTTTTTGAAAAAGACAAAAAAAAAACTCTAAATTAAAATTCCTATAAATAATGTTTTTATTAAGCATAAAGTAAAAATAAATCTGATAAATCTGTCTTAATATCATATTGAAGGAAAAATGTAAAGTTAGGTCATAAACCATCTTAGTTTTTAATTTTATACTGTTCTCTGAGGTCCACTTATGTTATATAGATTTTGAACCATCTGTAACGACAGGAAAAGCAATCGTGATTACGTAATAAAAACAGTTACTCACACTTGTGTGTTGCAATATAGTCAGCATAGCAACGTCTTTAAGTTTCAATCTTTCTGAAAATCCTGCGTCGAATTGTGCCTTGTTTGTAAACAGATATGCTGTAAAATGAAGTGAACAAAGGACGACGTTCTTACTGACACGGTCTGGAAGTTCATCACATAAAAATTATCGTCTGGTTTCTGCGTAGACCTGCGTTTGTTGAGTTTTGAAACTTACAGAATGTTTTTATAACACAAACCTCATCATCTTATGTGTCAAACGATCAAGGGAATTTTGATTTCTAAGTTCATGACCACTTTAATAAAGCTTTTATACGTTTAACAAAACCACATTGTAGTGTTTTAAAAACTTAACAGGATACTCCACCCCAAAATGAAAATGTTGTCATTAATCACTTACCCTCATGTCGTTCCAAACCCATAAAAGCTTTGTTTGTCTTCGGAACACAATTTAAGATATTTTGGATGAAAACCGGGAGGCTTGTGACTGTCCCATAGACTGACAAATAAATAACAGTGTCAAGGTCCAGAAAAGTAAAAGCATCATCAGACTACTCCATCTGCCATCAGTGGTTCAATCGTAACGTTATGAAGTGATGAGAATACTTTTTGTACACGAAGAAAACAAAAAGAACGACTTTATTCAACTATTCCTCTCCTCTGTTTCTCTCCAAATCAGCATAGCGCCATTTTAACAAATCTGAGCAGTACGCAGCCAGCTTATGCTCTTCTGTGTTATGCTCTTCTGAGGAATTGTTGAATAAAGTCGTTATTTTTGTTTTCTCTGTGTACAAAAAAGTATTTTTGTTGCTTCATAACATTACGGTTGAATCACTGATGGCAGATGGAGTATTCTGACAATGCTTTTCATACTTTCCTGGACCTTGACACTGTTATTTATTTGGCAGTCTATGGGACAGTCACAAGCCTCCCGGTTTTCATCCAAAATATCTTAAATTGTGTTCCGAAGGGTTTTTTTTTTTTTTTTTTTTTTTTTACGTGTTTGGAACGACATGGGGGTAAGTGATTAATGACAAAAAATTCTTTTTGGGGTGGAGTAACCCTTTAAGTATGCTAAATCAGTCATGTTTTGCGACCAACATGCATGGATGAAAATGAAAAACATAAAACAGGAAATGATTTCATAGAGAGGAGCTGTGTAGACCCTCCTTTGACTTTTTATGACAAGACAAAGTTAGTTCAGAAAGTAAAATATCATGTAGTGTGAAAACTCCCCGAAACTTTTATTATATTTGTAAAAAAAACGGATTTATTAAAAAAACTTAAATGTATTCTCACATATATTCAAGGTGTTCAAGGAACATATGTCGTTATTATGATTAGTTTTCACGTTTTACTTGGTCACACCACATGACATTTTGAGAGAATGTGGAATTTTAGAAAATTGCAAGTTTCTTAATGTTATGAAAGGTTTTGAAAATAATGTGACGAGGATATGTTTTAAGCTATGTTTTCTCTTTATCAGTTACACGCTTATTTGTCATTAACCCAAATGCAAGTTAAACTCGGTTATGCAGCTAAACAAAAAGCTTGCTAATAGAATGTAACCTAATTATGTTGAGCTGCGACAAAATACACAATTGAAATCATGAGAACAACACTCTGGTTTTGCACCTTGTCCACCATCAGCCAAACTGTCCCGTTCTGAAATATAACTGCAGACGTTCTTATCGTTCTTCGAACCCGTTCAGCCGATTGTGGAAAACAGTTATTGCCACTCTATTACATTACATTAAGTAACAGTTTTTACTACAGTAGAAATTTAGTTGTTAAACCAATCAATTCTCTTACATTTGAATTGAAATTGAATTGTGTGTTCTGTGTTTTGTTTTCCAGTGAGAAAACCCAGTCAGATGAGTCAGCGGTGGATGAATCTAAATATTTGAACTGTGATTTTGAAACTTGAATTATCCATAATGAGGCATATATCACCACTCACAGAGACTGTCTCCAACTTGTCCAAAATGATATTAATAGTGACAAATTCTCATCCATCCGTAGCATGTCGGGTATGTTGAAAACAATGTCTCTTGTAGTTCTAAAATTTCTGGCATCAGGATCTTCAGTCAGGTTTAGAAATACGAACACAGCGGTACATATTGAAGATGTTGGTTCTGTGGCCTCTCGTTCTATTTGATTTCCGAGCCTTTTTTGGTAGAGTTACGTAGTTGTCTTTGTTTTGCCTTTTTCTCGATTTATTGCTGGCCGAAATGTGTAATACAGAAGGAACCGATATGTATATGTTGACTGCTTTTTCATGCAGATGATGAATGGCGTTTTATGGGAGACTGGGAATGATTGAGGTTTGAAATGTTCTGAGGGCTGTTGTACCACTTCTTGAAGCTGATCGAACACATTTTTTGGGACAGGGTAATTCTTTCTACAGGTGTGGATTAAAAAAGAAGTGGCAAGCTTTTGTTCTTATGTTAAATATGTTCAAAACACAGTGAAAGCAACTTAACTGCTCTATGAATGCTAAATTAGCTTTGAAAGGCTCAACAAAAAGGATTTTATTTGCTGGCCCAGTTAGACCAGTAGTTCAGATTTATAATTGCCCCTTTCACTGGCCCTATATATAATTTTTTTTTATTTTTATTAAATTGTTCTTTACCAAAACATACTGTAAATTATTAGGGTTTAAAGCAATAAAAGCCAGAAATTAACTGCAAATTTAATTGCATACAGTGTGCAGGCCATCTATGCTGTGAGGTGTTTGAGTCCGTTTATATTGTATTTGAATTTATCAGTCAAGTGGTTCGGTTGTGGTTTTCTGCATTTGGACACTACACTACAGCCCTGATTTTGACAAGTTCCACTTTTCATTCTTTTAAAAGGTTCTGCTCAAGTGACTTTAATGTTGAAAGAAGCCATCCAGTTCAATGATGCATTTGAAATATGATTGTTTTTGGTGTACAGTAGGATTATAATTGATTTATGAAGCAAGATTTCTGTGCCAAATCTAGATGATGCCCAGGAATGAGAAACAAACGGATATATATTCATACTCCCCTCTTATCCTAAAAGTGGGAAATATTGTGGATGTTTTATTTGGTGTGATTTCAAAGACCGTTGTCCCTACTGTGATTCCTGCTGTATTCTCCGTTAAGCCTGTGATTGATGATTTGACATTGAACCAGTGGCTTTGCACAACCATTTTTCTTGAAATTCTGGACCTATTTTGAATTATTACGTGGGTAGAAATATATGAGGGGGGTTTAACTTACCTATTTACTGTGGTCAATCTTTTATCACTATTTAATCTTTTTCACAAGTGATACTCTTTCTACACTGAAAAGAGATGGAATAAAGGTTAGATTTTCCCTCTGACTGGTCTCTTCTTGGTTATTATTGTGAACTAAGACTAAACAACTAAAACAACTAAAAACTTCAATAAACATTACCTGAAATAAAAAATAAATACATTTTTTTTAATTCAACATTGTAGGTTGAAGTACTAAAATAAAACTAAATAATCCTCTTAAGTTTATTTAAAATTAAATAGACTACAAATAAAAACTAATATGTAAACTACCAGTCAAAAGTTGAACAGTTAACAGTAATATTTTTACTGTTTTTTTTTTTTATTTTTTTTAAGAATTCTCTTCTGCTGGCCAAGCCTGCATTTATTTGATCCAAAATACAGCAAAATCAGTAATATTGTGAAATATTTTTAGTATTTAAAATAACTGTTTTCTATTTGAATATATTTATAAATGTAATTTATTCCTGTGATCAAAGCTGCATTTTCAGCATCATTACTCCAGTCTTCAGTGTCACACGATCCTTCAGAAATCATTCTGCTGATTTGCTGCTCAAGAATTTTTTTTTTTTTATTATTATTTTAACATTTTGTTTCAGGATTTTTTGATGAATAGAAACATCCAAAGATCAGCATTTATCTGAAATAAAAAGCTTTAGTAACATTATACACTTGTTACAGGTCCCGGGCAGTTTTCTGCCATCATTTAGTTGTTCTTTAATGACCTATATTTGTTTCTCCCAGTAAGACTTACTTTAAGTTTTTCTGGTCCACCTTTCTCGTCATATTCTGGACAAGCCCTCTATCTCCAGGATACAGAGTGATTCCCTTTAACCAAAGGTCATAATATTTTTTTCCTTTTTCACTTGACAGTCTGCTGTTTTCACTTGCAATTCTGTAATCTATGGAAATGAGTTCAAGAGGAAAAGTAGTTGTGATGCTTCCCATTGAAGCCCTCTCATGGGTAACAGGCTTCTTTTGCTTAATAAATGAACTTTCTAATACATTGCTTTCTAATTACTGATAGATGTCAGCTGGTGTCTTGGCTTTCTATGCCCTTTTGCCACTCCCTTTCTTCATGTGTTCAGTACTTTTTCCCTGGGTTATTCCATTTTATTATACAGAACTTAATTTCTGAACGTATTTGTATTGTTTTCAATACATGGCTTGTTACAGACATCTGGTGAACATTTCATGTCAACAGCACATTTAGAAATATATTTGCTGAGAAAAATGGTGATGTGTTTAATACTTATTTTACCCACTGTATATAAATAGAAATAGAAATAAACATAAATATAAATTAAATATATACAAAAATTTAATTTGTTATTCAGACTATATGTGGGGTGGTCACACACTATACCATTCAAAACTTGGAGTCAGTATAATTATTATTATTTTTTAAAAGAAATTATAGAAACAAATACTTTTATTTAGCAAAGATGCTTTAAATTGATCAAAAGTGTCACAAAATGTTACAAAAGGTTTCTATTTGAGATAAAAGCTGTTCTTCTGAAAATTCTGTTAAAGAAACTTAAAAAAAATTGTACTCTGCTGTTTTCAACATAATAATGTTTTTTGAGCAGCAAATCAGAATATTAGAATGATTTCTGAAGGATCATGTGACTGGAGTAATGATGCTTAAAATTCAGCTTTGAAATCACAGGAACAAATTACATTTAAAAATATATTCATAGAAAACTTTTACTGTTTTTGCTGTACTTTGGATCAAATAAGTGCAGGCTTGGTGAGCAGATGAGAATTCTTTAAAAAACATTAATAATAATAATAATAATAATAATAATGCATTTTATTTGTAATGTGTTTTTTTCTAAAACCCAAAGTGCTACAGTAAAACTAAAACACATAAAAGAACAATTCAAAAATACAAGAAGTAATTAAAAACAACCTTAAATAAATGCATCTTAATCAAATTTTTAAAGCAATCCAGATTTGGTGCATTTCTGCAAGGAAGTGTATTCCATAATTTAGGGGCTTTGCATGAAAAAGCTCTTTTCCCCATAGTCTTAAGTTTGCATGAGGGCTGATAAAGTAAAAGAGAACTGGCAGAGTGGAGGGAGCGAGAACGAGCTCATGAACTTATAAAGAGCAAAGATACACTAGTGCAGTCCCATGCAGTGCTTTGTATGTTAAAATGAGAATTTTTAAAATTAATACATAGCACTGAAAGCCAGTGTAACTGTGAACGCACAGTGTAATGTGTTCCTGTGGAGTAAGCACATTGAATGTACTGGAAGGCCAGAAAAATCATTAAAAAACTTACTTTTTAAAAACTTTTGACTGGTAGTGTATTTAAAATAAATAAATAAATAAATTACAAAAGCACACAAAATTTCTAAAACTAAAATTTTGAATGAATACACGAAATATAAAATAAAATTAAAATTATTAACAAAAACTATAATGACACTCGATGACACTAAATTTGCATTGATTGACCTGAATGTAAACGTTCAAATAATAATGAAAAACCCTAAAATGTAAAAATAAATAAATAATAGTTTAACAATAATTTACTGCATTCTGTCATTTGATAAAAACGGATCTGATCATTAAATATCCATGAACAGAATCTTTTGCAGCAACACAGGCGTATAATCACTTACTGTCATAGAATAGTCATATTTACTACAATGGGGCCTTAAAAACCCGAGAAAGTCCGCCAATACAACATTAATTGTAACATAATAATAATAATAATAAATTAATTAATTATATATATATTTTTTAAACAGCAACAACCCCATTAATTCTACTACTACTACTAATAGTAACAACAACAATATAAATTATTTATTTAAGAATGCTTCATAGGTTATTGGCCGTAAGTAAACAGTAAAAAGTTTATACACACCTTGAATCTGATCGATGGTGGAAACAGCAGAAGGAGACCAAACTGATCTGAGAGCGTCATACAGGAAGAAGAAGTGAGTGAGTGCTGGAGATTAAAGCGAAAAGGATGGAAACAGAGCCATATAACGCAATTTAACGCGCCTTTATTTCAATGAACTAGAGTTAAAGGCGATGGACGAGTTTCCCCAGCTAATGTGTTCGTGATCTGGAAAACACAGACTGTCGTTATTACCACGGTAAGACTTTATAAAGCTTTATAATCTAACATTAGCCAACTAACTGCACAAGTTCACACTCATCATACTGTATCATAACGATTCACCATTAAAAAAAAATTAATCAATAAAGGCGGCCCTAGCTGTTGGTTATTTTGTGATATGATAGAAAATAATGTAAAGTGAGTTTGAATGTGATATATCACTTGTTTGGAGATGTAACACTTTATTTTATCTCTGTGTGATTTAATTTGTCAGCACAGTCAATAGTATTACTTGTTCACTACTTAGTAGTTTATATTATACTCACTAATAAGTAAGAATACTTTTTTTTATTTTTACTGTACCTTTAAGACTTATATGTAAACGAATGTGTCCTTCATTAAGTTGATATAGTTGCATAGTAAATCTGTGTAACACTGAATTATTTCATTCACAAGTGCAAGAGAAATCCAGTTTTGTTTGTGACATGTCCTCGTTTATATCACAGGGTTGGAGGCGTAGGTTGAAGACGTTGGCCACATGATGTTGGACTACGCCGATGTGAGTTTGACTCCAGATGAACGGGTGCGAGCCTTGACCCAGAAGAGCAGCACGGTGGACATGAGTGAAGGTACTTCTCCATCTCATGCATTTCAAACACACTCCCCACGTGTACGCCGAGGAGGGCAACACAGAGCACGCCTTTGTCCTCTACAACATATACATCACGTAAGAAGACCTGAATGATGCTCTCGCTCCATCTGTTGCATTTTAAACAGACACTAAACTGAAAATGAAAGCTCTTTTATCATTTACTGACCTTTATGTCGTTCCAAACTTGTCTGTCTACTTATTCTGAGACTTGAAAAAGTGTTTTTCTGCAAAAGAAAGAAATTAAAATGGGTTGGGAACAAGTTGTAAATTACTTGTAAATTGCTATAATTATTTTTGGGTGGGTTATCTCTTTAATGGGAGTCTCCGTTGTGTGTGTAGTGTTGATATATATTTTACTTATAAAATTATAAAACTCTAAACCCTTTTAACTACCAAACCCACCAATCTAAAAACTCAAAAACCACCCAGAATATAAGCTGTGTATGTGTATCGATAATCTCAAGTTTTCATCATACCTTGTTGGTTGTCTAAATTTAGCTGTTGTTCCTCACACAGAAGCTAAAGGATACCTTGATTGGTTGTCTAAAGTTAGTGTTTCCTCAATTTAGCTGTTGTTCCTCCTCAAGCACAGAAGCTAAAGGAGATGTATGACCGAATTGCTGATGTTCATCCTCAAGCAGAGCAGCTAAAGAAAACATTTACATGAGGAGATATGAAAACCATTTTTCCCCAATCACATGCTTTTATGAGTTTATCAGCAAAAACATGATTCATCATTCCTTTATTATGATGTGACACTGGCTGGTCTACCTGGATGATTCGCTAAAGGCTTGTCAAAACAATATTAATACCAACAATAAAAAATTCCATAAAAAATTATCTCCCAAAAACACAGACAAACAAAGAATAATTTCCATAAAAAAAAAACTTCCATAAACAGAGACTTTGATTTAAGCTTGAATAAATCCCAGCTGTTTCTGAGGCAGTAGTTCACCCCAAAACATTAAACTTTATATGTAGGTCAGCAGCTACCAGCACTCACGCTCAGGCCATCCAAGACTTAAACCAATTTCTTCGAGAACAGCAAACAAAATAACAGTAAAAAAAAATTTTCGCTGAAACCATTTTCCTTTGAGAGTCAAAATTTGGTGATTCATAATATGTAGGTCAGCAGCTACCAGCACTTTGAGAGTCAAAAAAGCATATCAGGCATGTTTATACATGCTCGTAACAGCAGCTTATCAGTCCTTCAGTCTAAACTGTTTCTTCAATTCAGTGACTTTTGGAGGAACTGGAGCGCTGAATGAGTTGGCAAAACCCGGCATCACAGGATCATACACCGGTATTTCGGCTCATGTCGAGTCGGAGTGACTGTCAGGCGTCCGAAAGTGAATCTTTATCTACTAAAATTACTTACTAAATCAGAATTCTAATCTATATATAACCAAATGTTTAAGACGGTTCAATCCGATTTGGTGAACTGGTTCATCCAATACATTCTTATTCTTCTCCTGTTTGTTTGTTTTTTAAACAACATTTAATCTATATAGAATCTAAAGTGTTACAATAGAAAGGAACATAGAGAAGATGCATAGCAGTTTAGTACTTATGAGACCTGTCACAGAAAGACTTGATATTTGCTACCCTAATAAGATAGATAGATAGGTAGGTAGATAGATAGATAGGTACAGTTTAATACAGTTTAATACAGTTCTTGGATAAGTTTTACCAATACAGTGCATTAAGACATCTGACTGGAGAATACAGTTGTCTTACTGCAGTCATCATTCAGATATCGCTGTCGCTCTGCTCCACAGACTCACCCCACTCAAACAGCCTTCCTGTCCAGCGCTGACCTGCATACTCACTGCTCATAACAGATGATGCTGCCGGAGTCCATTGCCATCGTCTGCTCTCCAAAATGAGATGCAATGGACACTTAAAGGGGTAGTTCACCCAAAAATCAACATTCTGTCATTAATTACTCAAACCCATAAGACCTTCGTTCATCTTCTCTGTCATAATAAGATACTTCAAAATACCCATAAGATACCCTCGTTCATCTTCAGAACCAATTCACCAAAATAAAATAACATACATACACAGTTGAAATATACACATTTAAAATAATTTGTATCATAACAAACGGAACTGAACTAAAGGTCAACTTCCCACATTCCAAAAGGACTTCCTCACATAAACATATTTTAGTTTAAGCAATTGGTGCATCCATCTGAAAGAGTTCCACTGTTCTATGATTTTTGTTGTATTATTATTTTTTTTTAAGCTTTTGGTGCATCCATCTGAAAGAGTTCCACTGTTCTATGATTTTTGTTGTAAAGTCTTGATCAAAATATACTCTGCCCCCCTGTAAGTTATCTCTTTCTTTGTCCAGACAGCCTGTAAAGGCTGATTTATATTTCTGCATCGGACCTACGCCGTAGCCTAAGCATAGATGCACACCCTATGCTGTAGCCCGAACCCCTTCCTCCGTATGTACTTGAGTTCGGTGTGTGTTTATAATGTGCACGCGCGTCAATCCTACGCGGACCGCAAGCGCTGTGATTGGTCTGCTAGAACCCCTTCCTCCGTATGTACTTGAGTTCGGTGTGTGTTTATAATGTGCACTTTAATATATTTTAATGTTACACACCTTCTTATATCCTATTAAAACAAAGCAAAGAACAAGTGTCTTATAATTTATTATACTTCATAACATAATAAATCAGTAGTTAAATGTGACAAACGACGTTGGTCTGCCGTGGTACAAGTCCTTGTGGAGATTGAAAGAATGCCATATCCTCTCCTATTCCGTTGATGTCTCCTTTTTGTAGTTTTAAATAACGATTTAATGATTTGATATTTATTTGCCGCCATCACGGCTATAAGGCTTCTCCAACAAGCCGCTCCATCTTTGGCTTTTGTCGTGGTACTGCAGTTACACCAGCAACATGCCCGTGGACACTGTAGACTAGCGGTCTGCATGTGTACTGCACGCCGACGCAGCCAACGACGCAGAAGTATGAATGAAAACTGATGCATAGCCTACGATGTAAAGGCTGCGGCATAGGTCTGACGCAGAAGTATAAATCAGCCTTAACACTCGTTGTTTCATGTTCCGTGTCAAAAATCTGACCACAATGGACCTTAGTTGTGATTTCATTGGGGATTTTTGTTGATAAAGTACGATACGCTTGTACTGTTGTCAGGTGTTCAGTGATACTGCAGGCCTCTTTCAAAAGCCTTTCCACAAATCCCATGAAGTCGGTTCCTTCTCTTATCCAGTAGATCTGTATATTATTTTACCAAGATTTATTTTCTAGATAATCAGTACTTTAGCGCAGCAATTTGTTTTGTTGTATAAGAAAGCTTACAGCTTGCGCTGAGAGCTGCTGTTTTTCTTCCACCTCAACAAATCGCAAATCTCTAAATCAGAGTCAGTTTTTACCATGCCGATCGAACACGTGGCATCCCACTGGAAGTCCATGGAATTTTACATCTTAAAGATACATCTTTTACATCTTAAATATAAATATATTAGGTTGTCTGTGATTTTTAAAGTTGGAAAAGTCATTTAAGTTAATAATCCTATATTGAGTATATACAGGTCCTTCTCAAAAAATTAGCATATTGTGAAAAAGTTCATTATTTTCCATAATGTAATGATAAAAATTAAACTTTCATATATTTTAGATTCATTGCACACCAACTGAAATATTTCAGGTCTTTTATTGTTTTAATACTGATGATTTTTGGCATACAGCTCATGAAAACCCAAAATTCCCTATCTCAAAAATTAGCATATCATGAAAAGGTTCTCTAAACGAGCTATTAACCTAATCATCTGAATCAACTAATTAACTCTAAACACCTGCAAAAGATTCCTGAGGCTTTTAAAAACTCCCAGCCTGGTTCATTACTCAAAACCGCAATCATGGGTAAGACTGCCGACCTGACTGCTGTCCAGAAGGCCATCATTTGACACCCTCAAGCGAGAGGGGTAAGACACAGAAAGAAATTTCTGAACGAATAGGCTGTTCCCCAGAGTGCTGTATCAAGGCACCTCAGTGGGAAGTCTGTGGGAAGGGAAAAAAGTGTGGCAAAAAACACTGCACAACGAGAAGAGGTGACCGGACCCTGAGGAAGATTGTGGAGAAGGACCGATTCCAGACCTTGGGGGACCTGCGGAAGCAGTGGACTGAGTCTGGAGTAGAAACATCCAGAGCCACCGTGCACAGGCATGTGCTTTTGAACCAAGGAAACAGCGGCATAAGCGCCTGACCTGGGCTACAGAGAAGCAGCACTGGACTGTTGCTCAGTGGTCCCAAAGCCCTTTTTTCGGATGAAAGCAAATTTTGCATGTCATTCGGAAAATCAAGGTGCCAGAGTCTGGAGGAAGACTGGGGAGAAAGAAATGCCAAAATGCCTGAAGTCCAGTGTCAAGTACCCACAGTCAGTGATGGTCTGGGGGTGCCATGTCAGCTGCTGGTGTTGGTCCACTGTGTTTTATCAAGGGCAGGGTCAATGCAGCTAGCTATCAGGAGATTTTGGAGCACTTCATGCTTCCATCTGCTGAAAAGCTTTATGGAGATGAAGATTTCGTTTTTCAGCACGACCTGGCACCTGTTCACAGTGCCAACAACCACTGGTAAATGGTTTACTGACCATGGTATTACTGTGCTCAACTGGCCTGCCAACTCTCCTGACCTGAACCCCATAGAGAATCTGTGGGATATTGTGAAGAGAAAGTTGAGAGACGCAAGACCCAACACTCTGGATTATGCTATCGCCCCCTATCGAAGCATCCTGGGCCTCCATAACACCTCAGCAGTGCCCACAGGCTGATTGCCTCCATGCCACACCGCATTGAAGCAGTCATTTCTGCAAAAAAAAGGATTCCCGACCAAGTATTGAGTGCATAACTGAACATAATTATTTGAAGGTTAACTTTTTTTGTATTAAAAACACTTTTCTTTTATTGGCCGGATGAAATATGCTAATTTTTTTTTAGATAGGAATTTTGGGTTTTTCATGAGCTGTATGCCAAAAATCATCAGTATTAAAACAATAAAAGACCTGAAATATTTCAGTTGGTGTGCAATGAATCTAAAATATATGAAAGTTTAATTTTTATCATTACATTATGGAAAATAATGAACTTTTTCACAATATGCTAATTTTTTGAGAAGGACCTGTATATTAAAGGATGTCAATATCTTTACAATACGTGTGCACCTGTTCAGGACGGGATACTTAAGGCTGACAGACTATGGCATGGAGGAAATCTCAACCTGCACTCAGAAAGGCTTTCATCCGCACCCCAAAGAACCTCCTTTTACTGTAAGTGACATCAACCTGTTATTTACCTGTGTTTTGAAAGGACATAAGCATTATGTTTCATGAGTCATATATGATAAATAGTTTTTGTCTTGTTTTTTTTTCCCCCTTCAGGGTGGCAACCACATTAGAATCACAGAAAGCACTGTATCAATGCTAGACCTGCGATGATCCATCTCTGGTGTTCACAGCGGTACCATGAAGCTTATTTTTTTTAATCTGCCCTCGTTAACTCCTCTGATGACTCGCTCTCATATGGCACCAGCTTTCACTGGTGGTGGGTTTCTTATGGACAGACACTCATCTAAAACTAGCACTTTTTGGGAAATATTAAGACGCTAACTGAAGCAGTGTCTTTTATGACATCCGTTGGGAGCTCAGGAACACAAACACCTCCACAGGACTGCATCCTTGTTTCAGTTTGCTTTGTCCTGATGATCTAGTGAGCCTTACGCAAATGTTTTGTTGACCTCCAAGTTTATTTATGCTCTTTTAGTGACGTCACACACACTAACATATCACATCTGCAGAAACGACATTAAAGCAAAGGGTTTTATAAACTACTGAGTATCTTCGGTAAAAAAAAAAAGATCACTCAATCCTCTCTAAATAAACACCAGTCATTAATGACAACCATACAACTATAATTAATTTCCTATTCTGATTGGTTGACAACATGACACACAGTAAAAACAAATAAAAGAAATTGGTTGACAATACGATGGGCCGTTCACACAGAAAACGGTATTTAAAAATGTGAGACACAGGATAGTGGAATAAAAGAATGCAAGTTTTTTTGAAAGACAAACTTCTTATAACCTGAGCATCGTGTATTCAAAATTTTTTTCCTCAGAATTCGAAGTTTACACCTCGTCAGTTTGTCTCACTATTCTGTTTATATCTCACAATCCTGACATTTTTCTCTCAGAATTCTAAGTTTACACCTCGCGAGTTTGTATATACAGAGTTCTGGCATGAAACTCTAGATGGCGCAGTCTGATCGGTCTAACTCAGTCTGACCTAATGACATCATTCTCACATGGCACAGCTGATTGGTTCTCTCCTGTATCAGTAGCCAATGAGCTAGCTGCTCAGCATTCAAATATATGACTAGGGCTTACCGTAGCAGTTGTAGCTTGCTTCAGAAACCCCCAACCTTCCCCAGCTCCACCTGTATAGATCTGCTACAAGGTAATTCATGTATGCTATATGGGGGTTATTTCATGTATGTTAAATTTGCAGCAGCAATATTTCTTACATGCTCACAGCAGCATGTTGTGGATGTACTGGCAGTAGCAAGTACTGGTGCCACAGCAGCGTAGCAGATCTATTTCGCCAAGACCAAATACATTAACGTTGTCATGTACATTACCATGCCAATCCCTCTGAGAGTTGTCATGACAGAACTCTATTCTTAGTTTATATCTTACAGTTTTGAATTATTTCCTCAGAATTCTGAGTTAACAGTCTCACAAGTTTATATCTTACAATTCTAGATTTTCTTTTAAGAATTGAGAAAGACAATTGTGAGACAGAAAATCAGAATTGCAAGAAAAAAAATGATAAAAGCAGTGATTAGGATGTTTCTCTCTCATGGTGGAAACAAGCTTCTATACTATACAGAACTAGTTTTAACTTGAGCGTTGTGAATGTAGAATGCCGTGTCATTTGCCGTGTGTCTTTACACAGGAGCACGACCGTTAAACATGTCCATCTAGCACATATTTACATAAATAAATATGGAAAAGCAGCACAATGGAATGCAAAAACGTGTTCTTTGTGAATGGCTTGATAGGCTTGTTTTGTATGCAAACAATTGTACAGTTTCATATCAGGGAAGAAAGGAAGCGGTTAAATTAGCAAAATCCCCCTTCAGCTTGTGTTTTATGAATGAGACACGTTACAGGTGGTGAAGGTGATAAAGGCCGAATGACTGACGACAGGCTGCTGAATTATTAATAGTTAATGCACACGTTGTGTATTAATTAATTCAATGGTATGTTCTTCCTTACTGTAACCCATAGCACTACTTACCTTTATTGATGTATCTGACTGGCAACTTTCTATCATGTCCCATTGTTTATTATAGTTTTCCCTCTTTTAGAGTATGACCTGATAAAGAAATCAGTCAAACACTAAAGAAACCGTGACAGCCACTCTCTCATTTCTTTATTAATATGCAACTAATTGCTGTTAGTATAATGTATAAATATTAAGAACAGTGACAGCAAGCTGAATTACGCATCAAAACTCTGTTAAAGATGGGAACATTATATCATAAATTAAGATTTTAAAAAAATCAACCGTTTTTATGTCAGTATTTGTAGATTTAAAGATGATTTTTTTTTTTTTTTTGTACGTGCAGTAAATCAGTTTATGAGCAGCAGTCGATCCATACTGCCAGAGAGATTTCATTCAAATGCTTTTTAAAGGTTTTGGGCAGGAAGTTACTCGCTGTTCCCAGAACAATGTTTCAAGAAACATCCCAACCCACTAATTAAAGTCCATGTCCACGGCGGCCCGGCACACAAACATCATTTCCTCCTGTCTGGCGTTGTTGCCGGCAGTCGTCTGACGTCAGGCACTGGTTTTTTAACACTGGAGGAGGTTCACATCAGCCCAGCCAGTCCAGGTCATCAGCATCATCACTGTCATCACCAAAAAGAGGGGCGGGAGGGGGACGTCCTTTCAGACTCTGAGGAGATTCACACAACAGCATCCGTCAGTTCACTGTTCATTTTAGTTCCTGAACAAAAACACCATATATGGCATATACTGGCTAGTAATCTCTGCCATTGATTTACTATCTTTGGTCAAACAGAGTCCTGCCCCCAAACTCACACTATTGGTTATAGTTTTGTGCATGTTTTCATAACATTATCACACAATGACAATTCAATTACAATTACATAGTACTACAATGGATGCACTGAATTTTCATTATGGAATCAATGCATCACAATGCACTTAAAATTTTAGAATATAACTTATTACAATATATTGTATTTATTATTTAATTTATGACAACTTCCATGTGATAATAGTCAGAAAGGAACCATGATTTACAGAAGAAGAGTTTTTTTCCTAGTATTACAGATCTGTCTGGAGTCACAGCGTGTTCATGGCGGGCATCAAACCAACAACCTTCTGGTAACCAACTCTAAACCACTACACCGCATTCATTCACACTGTATTAAGCAGCATACTGGGGAACTGTCGATATTAGAAGACAATCTAGATCTTTAATGACACATAGTTAATGATCATTAATTAGGTTAATTACACATTTTCAAAACTATTTTGTCTACAAAGGACATTTCCAGTTTTAAATGACAATCTAATAGTTTGTGAGAATGAAGAGCAGAAGTGCAGCAGATGGATGTGGAGTGTGTGTGTGTGTGTGTGTGTGTGTGTGTGTGTGTGAGAGAGAGAGAGCCGTGCTCACCAGCTCTTCCTCCTCCTCTTCATCGGCGGCTGCGGGTGTGTGTGCGGGTGCGGATGGGGGCTGGGAAGGGGTGGGACTCTGGAAAAATGTTTCCTCTCCATTTTCCTCTTCTACCCTCTCAGACAGACTGAGAGAATAGCAGGATGAGCACAGATGAGACGAGAGACAGAGAGAAACAGGACAGAGCGTCTGGGTGACACACATGCTCACAGTGAAGGTTAAAGCGGGGATTGTGTTAGTTGATATTCTTAAGTTAAATGACAGTGTTAAACAGTAATATGAAGATTTCTGAGGTTTACCATCAATCCAAAAAATGATAGAATTAGATAAACTAGTGCTGGGACGTCAACAAACAAATTCAATTACTCGCAAGACTACTTGCTGTGTAATGTCTAATTATTGACTGTTTCCTGTTTGTGCTGCCATGTGCTTTTGTGGGAATGATGATCCATTACATTACATTACATAAATGTAAGGCCTATTTTACTGTGAAATGAAAATGCAGGCTTCATTTACTCATCTTCATTTTAATCTAATACAGTTTGACCTCCTGTCTTCTGTGAAACACAAAAAGGAGATATTCTGAAGAATGTTCCAGCTGCTCTTTCACACAATGATCATGAGTAAAAACATGACAAATAATATACCATAAAAGTGGTTCATAGGATGTGTGCACTATTTATCAAGTCTTCTTTAGTCATGCAAAAGCAAGTTATTCACAACATTTTTCCACCATCAAGGCCCTTAGGTCTTCAGAAGACTTTGATTAAAGCATAAAAAGTCAAATGAAGAACCTTTATGGAGCTTTTCTGTCCTGCTTGAAGCCTCACTTGGTCACTCTATGGCCCTATCATACACCCGGTGCAAAGAGGCGCAAGGCGCAGCGCAAGTGTTTTTGCTAGTTTCAGCCTGACGCACTTCTCATTTTCCCATTCTGCGCCAGATTGTTTAAATAGCAAATGTATTTGCGCCCATGGGCATGCTGGTCTAAAAAAGAGGTGTGTTCAGGTGCATTGTTGGCGCATTGCTATTTTGAGGAACTGAAAATAGACTGTGCAATAGACCAACTCAAACCTAGTCTAAAGTCAATGGCACAATATTTTTTTTAGTTATTTAAAGAACGCGTTAGTAGAAAATGCGCCTCTGGGTGGGTGCTTTGCTTATTACACACAGGGACGCGCAGCAGCACACAAACATGCCAAATATTAAAAATTAAAGGAGTACGCTGTAAAAGAATATTATTGTGTAGGCTACATAAATATAAAACTGTCACAATGGATAGTCATTGCGTGTATCAGAATTAAGCTACCTATTTGCTCGCGCATGAGCAGATCCATTTGCTCTCTGGAGACGTGTTCAGTCTGTATGCCTTAAAATTCCGCCATTTAAATAGAGAATCCGCCACGGCGCGAGTTGGTTTATTTCAAAGTTTTGCCCCAAAACACACCCATTTCTCATTAAGAGAATAGGTACGACCCTTTTAGACCACGCGCCGGGACCGCAGACCGTCTTTCCCGTCGTTATACTAGCAAAAGTGGATTCGGAAATGCCCTAAGAGCACCTGCGCCGTGCACTTTAGACCATGCGCTTAGATCGTTAAAATAGGGCCCTATGCTTCATTGTATAGAAAAGAACAGCTTGAACACTTTGCGAAATATCTAGTTCAAGAGAAAAATTATTTTCTATTTGCTGGTTTCATATGGTTTCGAATTTATTTTTAACAATGTGAAGGTGAGTAAATACTGATTTTCATTTTTGGGTGAATCCTCTTTAAACAACCTGGAAAATGAATCTACTGTCATAATGATGTCATGTTAGCAGTTGAGAACGTACTTGGAGAGCAGTGCAGACGTATCGCTGGACTCGTCCTGGAGAGCTGGAGGAGGTGGTGGCGGGTTCTTGGGAGGTCCACCTAATGTCATGTGTGTGCTTTCTGGTTCATCTAAAGGCCCTGAAACACTCTCATCAATTACCTTCACTTCCTGTGTGGGACTAATGTCCTCGGGCAGCTCTGTGGTCACTTCCTGTTTGGATGTGACGTCCCTTTCTGTCTCTTCTTCCTGTTTATTCTCTGCGCCACTCTCACTGATCTCCTGATCTTGCACATTGCGTTCTGTAACTTCCACTTCCTTCTCTTCCACTACTTTCTCTTCACTCTTTTCTTCTACAACTTCCTGTTCACTCTTGTCTTGTCTTTCGAGTTCCTCTGTTTCTTCTTTCTTCTCCTTTGCTGGTGAAACATCTTTCTTCTCCACTTGCTGTGGTCCATCTTCATCCTGCCCTGCAGGATCTCTCTCTCTCTGCTCCTCCTCCTCTCTCTGGCCGTTTATATGCAGCTCACGTCTAGGCTGTGCGTCAGCCTCCCTCTCCTCCTCATTCTCCTCCTCTTCCTCCTCCTCCTCTTTTTCACTGTGTTCAGATGAAGATCTCTCCTTTTTTGTGAGCAGCTGCAGTGTGACATTCTGTGATTGGAGGAGAAAAACACACTTTGTGGCATGTTTTATTGGCAGAATGAAGTGTTTTCAGATTCTGAGCACAAAGTTCACATTGTGTTGGACAGAGATTTGCCAGACCTTGATAGTGCTGACCAGCACTCGGAGAACAGCACTTCCTGTGTAGGTCTCGCTCAGATCAAACTCCCCTCTGAGAGACTGAAACACTCCATTCATCACACGCTTCACCTGAAAATAAACACAGCTGCGCTTAGAAAGTGGGATCCATTCAGACTATGCTTACTATATAATGCAAATCAAAATTAAATGCTTTTAAAAAAAAATAGTAATTTCTTAAAAAATAAAAAAGGTTTACAAACCCCAAACTTTTGAATAGTAGTGTATACATAAATTAATAATAATAAAAAAATGAAAACAGAAATTAGGTCAATAGTACCAGTAATCAAAATTCATGCTACATTAAATTATATATAATATATATTATATATATATATATATATATATATATATATATATATATATATATATATTACATTTAATAAATTAACTGTCATACTTCCTTACTATTTTGTTCAACTCATTAACTTTATTATCCACAAAATGTATGTAAAGGTTATTAATATAAGCCATCAAATTAATGTACAGTATAATAACAGCAGCATTAAACATAAGGGAAAACAACATTAAAGATAATGATTCAAACCAGTTTAGAGAGGCATAGCTTGTCTGGGGGTGCCAATGGTAAAATTTACACTACACTTGGTAAATCTCTCCAAACTGAGAGGTCCTGATGCATCATATTGACACTGACAATACAGCATATACCTTCTTCTTCTTATTCCCAATTATAATTATACCTCATTAATTGGTTTGTTGGTGTAATACAGCTGGAGTGGTAGAAGTCTCACCTCTTCTGCAGTGTCTGTCTGCTGCTCCTCCATCAGTTTCCTCTCCAGCTCAGAAACCCGCGTCTCTCCCTGCTGCTTCAGCAACGCCGCTCTCTGCTCCAGCGCAGAGCACTGAAACACACGCAAGAACACAGTCAACATGTTACACAAGCCATACACAAGTCCTGAAGACACGGTGAAGTGCTTAGCCAATTATTTACATATTGTTTACACATTGTTATTATTTAGAAGTCATTTAGATTTAGAAGTCTTGAAAGTCTAGTTGGGCAAAACTAAATAATTACTATTTTTGGAACAAGAAAACTAACATTGCAAAACTAACAGACTAACATTGAAAGAATGAGAGAAATTCCATGAAAAAAAAACAAAAACGAATTTATTCCTTTAAATAAATTTCAGTGATTAAGCTTGAGGCACACTTTGGTAAATCAGGTATTTTTATGCTGCCTGGAAAATTAGAAACTGGTGAATCTGGTTTTTCTCAATGTTTCACCTTTTCTCTCAAGGCCTGTAGCTCTTCTCTCTGGTCCTGCTGCTGTAGTAAAAGCTGTTCCTCTGATTCACGGGACTGTTTGAGTGTATTAAACTATAGACAGGAGATCAAAAAATAATAATTGTTACAGTAGTCTGATTAGATATGTGATGGTCTGTTCTACCGATTAAGAAAAAGGCAAAATATGAATGAGTTTAAGAAGGCTTTTCTTACCAAAGTATAATAAACAAGTGTGGACTTTCTTGTGTATGTGTGTGTGTGTGTGTGTGTGTGTGTGATCGATAGCATATCCCTTCATCAATAAAAAAACACAACATCATTAAACAAAAAAAAAAAAAAAAAGCCTAAAAAAATGCGGTTTCCATGGATACTAATTTGATATGCTGAGATTAAAAATATTAGTACACAAAATAAGATTATTTTTCAAACAAAAAATAAGAATAACTTATAAATAAAACAAAAACAACTAAACAACAAAACAAAATAATCAAAATTTAAAAATTACAGAAGTTTCAGTTTTCAAAATGTATAATTTAACTTAGAATCTGCAAATGGGTGAAAAATATGTTGAAATACTCCATTTAATGTCAGCCTGAAGAACTATGTAATTTTAAAGTAGTTTAATGTAATTTATTTATTTTTTAATTTTTTCTGTTGTCGTTTGTTTGTAGTAAAACACCCACAGATGCAGCAGAAAACATCTGGCTCATGCATTTTCTTCTAACACTGAAATCAGGATAAGGCATAAACTAATGTCATACATGTGAAAACGGGCTGAGAAATGAAAAACTAGTTGCAACCTGCTCAGAGGAAGACCGGAATCATGTTTTGTGGTGTTTATTTGGCTGATTAAGCGATAATTCAAGACTTCACCTTACTAATGGCTGTCGAAAGCAAAAATGCCACAAAACACAGCATATTTTGTGAGAAGGCTTGATATGCTCAAGCAAAACAGCCACTACTTTTGGAATCAGCTCCCCAAAACGAGTAAGAAAGAAGTGTTGGATTTGATAGACACATGGTGTAGTGTGTGTGCACCTTGTCCTGCAGCTGTGTGAGTTTGAGCTGCAGTGCGTCTCTGTGCTCTGAGAGTTCAGTCATCTCTCTCCTCTGCTGTTCACGTGCCGCTGCCAGAGCCTGATCACACTTCACCTGCCACTCCTGCTCCAGATCAGCCTGCAGCTGAGACAGCTACACACACAGGCACAAAAGGCAAACTACTTACTTTAAAAACATTTATCGAGTGTCAACAGCTTTAAACACCTAGTTACTGTTAGGAACGGGTAAGGAAAATTGCCATGAATCCAGCATGGATCTGTTCTTGTCATCGTGTGTGAACACATTTACCTGTTCAGCTGTGGCTTGGTCGGTGCTCGTTCTGGCTTTACGTAATTGGCTCCTGAGGTTGTCTAACTCCTGCTGGCCTGCCCTCCTCACCTCTTCCAGTTCCTCATCGCAGCGCTGTCTCTCCAACTGCATCTTCCTCTTTCTCTCAGAGAGAGTCTGAATCACAGAGTTTAATGCACAAGAGGAGGATTCAGTTATTTGTTGTTTTACCCTCACACACATACACACAGACAGAAGTGTGAATTACTCACTCGTTCCAGACTGTCTTTCTCTGTTTTCAAGTCCTGCAGCTCTTCCTCCATGTTGTTGAGTTTGTGCTCCAGTTCCTTTCGTTTCTGTTTTTCCATCTTGTATTGACTCTGCACTCTGTCTGCTGTCTCCTTCAGCTCTGAAACACACAGATACAGATACTTGCATCAAGCCTTAACCAGGTGTTTTTCATGCAATGTTCCAGTCACTAATGTTTGACTAATTTTTCCTTACTGAAAGCAAAAATAGTTCCTAACAAAAAACTAAAAACTCAAACAAAAGATAAAACAAATTTTTTTTTAAAAAGGCCAAATAAACAGCAAAACAAAAGAAAAAAAAACAAGAATATTAACGAAATAAACAAAAAAACAAAATTCTAAACAAAATATACAATGAAAGAAAAACAAGAATATTAACAAAATAAACAAGAAAACAAAACAAACAATGTAACCAAAATATAAAACAAAAAAGAAAAACAAACAAACAAAAAAATTTACCAGAAAACAAAAAATAAAATCAAAAATTGATAAAAAAAAAAAACCATGTCCTGGTCATATTTAACCCCAAAATCAAAAAGAGAGGAGAATAAAAGCATATTTTAACTCTAGAAAATTAAACTGTTTTTTCATTATTTTAATGATAATTTTCATAACATTTTACCCACAAATTCATTATGCATCATGACAATACTTGTGATACCCCCTTTATTATTTTTTTCAAAATATTTTAATGCTGTTCAAAAAATATAGTAACACAATAATATTAAAAATATTGAGAATACTGAAAAAAAAAGGTAAAACATTTGCATTTATTATGGTAATAAGAATATGCTTAATTAAAAATAATGTAAAAATCTACACACAAATCATTATATTTTTTCTTTTATTTTTTAGTGAAATGTGACATGTACATGTTTATTGTGAATTTCACCCGCATATTTATTGTTTAATACATATTTTTGTGGATTTCGATTTTGGACAAAAGAGATTTCGCTGCAAGGAAACTAGAAACCAAGCGATGAACAGATCATCTCGCAGTGAATCTCTTCTTTCACTCAAGGTTAACAGATCAACATGGTTAGCTAGTTCTCACTCAGTGCTGCTCACCCAGTATCTGCGCCTCCAGTGTTGTGACGTGTGTGCTGCGCTGCTGACTGTCCTGCAGGGCCGAGTTGAGTTTGGTCTGCAGCACTGCGGCCTTCTGCTGCTGAGAGCTCAACTCCAGCTGCAGCTCCGACACGCGCGCCGTGGACGACGCCAGCTCCTCCGTCAAGCGTGCTTCCGGAGATACAGAGAGATGACATTAAACCTGCTTATCCTCCACTCATGTTACAACACAACTACTCAGATGAAATGATGATGGGACTGTGATGGAAAGAAAAAAGATACAAGGAAACAAAACCAGTGACAAGATGATACGTCAAATATGGTGGTAGAACTATCTATCTCTGCTGAGAGCTGATTGGTTAGTGAGTGGTGCCTGTTAAAACAAACAGTGAACAGAAAGAGAAATGGGAAATGCTTCACTGAAATAAATGATGGGTAACAGTGAGTGAAAACTATGAAGAAACGGATGAGGCGGGACAGCGCTTTTGCTCACCTGATCCCAACTCAATTCCTGTGGCAGTGCATGCTGGGAAAAGAGAGCAGTCACCACTAAAGGCTCTCAGCCAATCAGAGCAGAGATACGTGGCTTAACAGTAGAGCTATTTAAGAGTTTTTGCTGTGTCATGAACACCAGATTCTTCTGTAATGTTAAAGTGAGTGTGTAAAGAGAGTTTTTGTGGTAAAAACAGGAAGAAATGGGAAAAGATTCTTTTACATCTCTTTTAGAGAGACCATGATGGCTTTTACAAATGGTTGGGCCTTGTTTAGGTCAAAAACTAAAGCAGAATCACGCATATCGTTCACAAAAAAGTCTTAAAATTTGTTTTATTTTTTATTTATTTATATATATATATATACAATACAGGTCAAAAGTTTGGAAACATTACTATTTTTTAATGTTTTTGTAAGAAGTCTCTTCTGCTCATCAAGCCTGGCATTTATTTGGATCAAAAATACAGAAAAAAAACAGTAAATATTTGTGAAATATTATTACAACTTAAAATAATAGTTTTCTATTTGGAATATACTTTAAAAAAATTAATTTATTCCTGTGATGCAAAGCTGAATTTTCAGCATCATTACTCCAGCCTTCAGTGTCACATGTAACATCCAGTCTATCACATGATCATTTAGAAATCATTCTAATATTCTTATTTATTATGAGTGTTGGAAAACAGTTTTGCTGCTTTCTAATATATTTTGATGAATAAAAAGGTTAAAAGAACTGCATTTTTTCAAAATAATAAAAAAAATCTAATAATATATATTCTAATAATATATTTTCTTTACTATCACTTTTTATCAATTTAACACATCCTTGCTGAATAAAAGTATTGCTTTTATTTAAAAAATACTGACCCCAAATTACTGACCAGTAGTGTATATTGTTATTACAAAATATTTATATTTTAAAAACATAGCTTCTTTTTTTTTTTTACTTTTTATTACATCAAAGTATCCTAAAAAAAGTATCACATGTTCTGAAAAAATATTTAAGCAGCAGAACTGTTTCCAACTTTTGATAATGAATCATCATATTAGAATGATTTCTAAAGGATCATGTGATAATGATCCATAAAAATTCAACTTGCATCACAGAAATAAATGATAATTTAAAGTATAATAATTTAAAAACAATTATTTTAAATTGTAATAATATATCACAATATTGAATTTTTTTTCTGTATTTTTGATCAAATAAATGCAGGCTTGATGAGCAGAAGAAACTTCTTTCAAAAACATTAACAATAGTAATGTTTCCAAACTTTTGACCTGTACTGTATATATATTAAATCTAAAAAAACAACTATTTTACTAAATGTTTACTAAATATTTTTGTTCACAATTACTGACCTTCACAGTACACATACATATATTATATAAACAAAAACTTTTATTTTGGATGCGATTAATCGTTGCCCAGCGCTACTCATATCAGAACATTTCTTTCCTTTCAAACACTTATAAACCTGATGGTGTCAAAGTCCCAGTGCTATATATAGTCTGCCCATTATATTGCTTCGCCACTCCTTAAAAACGTAGAGTTTCTTGGATTTCGAGTTCAATTCTGCACTCCCAAATTCGCACAATCCTGGAGCGACCGAGTATCACACCATTATATTCACAACTCTATTGAAACACACTGGGAGTTGAGTTTCCTGTGCGCTTCACCTGAGGAGCACTAACTGTATGCCATGTGAAGATGCTGCCTAAGAAGAGCACTTCAGATCAGGCACCTGATGTAGTCATCAGCTCATGCAGGCAGTATAAAGCATGGCAGCTCACTGAATTTTGAAACAGAGCTGCTCTGGTGTTGTTGTGTGTGTGATGGATTGGGCTGTTAAATAGAGTTACCTTGTCTTGCTCTGCCTGCAGTATTCTGGCCTGATTCTGTTCGCTGCTGTTCTTCAGAGAGTCGTTTCTCTGCTCCATCCGCAGATTATTCTGCTCCACATACCTACACAAACACAAACACCCTCCAGTCACAATCTTCTTTGACATGATAGTCAAAACAGGGCAAGAAGTGACGGGGATAAGAGCAGGTAACAAGACAGAAAATACAAAACATAGAACGATACAAAAAAGTAAGAAGTCAAATATAAAGTGAATCCTGACCTCTGGTTCTGATTGATGAGCTCGCCGATCTTGCGGTTCTGCCCCTCAATGCGGGAGCTTTTCTCAAAAACCTCTTTCTTCAGACATTCATTCTCCTAAATGTAATGAAGTCACATGACAAAATATTTCAGCTTTTTTAAGTGTTTTATATTGATTGACCGATTGATTGAAAATTTATTTATTTTCACTTGACATTTTTATTAGCTTTCCATTAACTCAATCCGTCTGTAGTTCCATTAAAAACTGAAAAAAGTACTGAAAAATATGAATGAGGGTTTGATTGACCAATCACTGCTCACCTGCCAGTTCACTGCCAATTAATTACCTGAATGATTCTCTGAATGTTATGCATAATCATTGCGGTTTCCATGGATACATTCGATAAGCCCAACGAAACGCTGCCTTGCTTTTGTACGTCATCAATCTGCAAAAGAAGAGAGATTTCTCAAAAAGAATATAATGTTATACTTAGAAATATTAACTTTTAAATATTATACCAACCTTCGAAGACAAGTGGTCCAGTTTGTCTGCTACTTTACCAACAGCCAATCGGATTTCAGTGTTGTGTTGTCGAGCCTCTGTCATCAAGAAGGATGTGACATCAGTAGTTCCTAAAGAGACAGACAATCATTTACAATCCCAACCTTAAAACTTTCACATCTGCAGATGGTAAACTACAAATAAATGCAATATTTATGTCAAAGCAGGAAGATTTTGTAGGTTGTACAGATTTTGTAGCGCACAGCTATGATCTTTACCTTGGTAAGGCACAGTCTGTGTGGGGTACATCTGACTTACAGGCTGCAAAGAGGAAATCACAGTCAACTGACGTTTTATACATGATGTTAAAGGGATACTCCATCCCGAAATGAAAATTTGTCATTAATCACTTACCTCCATGTCGTTCCAAACCCGTAAAAGCTTTGTTCGTCTTCGGAACACAATTTAAGATATTTTGGATGAAAACCGTGAGGCTTGTGACTGTCCCATAGATGAGCAGCGGCTTGGCTGTGACTTTGTTTGAAACTATATTCATTGACGAAATAGAGCAAAATCAGACAATATTGTTAAAGTCAAAAACTGGGTTATATGAAGTGATGGGAACACTTTTTGTAAGTGAAGAAAACAAAAATAACGACTATGCTCTTCTGTATCATCCGCGCCACAAGGATGCGCTGTTTTCTTTCAAATCAAAGCTAAATACATGTAGAAAGAGCGCATCCTTGTGGCACGGATGATACAGAAGAGCATACGCAGCATACGGTGATATGGAGAGACACAGAGGAGACCGCTGACAAAGGAATTGTTGAATAAAGTTGTTATTTTTGTTTTCTTCGCTTACAAAAAGTGTTCCCGTCACTTCATATAACCCAGATTGCACGTCTGATGGCAGATGGAGTATTCTGACGATGACTTTCATACCTTTTCTGGACCTTGACACTGTTATTTATTTGGCAGTCTATGGGACAGTCTCATGACTCCAGGTTTTCATCCAAAATATCTTAAATTGTGTTCCGAAGCTGAACGGAGCTTTTACGGGTTTGGAACGACATGGGGGTAAGTAATTAATGACAAAATTTTCATTTTGGGGTGGAGTATCCCTTTAAGGGTTTGTTTAGGATAGGGTTGCACCAGCCGTTTGTACATTAGATGGTTGCACCATTTGTTCTCAAGGCAGAATGTGTAGCTATTAAGCACTTTACTAAAGTAATGCATAGGTGCATAATATTAAATTAAACTGCATTTAAAATTAATATAAAAAATAAATACTGAAAAAAAACCCATTACACTTTATTTTAACATGCATGCACTGTTTAAATCAAGTGTGTGTTGAAGAGCGGCTAACAATCATTTATTTACATGTTCTCTCTCTTAAAAAGCAGACGAGTGTAAAAAATTATCATATGTCTAAAGAATTGAAGTTCATGAGCTTACTGATGCAGAGTTACATTTCAAGTTTTACTGTACAATGCAAACAGACATATAGTACTGCACAAGTTGCAACTTTGTCCCTCTTTAGGTTGCAAATAAGCTAAGTTACACACAGCTGGTGCAACCGGCAGCAGATCACTAACTAACAGTAGGAGCAATAATAATGATCATCATCTACTCACCCTCAAGTTGTTCCAAACATGCATGAGTTTATTTCTTCTGTTGAACACAAAAGAAGTTATTTTGAAGAACGTCGGTAACCAAACAGTTTCTGGTCCCCATTGACTTAGACATATACTTAGAAGTCAACAGAAGAAAGAAACTCATACAGATTTGGATCAACTTGAGGGTGAGTAAATGATGACTGAATGAATTTTCACAGCACTAGTGAGTTAGCCACCTGAAAGGCATGTACTGCTCCAGGAATCATGGGCTGTGGATTGGCTGTTGCCATTGTAACCGGTAGAAGGGCCGAAGCTGGAATGAAGAGAGAATGAATACAATGTCACAAAACTAAAATGAACTGTATAACAGTATACAGCTGAGCATTTGTGCGCTGGCTTTGAAGGTCTATGCTAGATTTCATTACAAACAATGAGTATGTCTTATATATAAAAAAGTGCATTTTTTTACACTGTGTTACACTCCTGACCTTGATCAGAATATGATTTGATATAGGTGTTACCGTGCACTGAAGGTGGCGGGCAAGAGGAGATGTGCACAGGCTGTGGTGATGGTGCACTGCTATGTTCCTTGAGTCTGGACACACTCGGGTCCTACAGCAATAACAGGATCAGAGCGCATGAGGATTACACTGTGTATCTTTATTAAAGGACAAAAACATGGATTACAGTGGCAGATCTTTGTGCTGTGTCTGGTTAGGAGACACAGTTCTCAATGAATGTCTCACAAAAATAAACCTTGCCTCAAGTTCAGAGTCACTGGAGTCTGGCTGTGAGGGCGATGAGGCCGGGCCGGCCATGAAGGGCAGCATCGGCTGGCCCATTTTGGCCATGCGTGAAATCAGTTTAGCTTTAGTGGCGTCAGGATTCTGAAGGCATTGCAAAATATGTCAGAAAACACGCAGATATGGTTTATTATTAGTGAAGCATTGATATTACAATTCTAGTCTACTGATAAAGCGCCTATAATAAAAGCGCCTTTATATAAAAACGAAATATTATTATTATTATTATTATTATAAATAATACAAATTAATTTGGGCATCAAACATTATTATTAAAACTATGACAGATGAATATTCCTTCCTTACATTCCTGATATACTGTACACCCCTATTTGTTATGAATACATATGTTCTGCACTAACCACTAAGTGTATTTATTTTAGTATCTATTTACAATAAAAATCTGCATTAATAAAACAAAATGCTAAAAATGAATGTGTGGTTAAACTGAAAAGAGCCAAATCTTACACCGAGCTGTTCACTAAGGGAGTCTGATTTCGCTCGAAGAGGCGGTTCACTGTAAACAAAGAGGAAACAGCAAACCTCTGTCAAATATTATTAATAGGCTAAACAATAATCTCCAGTCAAGCTCCAACAGAAGGCCTGTAGGGCTCACCTGGGTTTGCTGGTTTGTGGGACAGTGCTGAGGGGCTGGTTGAGCTCGGAGGGGGTCAGACTCTCCACGCTGGGAGCAGGAGACGGAGCCGCCGAATCTCTTGAATTTCCATCCTTTGCAAACTTAACCTGAACATGCATCAAGAGAGAATACAGATGAACAGAGCAGGGCTGGATCCCAATTTGCAAATTCTACAACACTATAAACTGTCGAGGATGTAAAAGCACATACCTTTGAGTATGTATTAACATTATACAGTCAAACATGAGGGAGTAAACGGAAGCTCTTAATGTGAGGATGACGTACCCGACGAATCTCGGCTTCAAAGACTAGCGTGCTGTCCGGTGGGACGCGGTTGGCAACGCCCTGAGACCCGTACGCGAGACTGGGTGGAATCACCATGAGTCGCTTTCCGCCTTTACGCATATTTAACATCCCCTCCTCCCAACCCTGAGAGACGGACAGACAGAGAGACAGCTTTAGACTGCCATATGAGTGATAATGACACATGTAATCCAGCCCAGCTAACTTCCCCTCACCTTAATGACCTTCCCAGCCCCGAGCTTCAGTCTCAGCAGTTTGTCTTTATTCAGATTTGAGTCAAACATCTGGAGGAGAAGAAAAGAAAGAAAATATATATATATATATAAAAAGCTAGGTAGCAACAAATAAAACTATTTATCTACAGATTACTTCAAATAAAATAATTTATATTATTTCATAATGCTCATAAACTACAGTCCAAATGTTTTATTTTTTTTAATAAAAATTCATACTTTTATTATGCAAGGACACATTAAAGTGATCAAAGGTGACAGCAAATAATATTAAAAAAAAATAAAAAAAATTTGCAAATAAATAAAAACTTTTATCCACCAAAGAATCCTGAAAAAAATTGTTACGTTTTTAAACATTGATAATAATAATAATAAAAAATGTTTCTTGAGCTGCAATCATCATATTAGAATAACACTGAAGACTGGAGTAATGATGCTGAAAATTCAGCTTTGCATCACAGGAATAAATTACATTTTAAAATGTAATAAAATTAGGGCTGTCAAATGATTAATCACGATTAATCACATCCAAAATAAAAGTTTTGTTTACATAATATATGTATGTGTACAGGGTATATTTATTATGTATATATAAATACACACACACATAAATTATATATTTAGAAAATATTTACATGTATATACATTTATATATTTATATTCTTATATTTTATATTATATATAAATATATTTAATATGTAAACATAACATATTCTTCTTAAATATATACATGCATGTGTGTGTATTTATATATACATAATAAATATACACAGTATACACACATATATTATGTAAACAAAACTTTTATTTTGGATGTGATTAATCGTGATTAATCATTTGACAGCCCTAAATAAAATATAACAGTTATTTTAAATTGTAATAATATTTCACAAGAATTTTAATCAGAATTAAGCCATATTCTCATAATGTATGCATCATGCAAACACACTGACTTGCTTAGCGCATACTACATTTTGGATCATAATGGCATCTTATTTACTCAAAGCCATTTTGGACACTGTGCACACATAAATGTAGTTATAGACAAAACATCTTCACCTGTCCAATGGTGTGGTTTTGCAGTAGCCAGCCAGAGTAGGCCACTTCTAAAGAGTCTCCGTTCTCCACAGACTGACCCTCACCGAGAACAAGATCCTGGATCAGGACCGAGTCTAACGCACTGCTGCAGTTCACTTTGGCAAGACAAACCTGAAAACCGTAAGACATATAATGACAAACCATAAGAAGCTCCTCATGCAACACCACACGACGAAGAACCCATAAAATACAAACCTCTTTACAGAAGTCTGTAGCTGCTTTCTCAGATTCAAACATCAGCGACCAATTCTGTCTCTGGTCATCGTAAAACGTGCAGTAGTTACTGGGCTGGACCTGCATGTGAGAGAGACAGTTAGAAAACAAACAAGCGTGGTCTGATTTGAATTATGTGAAGAAGAGCTCACAGTGAGGATGAAGCCGCCGTGGATCCTGGCGGCCGTCACCTGCTTCTGTTGACTGACATACAGCAGGATCTTATACTGAAAAAGAGTGAAGACATGCAAATGTGTTAAGAAAGACTCATTCAAAAGAAGAAAAACGTGATCATTCTAACCTCTTTAGTTGAATGAGTTCCAAGGACCGCAGCTCCAAGCTTGCCTTGTTTCACATACTGTCCATTAACACTGCACAGAAAACACAGTGATCACTGCATACGTCTATTCATAACATCAGTCTGCAAACCGTACATTACCACAGACAACCAGGACTCAAGATAAACACTAGTAAATGGCACTTTGCTTTGGAAGACTTTTGAAGTAAAATGTGCAGCACTACAGATCTGTACATTTTTCATGCTTTATTCATTACACTAAAATTAAATAACAAATAATACACAGAATTAAAAAACGTTTCGTTTTCCAACTTACTATCTGTATGCATGTACTGCAGTAGCAAAGAGAACAGCGGGAGAGTTTGGAGGAGGTGCACCCTTTTGGGTTGGGGGTCCTGTAAAACAAAACAGGTCATAAAATCTGCATTAAAAAAGTATTATCGTACTTCATATTCATTATTTTTCCCTATGAGATCCTCTTATACTACACTAAAGGCATGAAAAAATGTATGCATTAAAATGATCAAAAGTAATTCTATTTTAAACAAATGCTGTTCCTTTGAACTTTCTATGAATCAAAGAATTCAGAAAAAAAATCTAAAGCAGCACAACTGTTTTCAATGATGATAATAATATGAAAAGTTTCTCGAGCCGCAAATCAGCATATTAGAATGATATCTGAAGGATCATGTGACACTGAAGACTGGAGTAATGATGCTGAAAATTCAGCTTTGATCACAGGAATAAATTACATTTTAAAATACATTTAAAAAAAAAAAATATCACTTTAATTTTAATAACATAAAACAATACTACATAATCCAAAAAAAAATTAAAAAAAACCTCATAAACAAAAAAACATTACAAAACTAAAACTAATCAACACAAAAATGTTTAGCCTAGGCTATATAAATATATAAATGAGATGTTTGAGTGCACTTTCACAGTTTTAGCAGATGCAGTTCATTCTTAGAATTAGGGGTGGCTCCGGTCAGGATTTTTGAGGCCGATCATCGATCACAGAAAGGAGTATCTGCCGATACCGATACCGATAAAGCCTTCTTTTTATCATTTATAACTATATATAGTGATACTCCAATCAGGATTTCTAGGAATTTATTCAGGGTCTGAATTAATTTTTTGAAAATGGGGGCAATTCCCCTCTTAGGTGACTCTTGTGAGAGGGGAAGCAGCACTGTGCTTTCACAGAAGAGTCCACTACTGATCCGTGGCTGTTTTCCACAAAGGCACAAACACAACATTTATCCATTATTTTGATTTCAAATCCAAACATTGTCACTGAAAATGCTTTTTCAGCATAGATTTTTTTTCTTTTTTACACAGTACAGTAATACAATCTTTAAAGATTTACTCCACCCACCAAAATGAAAATTTGGTCATTAAGCCTCCAGGTTTTCATCCAAAATATCTTAAATTGTGTTCTGAAGACGAACCAAGCTTTTACGGGTTTGGAACGACATGGGGGTAAGTGATTAATGACAAAATTTTCATTTTGGGATGGAGTATCCCTTTAAGGGACATGTTTAAACAATAAATATAAGCAACACACTATTCAATGCTTTTACTTTTGCATTTACTTCTAGATTTATATATTAATTTGCTCAAGCAAGTGACAAAACATTTAAACTTCTTTTCTTACATTATCACAAACTTACAACTGACAGAAATAGTTAGCTCTACTGCCTTTAAATATTTAAAACAATCAATACAACCAATCATAAAGAACATAAATAACTCCTCCACTATCTCCCTCCACCATATCCACCTTATTACCTAAAATATCTAAAACCCCCCAAACCCATCCAAAACAGACATAAAGCCATATGTGTGGCCTGTGAAACACTAAACTAACACATTCAGCGTGTGCAAAAGAAGAAAGCATTTTATTTCTCTTGGATCCTTGCAATTAAATATCAGTTTTTAGCTGTTGAACCTTTAGAAACCCCCTTTTGTATGGAAGGTTTTTGGTGCTGTGCTTGCAGATTTGCTGTTGTGTTAGATCTAGTTTGTAATTATAAATGCAGTTTTTATGCATATTCTAACTCCTCACCAATTTATTTTATTTAAAAAAATTAAAACCAAAAAAAAATGTAAGTGTCAGTTCACACTCGCAGGGGCTCCTGCAGTCTCACCTGAGTTGGCAGAGCTCTTGCGGGGCTGTTTGGGTGCTGTGTACTGGAAAGACTCGTTCCCCTGGCTTGCTGCCTGATCCAGTCCAAACAGAGAGGCTAACTTTGCTCTGGAATCACAAAAAAGCAGCAAGTAAGCCCACTATTACACTGCTCCACTTGTGTGAGATCACATGAGTCTCGCGCAATTCTCAAATTAAAGCTGATCTAATTTTGACTTTGAATGACTTTTTGATTAAACCTTAAACTGAGAACATCAGTGAACACCTGCAACAACATATAAAACCAAAACAAGTATGACTTCCACAATATCATCAGGAAGCTGTAACGCGTACGGCACTGACCCATGGATCTGTCTCCAGCTGTAGTCATTGTCCTGCTGTCCTGCCATGTTGAGCTGACCTGTTTCTGACCTGCTGCCTGAGCTGGAAGCTATGCAGCGATAACCAGTCAATCACTCCTCATGTTCATCTGAGCTTCATGCCACATTTCCAATTCCATGTAATATCAGATCTCTTTAGCAGCTCTGGCAGGGACTACAACCACACAGCAGCTCCGCGTGACTGTGGGCGCCCCTGCTCTGATCCGGGACGTGTAACTACCAGCATGTGAGCGGCATTAACACGCTGACTCCCCACCTCTCTACAATCCTTCTCAACAGCCTCATATTCCCCATTTACACATGTGGATGCCAGCGCAGAACTGAATTTATGGATATAACACCAGAGAGAAGAAATGTAGTGGCTCCAAAATTTAGTGACACTTAAAGAGGGGTCTGGGGACCCTTAGGGGGCCGCAAAAATGTGTTAGGGAGTCTGTGTAAATGTTTAGAGAAAAATGTAAAAACAATGGGTATTTTTGTATGTCATTTGAATAAAATAATTAAATAAATTATAACAGAATAGAAATGAGTAATAAAAATATACAAATAAATAAATAGATAGATAAAAATATATTAAAATAAGTAAATAAATAATACATTTAAATAATAAATAAATAAAATAGTACAGTACTACAAGTAGAAAAACAATGTCATAATGTAACGTAAAGCCTGACATCTGAAATAACAGCCACATTTTATTTATTTATTTATTTATTTTGAAAGTTGATTAGGCTTTTATGGCTTCTATGGTATGATGATACAGGCGAATATGGAGCTCATACTCAAGGAAGAAAAAACATCTGAGTTTTATTATTCCAAACTTATTTCAAAAATATGAAATATGGTGCAGTTGCCGATATTTATTTAGACAAAAAGAAAAATTAAATATTGATAGCCAGTAATGTAAATCTTAACAGTATAACAGACAACACAGTTTTGATTATTTAGAAGCTTGCGTATCAAATATGATACAGTAGGGCATCACACAAATCATATATAGAAACTAAATATAAATAACACTTAAAATGTCTGAATTACATAAATCAAAGCTAGTTCTGCAATTTTGTTGAGACTTTAATGCTATTTCATGTTTTAATGCATTTCATAATTAAAAATAACAGAATAGAAATGATTAATAAAAATATAAAAATAAAATAAATAGATAGATAAAAATATATTCAAATAAGTAAGTAAATAATACATTTAAATAATAAATAAATAAATATAAATAACAGTTAAAATGTCTGAAAGTCTTACATTACATAAATCAAAGCTAGTTCTGCAATTTCGTTGAGACTTTATGCCATTTCATGTTCGATAGTTTTTGGGGCCACTAGTAATTTTGGAGCTTTTAGTTTAGAAAGAAAATCTGTCTGGCATTAAAACACTTGATAGTCTGAGATGTTTTAGTGGAACTGATCACATCAACCCCCCAAACAAGAGATCTCTGAAGCAGAACTGTTAAAGATCAGGCATCACATGATCATGGACGTCACGAGAGAACATAACATTCAAGTGCTGAATGAACAACTCGATGATGTTCAACACATCAGACGACTCTCTCGTCTGTTCATGTAACGTTCTTTGCTGCAACTAAAGTTTCTTCAAGTTGATCTGTCAGCCGTAAATGTCCGTTATTATTAGCCAATGACACTTCTCTTCTCTCTGGCACCAACATTTGTTTTTTCTCCCCCAAACCGTCGCTTCATTTTAGTTTCGGTGTTACACATGTACCCAGACTTTATTTAAACAGTGAATGTGTTTCGTCTGATGACTTTCGGCTGGAAGATAGCGTGTGTGTCCGTCAGGAACTCACCCTCCAGCGGGAGACAGAAAGTCTCCGTCCTCGTCGTCTGCTGCAAACATGGCCCTGACTGATTTTCACACCGCGAGGCGAACCGAGGCGCCAGATTTACTTCTAGTCCAGATATGAAGTAATGATCGCCTGCATGCGGCGAGCGAATATTAACGTGTAATAATTCTCTCGAGACGCTTCCTGGTTCTGCTGGTGTCAGCTGACCCGCCACCTGACCGCACGCGCTTACGTCACTCGGCACGTCTACGCAAACTCGCGCGCGAGAAAACTGACGTGACATTCAGCCAAGTATGGTGACCCATACTCAGAATTCGTGCTCTGCATTAACCCCATCCGAAGTGCACACACACAGAGCAGTGAACACACACACACACTGTGAACCACACCCGGAGCAGTGGGCAGCCATTTTTATGCTGCGGCGCCCGGGGAGCAGTTGGGGGTTTCGATGCCTTGCTCAAGGTGCACCTAAGTCATGGTATTGAAGGTGAGAGAGAACTGTACATGCACTCCCCCCACCCACAATTCCTGCCGGCCCGAGACTCGAACTCACAACCCTTCGAGTGGATCAGACTCTCTAACCATAAACAGTGGATTTCCAATAAACAGAAGTAATTAAAAATCACATTTGTAAAATCTAAAATATGTTTTAATGTGCTTATAGTTATTGCACTGAGCTGTTTAGATTTATTAATAAAAGGAAAATAAGTTATTAAACAGTGGATTTCCTGTATTTATTCCTCGTGTAAGTTACTACGTACGTTTTACTTAAATTTTTCTTCTTAAAAACACATAACTAATTATTATTTATGTTATTATATTTCATATCATTTTGTTTGATTTTCATAACAAATACCATCGCAGCTTTGCATATTTAGCGCTTTCACAGTGGAAGTAGGACAGTGAAGTTCTGCTGCTGCTAAGCAACCAAACATTACACAAGCAAAGGCACGAGTTTGTGAACGCTTGCGAGGATGTAACGTTACTCTGATGTGTGCTTTTACAAATGAGGTAAGTCTATATAAATGTTATAGTGTATGTAAATGTTATAGTGTATATAAATGTATATAAGTGTTATAGTGCTATTACACCAAATGGACAAAACCAATCCAGTTCAAATAAAACGATAGCTAAGCGCTTTTCTTAAAGGAAATAAATTATTATCACAACAAAAGGACGTTAAAGGGTTGTTCTGTTTTTATTGTCACATTGTCATTTTATTTAGTAAATGAATAAAAGCCTGTTAGGTTATTTTGAACGGTTCTCACTAATAATATTTTATACGCTAGAATATTAACAGGCCAAAAAAGACTGTTTAAAGGAATATTTCACCCAAAAAAATAATAATTTGCTGAAGATTTACTCACCCTCAGGCCATCCAAGGTGTAGATGAGTTTGTTTCTTTATTGCAATATATTTGGGGAAATTAAGCATTTCATCACTGGCTCATCAGTGGATCCAATGCAGTGAATGGGTGCCGTCAGAGTTAGAGACAAAACAGCTGTTAAAAACATCATAATAATCCACACCACTCCAGTCCATCCAAGTCCTCTGTATGTTTTCTCCAGTGAAAGAGTTGTCTAGTCTGAATCCGGAGGGAAAGACGCACAGATCAGGCACTGTTTATGAGTGAAAACAGTAGTGAACATATGTGGATTTTTCTGTGGACTTTAATGTAAGAGACAAAAACAGATGGACGTTTTATATGTTAGATATTCATGTCTTTTCTCTTCACAAGACATTAACTGATGGACTGGAGTGGTGTGGATTATTATGACGTTTTTATCAACAGTTTGGACTCTCATTCTGATGGCACCCATTCACTGCAGAGGATCCATTGGTGAGCAAGTGATGTAGTGCTACGCTTCTCCAAATCCTTTACGATGAAGAAACAAACCCATCTTAGATGGCCTGAGGATAAGTTAAGTACTGTATGTTTTCATTTTTGGGTGAACTATTGCTTTAAGTCTTTCCACTCACAAGTCTGATCAGGTTCAGTGGAGTTCTTTGAAAACTCATCTGTTTTCCTTCTTTTTTTCAGGGACTTTGAGGCCAGTGTGGATGGAGCTCATTGTTTGAGGGTGCTGTGTTCGCACCCCTGCTGCTGGGACACCGAGCGCCGTTGCACCAGAGGAATCAAACACCACACTCCCGCACGCGTGAGGAAACACTCTCTCAAAAATGGTGTGTTTCCTTTCCAGATTTCTGGATATTGCATGATTTCTTTTGTGTCATCTACATCCAGTCCCTTTCTCATTTGATGTTTGTATAATGCCACATTGTTATTCTGGTCTCTTGTAATACGAGCAGAGGACTTTCCATCTCTGAGTATTGTCAATGTCTCTGAATGGGCTGGACGGGGGAGACCGGTTAAAGGAAGGCCACTGGACGGTGCAGACACAGACACAGAGGCGTCGTTGAATGATGTTTCTCTCAGCAAACAGACACAAGACACTCAGAAGATTAAGAGGTAAGTCTAATACATCACTGCATTAATACAAAAGTGATCAGAACTATTATTTTTCTATCGTGCTGCTCACAGTCTCTGGTTATTGTTTGGCAGGGCAAATCTTTCCTTCCCAGACATCATGTTGCCCAGCGATAAACCAAACAATCTGCTCAAGGTATGTAGAGGCTACACTTGACTTCCAAAATATCAGTAATCACATCTGAATTATATAAATCGTGACTTGTGACTGCAGTTAAATACAGTTGACATCAGTCCTTTGATGGGCCGCTCTGAGTTGCCACAGTGTCCTGTGGTTATGTGGATTCCCAACCCGCACCATGAGCCTCAGTGGCTCCGCCAAAACAAGTAGGCCTGGCCTTACAATAATTGCTTTCCATTGTAGCAACAAGGTTTTATAAATCATATAAGTAGCACTGCATATTATAGAATTTTTAAACCACCATTATGAATTATCAATCCCAAACATGTGATGACCATATGTCCTCTTTTTCCTGGACATGTCTTGGCCTGTCCGGGGTTTCTAAATTGCCTTAAATGGCTGGGTTTTGGCTTTGTTTTCCTATTGACGTTCTCTCTACAATCATCATGCATTAAATGTATGATAAAATTAAAGTGTTGTAAATGTGTACATACATTTTTTTTTTTTTACTGAAGTTATACAAAGCTTTGCAGGAATTGCGATGCTGGTGACCGTTAAAATGCGATATCGCAGTCTGTGAAAAGGGTCCATAGGAATACAAATTCAAAACCTGAATTAAAAAAGTCCTGACCAGGACATGTCTGGGAAAAATAGAATGTATGCCTGCTTGAAAATAAATTGCATGCTTGTTCATTAGTCACATGTACAGTGTTTTTTTTATACTTGAATTTAACTGATGTTTGGCATCTGCTTTTCACTACGAAGTCTAAATCTCCAAACATCACAATAAAAGAGTTAGTCTGCCTTCCATCTTGTCAAATGGCAAAGCCGTCCATAGCGGTGAGTGACCAGGCAAGGTTTCTGGTATAATTATGCAGCCATAATAATGTGAGAGCATCATAAGAGTTTAGAAAATAAAAGTAATTGGTAGATGCCAAAACTTTATATATATTTACAAAAAAAAAAAAAAAAATTTAATTTTTGGATATATTCAACTCCTTAATAATGAATAATAATGAACATAAATTTGTCTCTCTGTAAAATAATTACTTTTGTTTAAACTGACAGTCAAACCAAAAATTATCCAGACACCAGATTTTTGATATTTTTTGTTAATAGTGGGTGCAGGACGCTATAGTGCATTTATGTAAGTGAGGATAGCAAAATAAAGTAAACTGTGACATATTATACCCCAAATATGCTTTATACAGTGGACTACCAGTAAAATTAGGGACCAAAAATTATTCAGACACTTTGACCTGACCATGTTTTGCTTAAGTGTTTTTCTTTAATTGCTAATAATAATATCTTTACACAACACACACAAAAAAAAAAAAAATTAATTCTTAATAATTTGTCCAAAAAAATTAGTAATATAAAATTGTTCACTAAAATAAAACATCAATACAGCTATTCAACCGAATTCATTACATACCTTTCTATCAAAGTTCTCTGACATTATCGAGATGAATTTGTTCTAACATGGTTTAACTCTGAGTTCTTGTCATATTTTATTACCATTTTCGAAACTATAGCGAATAAACTGATAATGTGAGAAATGTTGAAGGTCTCTGAATAAATTTTAGTTTGACTGTAAGTGATTTATTTACAGTTTTTTTTTTTTTAATATTATTATAATTTTTTATTAATTATATGGAACTTTTAGTCTTTAAAAGCAGAAGTGTGTTTGTCCAGCATAATTCTGCTGTTTTTGATTGTTTATATTCAGGCCAACCAGAGGAAGAAGTGTAACGGTCATAAAAGGAGAGGGAAGAGAGGAATTAACTCTACACAAGAGGGCGCTGGCAGCCCACGGTGGGTGGGCATTGACTTTAATCCCATTCCCAAAACCACCCCACATCACCTCTGCCACAGCCTAGTATTCAAAGGTGAGCATACATGTGTTTTGGGATAAAGCTATGCTTTGCCTAACTGACACATATTACATGAAAGAATTTCTCAGTTATCAACTTAAAGGGATAGTTTACCCAAAAATGATGGATTGTACCTCATGTCGTTCCAAACCTGTGTGACTTTCTCTCTTCTGTGGAACACAAAAGAAGATATTTTAAAAACAGTTTTGGTCCCACTGACTATTTTTGTCCATATCAGACAATGAAAGTCAATGGGACACGAAACAATTTGGTTACAGACATTCTTCAAAATATCTTCTTTTGTGTTGAGCAGAAAGTCATACAGGTTTGGATGGACATGAGCGTGAGTATAACATTTCATATATAATATGATATAGCATATTATATTTCGTGTGTCTATTTCTTTCTTCCGTTTCTTTCTTTGTCTCCCACTCATCTGTCCACAGATAGTGGGTGGGGATCATTGGATCAAAAACTGCCAAGCCTAACCACACCACACCCAAACCCAAAGAGCAGTAGTGTCAGTCCAGCCTTGAGCCTGAGTTTAGGATCAATGCAATGCTGGAGAGGCCACTGAAACACACCTAAACAGATCTCACACTTACGCCACATTAAGAAGACAAAGGGTTTTAATCGTAAATGGAAAGTCTGTTCCATAAGTAGTTAGTCTTGTCCAATGATTCAGTGCATTTTGTCTTGAAAGTCTATTCCTGTTTTAAACATAGACAACAAATAAATAAAATGTAGCCTACATAGTTTGTTTTTCACTGCCTGAACAGTTAATTTATTCCGGAATGTGCATTATGATGATAAACAGCAGGTGGCAGAGCAGATCAGAGTGATTCACATCCTAACTGAACTGAACTTGAAGTGACTACATCAAATTTAATGGAGTTCAGTTGATACAGTATACGCTATATGCATAGAACTGCAGTCAACAATTATCAACAAATATGCACTATTGTTCAAATGTTTGTTATGGAAAACATTTTTATGTTTTAGAAAGAAATCAATACTTATGTACAACCAGAGAGTATTTAGTATGTAGTTAAAATCATGTTTTTCCCGTGACCAGTTTTGATCACTGCATTTTAGACTTTCAAAAAATAGGGCTTTGCCAACACAGATAGTTTATAATGTATAAAAACAGAGATTTAAAATACCTCTATAAAAATAGAAAACAGCTGTTTTAAAACAGTATCTATAATTTAAAATACTGCATTTTAAATACCATTTGTGACCCTGGACCACAAAACCAGTCTTAATTAAAGATTTTTAAAGACTAAAATTGAGATTAACATCATCTCAAAGCTGAAAAAATAACCTTTCCGTTGATGTATGGTTTGTTTGGATCAGACAATATTTGGCCGAGATACAACTATTTGAAAATCTGGAATCTGAGGGTCTAAATACTGAGAAAATCGCCTTTAAAGTTGTCCAAATGAAGTTCTTAGCAATGCATATTACAAATCAAAAATTACGTTTTGATATATTTACAGTAGGAAATTTTCAAAATATCTTCATTAAACATGATCTTTTCTTAATATCCTAATGCTTTTTGGCATAAAAGAAAAAATTATAATTTTTACCCATACATTGTTTTTGGCTATTTTTTGGCTATTGCTAAAAATATACCCCAGCGACTTAAGACCGGTTTTGTGCTCCAGGATCACATTTGTGAACAGAAGGAATTTTTTTTTATATAAATGCCTTTTTTATTTTTTTATTTTTTTTTTGCACCAACAAAAACTAAGGTTAAATCTGGATTAAATCATTCTGTTGCATGAAATTAAAAAATAAAAAATAAGCAGACTTGCATTTAAGCCATCATTCTGATCTTTTTAATATCTAGGTTTAATATAGATTAATTTTAATCCTGTTTCTCCTTTACGTTAAACTTTGTTTTAAATCTCAGTTAGAATTCACTTTTAACTTACATGTGAGGAGGTTTGAATAATAATAATAAAAATAATAATAAAAAAACACCTACAATTAAAATTAAACACAGATGAAGATTTTAATCACAAAAAAGAACTAAAACTAGATCAACCAATCTTTTATTATCTCTAGTTTGCATCATTTAATCCTTAATGGTGCAACCACATTTGTGTTTTCAAAATTGTGAATAGTAGTATATGAATAATAATAATAATCTACATCGTTGAAACATCTGCTACAGCATAATCAAGGGTTATGCTTTATTTCAATAATCCACTCTAGATATTCTATAAGTAACTTTGCAACTACATGTCAACTGTTAGGACCATCAAAATAAAGTGCCTACTACTCTTAATGGCTGCTAGTTGACATGTAGTTGCAAAGTTGCTTATAGTTAGTAAAATGTGGAATATCAAAATAAAGGTTTACAAAATAAAATGCTGTAATGCATTTGTTGCTTGCAATAAAAAAAAATTAATTAATCTGAATACATAACTACTTTTCACTAGCAACCAGTGGAAAAAGAAGCTTTCTGGGTTCATATGATGTCCATAGTTACTACATCTCCCGGCAGAGGTTAACAGGGCCATGCTAACAAGCCCAACCTTGACCCTTTGGTTTAAGCACACACACAGCTGTGGTGTCCACCCTGGGTCGGTTCTCACACCCAGCGTCTGTCTCTGTTCCAGGTAACCTCCCGTCTCACCGCACTCTCATGTCCACACACCCATCGCACTTGTTTTTCCATTAGCACAGAGACTTTGAACGAGTTTATGTAGGAGAGAATGGGTAAAAACACAGAGAGAGTAGGTCCTGTGCACTGGGATTTCCACAGCTGACGTCCAGGAGAGGATACGGTTTGTTTCTCACCACTCACAGATGCTGGGACACTATAAACATAACATCTGTGATGCGCCAGGTGTGACCCAAAAACTATACACTGAAAACAACTCTGGGTGACATGCCATATCCACCCAAATTAATAGGGCATTTACTGCATGGTTGGCATGAAATTTGTTTGTCATTGAGGTTCCTCCCAAGTGTGCAGGTGCTTCCTTTATCTGAATCATATATTTATTATGGCTGTGTTTGGAATGGAATATTAGTTATGATACTCAACATCTAATATAACATTAATAAATACTTTCAGACGAGAATGTTATGCACTAATAACATAGTAGTATGATCACATTAAATTCTACTATTTAAGAATTACGGCAGAAAGTTTGTTATTATGAGTTGAAATTGTAAATAAACATTATCTAATACACACCATTTGCTCCTTTTTAAAAACCCTGTATTATATTAGTGTTGAAATACCTTTGTCGGAAAGTGAAAAACAACAATTTCACAGTGAATCCATAGAATGGCAGTCAAAATCACTCAACTTGTAATAGAAATTGTCACATGATATTACTTCATTCATCACATGACCGCATCACAGTGTTTTATTCAGTTAGTGGCATCCAGTTGCATTTTAATTACATTTTGTATAAATGTCTTGACATTGTGCAGATCAATTAGATAATGAGTCAAGAAAAATAATGCCAAAATCATTTTTGATGATTCTGTTCATCACACTGGAAATTGGAAGGTCAAGTTGAACGCATTGCATTGTATACTGCAAAAATAGTAAGCGTTGTAGTACAATATGCTAGTCCAAATATAGCCTGTCTCCTAATTAAGTCAGGTGGTAAAGCGTGACTGGAACAAACACAACTCACAAAGACAAATTGAGCCGGTGCTGAATAGAACTGCAGTAAAGTGTTACACACACAACTGGTCTAGACACATCAGTGACTGCCATTGTTTGTTCTGAACAGATGCTCACAGCCATGGGACTGCCCACAATATCCTGACCTTCAAACACACACTTAAAAGAGAAATGTTATAAAATGACAATACCAGACAGATTTGTCCGGTTGCTTGGAAGAGGACCTGACAGCTGTGGTTATGTACAGTATAAAGCGTACTGCCATATTACCCTTTTTACCCTAATTCTGCAGTTCACTTTTTTTTTCCTGTATGCACGATATCCAGGTGACTATACTAGAGTAAATTTGCCATTTCCAATGTGATGAATACACCAGTGTCATGAACAATTGGGTTCTTCTGTTGAATCGACTCTACAGAGACAGGGAAGCTATTTATATATAAAATGCATAAAAAAAGTGTAAATTATAATTTGCATAGAGTGTAGACTAAACCCAAAGTATGCTCTATGGTATTTGTACAGTGCGTGGCATGAATTTCTTCATCAGCATAGTGCAAGTGTACCATATGCACGCTGTTGATATGCCAGCAGTATGCTTAACTAGTATAAGTACATGCAAAGCCAGATTTTTTTCTAACCAGACATACTCTGTCCGCCCAGCAAATAACTTACGGAGAGAAATGGTGCAGACAATGGACAAGGATGAAACATTTTAGTATGCATGTGTTTGTGCACACTATAAATGGAGTATACTTTGAAATACATATAGTTCGGCTACACATTTGCTAAAGTTGTGTCCCATACTTAGTTGTGTCCCACATTACACACTATACAATATGACTTATTCTATGCACTGTGTACTCAACTGCCTAGTGTGTAAATTATATAAGGTTATTTTGTCATCAAGTATCCTAATTAAAGCTGTGACAGTTGAGTGTTTATTGTGCAACTTTGCACATCCTGACATTAAAAGTGCACTTTTATTTTTATTTTGGAACACTCTAATCACACTATTTATACTTAAACTGCATAGAATAGTCATAAGTATGCGAATTGAGATGCATCATTTAAATAAAAAACATGAGTAGTCGTAATAGATTATAAAGTGGTTATATAGGATTTCTAATCAGGCACTGAATATAGTACCAATTAAAAGTTCTTTCAGCTAGTGCAATCATTTCCTTTTCTAAGCAATGTCAGTTTGAATGGGTGGTCTAAAAGCAATAGCAAACTTTTTATTTATTTTTTCTTTGTTTGTTTGACACATTTATTTGATCTGACTCCCAAAGTTAAAACCATTCTTACACAAAATTAAAAATTTAGACCATTTTTATTTCTAACTCTTTTGAAATAATTATCATTGCATACTGCATACTGTTTCACTTTAATAGGCAATATTCAGTATATACTGCGTTTCAGCACACTAGTGTTCCATTACAAATTCAAGTGAGGTGAAGCTCCTTCAATAAGCATTTTAAAATGTGAGTGTGTGTGTGTGTGTGTGTGTGTGTGTATGATTATATGTGTTGACCTAATCGCAGCAGGTTAGCTCTGACTTTGCGGAGGATAAAGGCGTCTTTTGATGGCCGGTGACTCAGGGAAAGTCTGAGAGCCTCCGCAGGCAAACAGATTTCATTCAGTTAAATTAGCGTAAGCACCAAGCCGTTTGAGCAAATAGATGATCTGATGGGTCAAGCAGGAACGTGAGTCATTAAAGTGAAACAAATAACCACTTGTGGGATTGCGGATTGTAAAAGTGCCATAGCGGTGATGTGAATCAGTTTCTTGCATTTCTTGCTCATTGCATGTTTTCTCCTGTAGTCATAATTATAAGCATGACCATTGCTAGGGCTAACTGGGGACATTGTACGTTTCCCACTATGGTCCTCTATGAGACAGACTACTCATTGGGCCTGGAGGGCGAAGGGGCCCACCCATAAAAATGTTGTCCCGGGCCCTGTGAATTGGGACAGTTTGATAAAGATATAAGGTCAACCTTCACAAGCAGGCTTTCAGCATATCCTGTGTGAGGATGTGTGCTGAGCAGTGTTTGTTTGCAGGTAGCTCTGGAACGCTCTGTGATAACATTTGTCCTCATGAAATCAACAGTCTGGGCTCTGTAAGAGAAACCGGCAGAGTGGTTTTCTTCGCTCCGCTCCTCCGCAAACAGCCAAGCCTGTGTGAGAGCATGTTGCCTCACAGACCCCGACACTTTACCCGCTTTGAAAACACTGTTTATCTTATTTTCTGTGTGCTCAGCACTGCATAAGAAGTCAGCTCAGATTCACCAGCAGAATGACGAATGGAGTGTACTTTCACCCAAAAATGAAAATTCTGTCATTAATTAATCACCTTCATGTCATTCCAAACCCGTAAGACCTTCGTTCATCTTCAGTCACATGTACTATTTTAATGATGTCCTTACTATATTCTGGGCCTTGAACTGGTCAGTTGCATTGCTGTCGATGCAGGGTCAGAAAGCTCTCCTCAAAAATTTCCTCAAAAATATCTTAATTTGTTTTCTGAAGATGAGTAAAGGTCATACAGGTTTGTAACTACATGAGGGTGAGTAGTTAATGTCAGGATTTTCAGTGGTGAATTATCCCTTTAAGCATTCGCGTCAAAACTGAAGTAAACTTTGATCTTAACAGTGCATGTACGAGTGATTTGACGTGTAAAATCATTATCGACAGTCCTATTGTTTAACCAATGTGGTTCAGATAATGAAGGTGTGAATTTGTTACTATGGTTTTGGGAAACAGTTGTGCCTAGTTGGTTAGTTTCTCCAATGACACATGGGGTGACATGACATGAGGTGTAGTCAAGAACACTTTAGCATATTTAAAAGTTAATTCAGGTGTCAAACACTAACTCATAGTCAAACACTGTTTGCCAATAGTCTGGCTCTGTGCTACCAGCTAACATAATGTTAATATTCATAGAGAAGGAGGGAATGGACCTCAGCTTGCCAATAAGATGCACTTTCATACTCATGAAGTGCTTTGCACACCTGTTCTGCTGGCTGAAAGAGTGGAGAGTTATTGTTTGGCATCAGCAGTGATGAAGTGGTGATCTCAGAGGAGCTTTCATCACTGCTATTAGATCGAGAGAGTCATGCATGTGCTTCATGCATCTGTTGAGCTAACACAAAGCCACATTCAAACTATGTATGATCATAAAGAACTATGTATATAGAACTGAGATTATTGAAATATTAGGATATTTGATACTTTCATTAAATCACACCTTTGGAATTATATTTTCATAATCTATTTAGAGATAAATGTTTGGTTATCATTCCAAGGAACAGTATGAAATCATCCTTCATGCTATGTTTGCACTGTGTTTTGACTTTTTAATCTTTCGCCACAGAGACTACAACTCTGTTCCGAAACCAAGTGTGCTGCCTTGCTGTCAAATGCCAAACAGACAGCTGCCTTCTTAGGGGCCGTTCATACAAGAGGATGCATACTTCAGTTCCACTAAAAGCTAAATGCAGGAATAGAACAGAATGCAGTCATCAAATGCATTTTTATTTGTTTTTTTTTACATCGTTTAATTAGACAGACTTTAAAAATGTGACAGAAAAGCTGCAAGACTTGAAAAACTGTGAGACTTTCTTTATGTAGATCATTTTACCTACATTTTTAACATAACAGTGAACATGTAGGCAAGAATGATGTGTGCTAAATTAGCATCGTGACTGGAATAGAACTAATCTTGAATGCAATGCAAGTTGCTTTGAAAATAAAATCTGCTAAATGAATAAATGTAACAGCCTAGCTGATTTCAGTAGTTTGCCATTAGCATGGTAAAATAGAAACAAAAGATACATTCCCACAACAAGCAATAGCTGTGTGACAATCCTTAAAAGGGATTGTCAAGACTGAATGTGTCAAAGCGGCTCAGCGAAGGTTGCCCTGTTTTAAAGCTTTCTTCAAATGCAGCCTCAAAACGTGTCCTTTGTTTCCCGGGTTATGAAGGATACAACAAATGGATTCATAGCAGTCCAGGATACGTCAAGATTTATTGCACATCATTGATGACAGGATTTTTTTGAGAGAAAATTTCGGATTACATATTTAAATGTAAGTATTAAGTTTCAATTTACTCAAATGTCTAACAAAACACGTTTAAACACACACACACACACACACACACACACACACACACACACACACACACACACACACACACACACACACACACTTTAAAGTGGTTCAAATGCTGACTTATATCTTACACAGATGTGATTTCATAGATTTAAATTTTTTTATTATATTCATAAATAGACCAAATTGGACAGGTTTACACAGGTTGTGAACCCTTTTTTGTTTTCATACAGTTGAATATCAATTTCAGAAAAGTCCATTACAAATATCACTTCCGCTCTTCAACAGTGGCTGGGTGACAAGATCAGTCCTCCGTCGGCAGGACTGTACCATTTAACAGCACTCTGTTCAACATTTGCAGACTTGAAGGTGTGGCGGATGCAGCCCCTGAATTGGGACAGCTAATTTTCTGTCCACAAAAGAGGCAACAAATTAATCACAGCTCCGCCTACTGTAGGCTTCAAAAACGTTTTTCAGAAACCTACAGGTGATGTCATGGACACTACGTCCATGTTTTTATACAGTCTATCTATGGTTTGTACACACAAAATCAGAAGGTAAAACTGTCACTTTTAAGTTGACGGTATACTTTCCTGTCCTGAATAAATTCTAATCATATATTTATTTTCGTCCTTTCTTATTGACTATCTTGGATAAATTTGTCACTAAGTTCATCAAAATGCATTCTGGCATTGCATTTTTCTTTATGAAAATCCACAATTTGGCTCAAATCAGGGAGTTGGAAATGTAATTTCTGTTGAGAGAGTGTCTTAAAATGCTGTCTCTGTAGCTCACTAGGGTTTGGGACTAAGCCTACATCTCTTATGATGCAGTATGCAGATGAACAATGGTCCTTGCAGTTTCAAAGTGCAGTGTGTTTTCTAACGTGTGTGATGACGCAGGAAGCCATGCTCTCAGGAGACCTTCAGGACGTCCTCATGAGGAATGTGCATGATCTTTGACCTGTATAGGGGGTGTCAGCTGCAGATTGAGGGCTCTGTGAAGCACAGCTGATTCCACACATCCTGACTATTGACACCAGCATGTGCAAGATGAAGACTTGAGCTGCCTCAGCTTAATAGATTCTCCATGTCTTTGGAAATTTTGAATAAGAACCTTTCAAAAGCTTTTCTAAGTGAGACTTTTTTGAGGTGAAGTTTTATAAAGCATTACTTAATTGTGTAAATGGTTCTTTTTAAGAGTTTATTAATGTGTCAGTGTTGCTATAATATCTTTTTCTGTAAACATATCCTCACACTCTGTTTTGCTTGTCCCGATGAGTCAGTCATTGAAGCACAAATTCCATTACAGTGCTGTGGAAAAAACAACCCTTCCATCATACACACTTCACACACCCAACGTCCTGCTGACTCACTGCACCCTCTTATCCATCTTTGGCATTATATGATCTTTACAAGCGCCCTGGTCTGAAAGCAGGTCATTGGACCGACATAGACAAACATATAAAGCATTTAATGATGTTTCTTTATTAAAAACTGTGGAAAACTGTTTTTTAATTGATACATACAATACATTTTGTGACATGCAAAAGTAGCATATGTGGGTGGATTTTTTTTATTATTATTATATTATCTAATATAATATTTTATATTATATTCTACAGTTGTTGTTTTTTAATATACTCACAAGATTTGAAGTACACTGCAAGTGCGAATTCAGTACAATTAAATACACTTCTGAGAGGTTCTCTTCAAAATAAAGGTTCTTCAGTGTTCTTGGGTTCATTAAAGAATCATTTTTACTGCATAGGGTTCTTGAGGTGACTATGTGGATCTTGTGGATTCTCAAAGATTATTCGTTTGGCTTCTGGTCTTTTTAAAGGATTAGTTCACTTTCAGAATAAAACTTTCTTGAAAATTTACTCACCCCCATGTCATCCAAGATGTTCATGTCTTTCTTTCTTCAGTCAAAGAAGTTAAGGTTTTTGAGGAAAACAGTCCAGGATTTTACTCTATATTGTGGACTTCAGTTGCAGCCAATGGGTTAAAGGTCTAAATTGCAGTTTCAATGCAGCTTCAAAGGGCTCTACACGATCCAGGCTGAGGAATAAGCGTATTATCTATCGAAAGGATTGGTCCTTTTCTAAACAAAAAATAAAAATTGATATAATTTTTCACCACAAATGCTCGTCTTGCACTGGCTCGACCTCACGCATTATGTAATCACGCACGCGTGATGCAGGCAGAAGTACCAACTCAGTGTTAACAAAGCGAACATGTAAAGAAAGTCAAATGCCCCTTACAAAAAAAAAAAAAAAAAAAGATTTTGAAGTTGGGGGAGAAAATGTGATGAGTTTTTCACCCTACTCTAACGTTTTGAACCAAAATACACAGAATTAACAATGCATCACTAGATAAGACCCTTATTCCTCGGCTGGGGTCGTGTAGAGCCCTTTGAAGCTGCATTGAAACTGCACTTTGGAACTTCAACCCATGGGTCACCATTGAAGTCCACTATATGGAGAAAATTCCTGGAATGTTTTCCTCAAAGACTTTAATTTCTTTTCGACTGAAGAAAGAAAGACATTATCATCTTAGATGACATGGGGGTGAGTAAATGATCAGGAATTTTTTATTCTGGAAGTGAACTAATCCTTTAATGCACTGGTATGTAGATGTTTTCTTAAGAACTTGACAATGAAGACAATGCCTTATTCGGTGTATATAACCTTGTCCACTTGACCTCTGCTTTGGAAATGTTTGTCTGGTCAAGTGACAATGGCCGGGATTGGGCCAGACTGTCTAAAAGCAAGTGTTCATAACACCCTCCCTCTCTCACCCTGGTTTTAATGACCTCTTCTCTCCCTCATCATTCAGAGTGAGAAGGCCAGTGCACATATCCTGCTTTTGTGGGACAGGAATCTCTGGAATTCTGGCCACCTCCTTCGCTTTCCCTTCTTCTTCTTCTTCTCTCCAGGTTGATATGTGGCTCTCCCAAATAGTGCAAGAATTACTACTGAGCCGACCCTCCTTCTTGTGATTCATATGTCTGGGTATTTGTGTAAAGGGCTGCATGTGAGGTGCATACCACACACACACATACACACAGATGCACACTCACACTGTCAGTGCTGAAATCCTCCTGCTCTGTAATGTCTTTATACATTCTCTCACACACTCATGTTTGGCTTCACTCCTCACTTGTCTGTCAAAGTTACTCGCTCACATTTCTCACCCTCTCATATGAGTCATTCCACAGTATCCAAACTCCCATGCACCACGCTGAGTTCAGGAGGAGATTTGTGTGTGTAATTTAATCAGTTTTAGTAACATCTGATGCAAAACACCTGTTCAGTGTTTCACTGCAAGGTGAAATTTTGCTTCCTTAAAAAAATAGTGGATAGACATTTAGATATTTTTTTTTTTTTACACTTTATCTATTTGCATCTGTAGATTTTAATTATAAAGCATATCTTTATCAGCTGTTTTCTCAAAATGAGTTTTTTCCCAGTAGCAATTACACATAACTTGTTATTTCTATCTATATTCTGATTTATATATATATATATATATATATATATATATATATATATATATATATATATATATATATGTATGTATGTATTTGTATATGTATATATGTATATATATATATATATATATACAGAGAAAGGTTTGTTCATATAACATTTGCCTGAATTATATAATATTTTCCCCCTAATAATGGTTATTTCTATTTCTATTTACAATATGGAGTGATAAAAAGAGATATCCACATCTATAAAGCCCTTTAAACTGTAATATGTCAAAAAAATCAAACAAAACTATTGAACCTGTCTTTATCCCATGTTCAGATTTCAGTTCTGGAAATATATGCAAATTAATGCATTTTTCAACATTACAATTTCTGAAAACTTATCTTGTCTTAATGTTCTGTGATTAATCAAACAGGGAAGTATGGTTTGTCTGTTAGTTTAAAATGTTACCTGTGGTGTCATTTTTAGTTAGTACTAAACATTTAAAATAATAATAATAATATTAATAATAATAATAACTTTCACTTTCACTTTTAATAATGTCAGTATTTGTCAGTATTTCTGGTATTCTTTAGATTTGATTGTCTGAGTGGCCTACATCTGAAATCGAATACATTCCTATTTTATAGTATGCAACAAAAAGTACGCCAAAAGAGTAGTATGTACGAATTCATAGTATTTGCAAAACAGTAGTAAAAAAGTACCCAGATGCATTCAGTGGACACAGTACATCCCTGCACCCGAAATCACATACTTTGCTACTATTTAGCATGGGAAAAACATTTAACTTAAAACACTGATTCATTTAGAAATAAAAAATACTGAATGAGTCATTGTATCATTCACTCAACCATTTCAATTAAAAACTGAGAATTTGTTCAGTAAGGAACACCATTACTGTGTTGCATGGCAATGTTGAAGTCTGCTTCTGCCTTGACTTTGTTTGGAAATATGTGAAGGAAACATTTCAGAGTAAAAATATAAGTAACTGGCCATTCTGTGTCCAAAATGTAAGTTTCTTAATATTAACTGTTGCATAAAAGCAATATCACTGTCTAAAGCTATATCAGCGCCATAATCTCAGGAGTGGTATTCAGCAGGGTTTTGCTGTTACTCTTGATTAAATATCACAGCCTCTCAGATTTATTGCATAAATCATCTAATCATTTATATGAAAATGCAATTACATCAAAAACTGCTGTGACAGTACAAAGGACAGAACTGAATCATTTATTAATTTGTGTTTATTGCATCATGATATATTGCGCATATTTACAGCTACTTTTATATTTGAAACTGATTTGATAGGTAACAGCCATAATTGTTAAAACGGCGTTTATGTATTTATGTATGGTAAACATAATAAAGATAAACATGCATACAAATAAAGGTTCCAAAAGGGGTGTCGTGCCATTCGGTTCTCCAAAGAAACTTTCAGTGAGCAGTTCTTAAAAGAACCATATTTTCTCTAGTGAAGAACATTTTAAAAATCTAAATAAAATGTATTTTGTGTAATGGAAAGGTTCTGTGGATGTTAAATGTTCTTAATGGAACCAGATGCCTTTAGTTTTAAAAGTGTACAATTCATATGGGTTGCTCAGATAATGTATTCTTCGGAAGAATCTAAAAGTTCATTTTGAAATCTTGACATATCTTGACAAATCTGAGCACAGTTTGAGACATTGTTAAGGTGTCTTCTTAATCTCTGTAGAACAAGTGAGGTTACTAGGATTTTTTTCTCGTTAGAAAAGACTGAAAAGCACAAAACTTAGTGCAAATCTTTGTTCTCTTTTTAATCTCATTTTTTTGGAGGCTATTCCTAACACTTTAGATTTTAAAAAAGCAAATACTGATTAAAATTTTAATCAAAATTTGAATCAGGTGTTAAATCATGTGTGTCATTTCAAGACAAATCAGCAGAAATGGTGCTGAAGTGACTGCCTGAAAGCTGTTACATGAGTTGTGTGTAAGCAGTCTCTGAAGGTCAGACACTGGAGATCTTACTCCCTTCCCGTGTTTCTCTTCCTGGGTTACATAACACAAACCTGTGGCCCAGTAGAGAGCTCTTCCTGCAACTGAATAGAAAACACTTTTCATGTTCTTACAAGATGACAATGAGAATGTTTCGATTTTCCTACAAAAACACGGGAACCTGTGGGAACGGCCTGAGTTTCCTAAATGTGGCCGCTGGTAGGAAACGGTTAGAGGAAGTGAGAAAGTGCAACAGGAAGCACTCGGTGTGCGAGGATAGTAGAAAGTGTTTGGCGTGTTTGCGTATGAGTGGGAAGTGTGTGTGAGAGCTGAGTTGTTTATGGGGATTTTCCTTTGCATCTGCATCAGGACTTCCCATCCAAACGGAAAACGGCTGGAGTTCCCTTCTCAATTGTTCCACTATTATGACAATGTTTTCATGCACTCCAGGGCGGCTTTCGTGACACACAACAAATGGCCAATTAAACCGTGTGGTCAGGTGAACACCCTGCTTGAGTGCAAATTTAGTGTGTCTCGGTGGTTTTGTTTCATATAACTGTCATAAGTAATCCACACTACTGAGATTGGCAGTCTCGTTGTGCAGTTTTGCATTCACACCCTGCTCCCTAGAGCTCCAGTAACACAAATCATAAGGGATCCCCTCATTATAAAGACACACTCCCACTGCTCCGATCCACGCTGATGTCAGAGACGAGCGCTCTCTCTCTCTCTCTCTCTCTCTCTCTCTCTCTCTCTCTCTCTATAAGGTGACCTGCCTCTTTGGAAATGCTCTGACAAGGCATCTGCATTTGAGTCTTGCTTTAGCTTTAGTTTAGTAACTAGTCTGACTGATGCACTTTGTAACTGGACTAGCTTTGGAACATTTGCCCACTGAGGTATTTGGAGTCATTTAGAATAGTGGATAAACCTGCTTTTGCACTGGGGATTTTTACTTGTTTTTTACATTGGGATTCATTTTTTGAAAAGTTTGGAAATGTGTTCTGGAAGGATTCAGAGGACTCTGGCTGCTTTTTGCACCATCTTGATGTTTGTTGTATGTTCAGCTGAAGGAGAGGTGAGTAGATCTGAGCCAGTGTGTTGCACACATGTAACTTAGACATTGCAGAAAAAACCTCTTCATGTTTGAAGGCTGTGCAGGACTACATTCTTCTCCTTCCTTACAAACATTCTATTGTTGTTGTACTCTGATACTTCCTAATGCTAATTTCTCTTTATTGAGCATAAAACATTTTGAAATAATGGAACCAGATGTTTGTTCAAGTCATCTGATTTGTTAATGAAGCAAACTGATATTTTCTTGACATATGAAGATAAAAAAATTTTTTTTAAACGTTTAAAAAAAAAAAAGTTAAAGATCAAAATACACTACTGTTCAAAACTTTTGTGTCAGAAAGGCAAGAAATTAATACTTTTATTCAGCAAGGATGCATTAAATTGATCCAACGTGACAGTAAAAGCATTTACGATGTTACAAAATGTTTCAATTTTAAATGAATGCTGTTCTTTTGAGTGTTCTATGTATCAGAGAATATTGAAAAAAATGTATCACAGTTTAAACAAAAATATTAAGCAGCATAACTGTTTTCATAAATGTTTCTAGAGCAGCACATCCACATATTAGAATGATTTCTGAAGGATCTGAAGACTGAAGTAATAATGATGAAAATTCAGCTTTACATCACAGAAATAAATTATATTTTTAAATATCTTAAAATAGAGACCAGTTATTTTAATTCATTTTTTATATATAATATTACTGTTTTCAGTGTATTTTTAAGCACTTAAATGCAGCCTTGGTGAGTATAAGAGACTTTTTTCGAAAACATTTATTAAAAAATATGTGTGAAATACATTTATTTTTAATGAGTTTTTATTTTTCATTTGAACATTTTACTTAAATATTGAAATTTTATAAACATGACCTTTTGACCATAGGCTGCATCAAGAATTTTTTTTGTTTATGAAGATCACATCAGGTAGAAATAGCTCCTAATGGTAACAACGGCACAGTTTATCTTACAGTGTATATTTATGATTCGATTCTACAGTCACATTTCAAACACAGACACCTAAGTGAGTGTATTATATAAACACAGCCGAACCCACTCATACAAACTTACAAAAACATTGGCCTCACAACTCCTACACTGTCATCTCAGTGAAAGCCTTTCATTTCTGACTGCTGGTCTTATGTAATGAAGCTGTGCACTCGTCTCTCATCTGCTGTTCCTGCAGGCGTCCAGAGGCTGTTCCCGTCCCTGCTCCTGCCCCCCGTCTCCACCCTCCTGTCCGCTCGGAGTGAGCTGGGTGCTGGATGAGTGCGGCTGCTGTAAGGTGTGCGCCCAACAGTTCAACCAGGACTGTGGCCCTGACCAACCCTGTGACCACATCAAGGGCCTGCGATGCCACCTAGGGGCCGAAGGGGACCCTCGGCGTGGTCTCTGCAGAGGTAAAAAAAAAACACACCGCTGAAACAGATCTGCTCTAACAATAATGAGTGTTAATAAGAGAACTTTTCTGTTGTCTAGGATTATATATATATATATATATATATATATATATATATATATATATATATATATATATATATATATATATATATATATATATATATATATATATACAAAAATACACACACCAGCTAAAAAAATTATTAGAACACCTGTCAGATCTGAAAATATTGACCTTTTTTGCCTCCAAAACATGATTTAATTTCATAATGTTCATGAAAAATGCAGTGGGTTGTTCTGAGCACAACAAATATCAGATGAAGTGAGTCATACTGTTTTTATCCACTTTTAACTTTAATATTTGGTATGTCCACCTTTTGCAGTAATTACAGCAGCACATCTCTCTGGCATAGTGTCAGTATATTTCCTGAGAACTTCAACACTAATATAATCCCATGACTTCTGCAACTCAAGCCAAAGGCTTTCCTTTGGATGTACAATTAGATCTGTCCAGTTTATTTTCCAACTCGCCCCAAATTTGCTCGATGGGGTTGAGGTCCAGACTTTGAGGAGGCCAGTCCATCATTTTCAATATTTCAGCAGATTCCTTCCGTCACAGGTAGTTCTGGCAATAGTTTTATGGGTATTGTAAAGGCCAATTCAACAAAAACAACTAAAACCTCTTAAATATGCTAAGTGTTCCTAGAATTTTGGCCACCACACTGTGTATGTTTAGTCTATACTTATACTTACTTGTATATACTTAGACTCTTAATTTACTTCTTCCTCTTTAGAAAGGATAAACTATAGGGCAACTTCTGCTCTATAATAGATGAATAAGAAATGATGTAATATGTGTTAAAATGCGGGAATTTCCACTGCAAACTGACCTAAGAATATAAAAAAATTGCAATCAATCAATAAATAAATAAATAAATAAATAAATAAATAAATAAATAGCAAAGATTCACAGGCTGACCATCATGTCAAAAAATTGTAGAGAAAAATGTTTCTAAAAATATACAAATATTTATAAATACATATTCTGTAGTTGTATTTGCCAGAGCTGCAGTTGAATTTTTTTTGAATGAATTTAACTTTTTTTTAATTTGAAGAATTTAAATTATGAAACAGTTTATTTATTTTTATTTATATAAACTTAAGTTAATTATCTGCCAACTAATGAGTAACTCTGTAATACATTTATTAGACATTATATAAAAATGTTATATAATATTATTAAATTACCATAATCAAATAAACTTTATAAATGTATAATATATTTATAAAATATGTTATAATCAGGGAATTTGACCTGTTTGGTAAATAAATAAATAAATAAATAAATAAATAAATAAATAAATAAATAAACAAAAGTAAAGAATCACTGTCCCCAATACGTATGCCATTACATTAATGCCAAACATTGTAGAGAAAAACCTTTCTAAAAATATGAATATATAATCTGTATATGGTTGCCAAACAGTAATTTATTTATTTATTTGTTTAAAATAAGATTAAATGTATTTATTTTTGTTAGTATGAATCCAAAGGACTTTTCAAGTTTTGCTCCAGAAATGGGTAACAATTTATTTGATGTGTTCTTGTTACATTTATTTGTATTTACTATAGTAATAAGAGTAATTAATGCCTAGGTACAAGAACTAACACTAAACCAAACCCTAATCCTATAAACTTAAATAGTAATATTACTTATTTGTGTTATTACACTGTAACAAGGACACAATCAAATAAAGTGTGACTCAGAAGTGATTCGATTATTTGTTAGATTTGTTATTTGTTAAATCTTTGGCTCTTGACGGAGTGACTGCAGACAGTCCTGATGTTTGTTGTGTGTCTCGCTGAGGCTCAGGGCCGTCCGTGTGAGTTTGCTGGTCGTGTGTATCAGCACGGAGAGGATTTCCAGCCCAGCTGTCAGCACCAGTGCAGCTGTATGGATGGTGTGGTGGGTTGTATGCCGCTGTGTCCACACAACATCCCTCTGCCCCGCAGACACTGCGCCAACCCGCGTCTGGAGACGCCGCCGGGACGCTGCTGTGAGGAGTGGCTGTGTGACGATGATAACAGCATCAGGGAAGACCCACCGGACCCCCGTCCCCATCACACCCCATCCAACCACATCAGCAAACTCATACAGAGCCCTAACAGCGTCCTGTCACGGAGGGGCTCCTTTCAAGGTATTCTTCTTTTATATTTGATATATTATATATTGTTATTTTAGTATCTATTATTGTTGTTATTAATATTTTAAATATGTTTTTATTTTTAGATTTTCTGTTTAATTTCAGCAAGTTTAAGTAACTTAGTTGTGTGTGTACAATGAAACTTTTTTATATGGGTTTTAAATGTGGGTTCTGTATTGTAGCAATTTTATGGAAGCTGTTTAAAGACTGTTAAGATGAACATTTATTTATAATCAGCTATTACATTAACTAGTCCATTTTTTTAAATATCATTTTAAATGAGACTTGCATGGGGTTGGGTTCTTTTGACTTAGACCAGTATGCAACTGCCTAGCAACCACCCAGAACACCCTAGCAACCACCATGGTGAAATGTGTTCTTCATTGCTTCTCATTCTGCAGAGTGGGTGTCCCTGTCGGTGTCTCGGGTTCCCTTCCCATCGTCCGAATGTTTCCCCCAGACCACTGACTGGTCCGGATGTTCTGCTTCCTGCGGGTTTGGCATCTCGAGTCGTGTGACCAATAATAATGCCCAGTGCAAGCTTGTTCGAGAGTCTCGCCTTTGCCAGATCAGAGAGTGTGACATCACTCCCGCTATGAAGGTGAGATGCTGCAGTGAAATGAATGGGTTAAAAGTAACTTTCCCCAACACTGGTTGCTTTTATGCAACAGTTCAATTAACAAGAAGTTATTATTGAGTAGCTTTTGTTTCAGCAAAGCTTATCACTCATATTAAAGATTTCTTGTTGCGTTTTATGTCATGAAAAGGAAAGACGTGCAGGCAAACGGTGAGGTCTCGGGAACCGGAGCAGATCGTGTTCGCCGGCTGCTCTACGGCTCGCCGCTACCGGCCTCGTACCTGTGGCTGGTGTGTGGACGGCAGGTGCTGTCAGCCGTCCTCATCCCGCACGGTGCGCCTGCGCTTCCGCTGCCCGGACGGCGAGAACATCACGCGTGACGTCATGTGGATCCAGCGCTGCCGCTGCAGCAAGAGCTTCTGCGGGGTTCAGGGAGAGCGATCCTCACCCACCATCAGCCTTCACAACGACATACACACCTTCTCTCACTGAACACACAACGCGCCATCACTCCATAATGGCTAAAACTCACTTTTCACTCTCAAAGGACGTTCCAAAAGAGTTTCCTGAACCATAGAATAGTAAACTGTACTAGACTGTATATAGTTTTTGCACTTTATGTGTTCCTCCTTTGCTTTGACCTACAGGCCCTGATTCTCATGAAAACATGTCCAGGTCACTTTTCTTGAGGATTTGTCAGAAGGCATTGTTAACTGTTGTTAGCCCATCTTTCTGCTTTTATTTATTCTGTTTATTGTATCTTGAAGGATTTATTTGGCATCAGATGAATGACTTCCTGTCACTCGATGGGTAAGAGAATGCACTAGTAATGAGGGCAGTGAGATTACCCGATTAAGGGATAAAATGAGTTTTTACTCATATATTAAGGTGTACAGATGTCTTTTGCAATTTTCATGAGTTAATGTGTGGAGGAGAGCAGGATGAGTGTGAGCGGATGGCTTGTGTACAGTGTACAGGCTTCACTATAGGTGGAGTGACTCTTTGAGACTGCTTCATTTTTCGGGGCATGCTTTAAATTCTAGAGGCTCTCTTGTATAGGAGTGAACGACTATTTGTATAGTTAAGATATAAAATATAAATGACTTTGTGATGAGTTTGTTACAAAAAATAAAACATTTTCACATGCTTGTTTGTGTTGTTTGCTCTCAAGAAAAACTTCTAAGGGGGCCGCAGGATGACTTACATTAAGTTAAATCGAATGAACTTAATTAAAATGTAAAAACAAAACATAAAATTACATCATTTTTAAAAATCGTTTTTTTTTATTAAAGAACATACTGAGCAAAGTCTGATGACAAACTTTGATGTTGACTTTTAGTTTTTATTACCAGCTAGACAGAGAGAAAGTCAAATGAAGACAGGAAAACAAATGAAATCTCGGACAGACCATATCATACCCCTTCAGGCCACATCTGCTCGTGTTAAACCCTCCAGAAACCATATCAAACCAGTTCAGGCCCAATTAGACTTCATAAAATCACTAAGAAATTGCTTATTTCTAGCATGTTTCCAACAGCATTTCTTAACAAGTGTTGTAGGCAATTTTACATGTTATTTTGTGTTATTAGCATGCATTCATGTGTTTTTACATCTACTTTTATTAGTGTAGTGATGCGTTGAACAGCGCACACAAGTCAAATCCGCATCACCTTGCTCTGAAACTTTCACCCTCGTGTGTAATTCATGATTGCGTGGACTCCTATTGAAATGACTGGAAAAAAAATTTTGTCTGTGAAAATTAGCCAAAAACATAAGTTGCATTAGCAAAATAAATACAATGGTTAAATTATGGTTAGTGTGGAAAAATTATGGTTAATTCATAGTAGGCTAATCAATTTTTTTTTTTTTTTTAGTTTTATTTGAAGTAAAACAAGTTTTTCAGTGAATCACAGCTTGAATTTCTTATACGGTTTCAGAAGACTTGCTTTTTTAAGTTTTTTTTTTTTTTCGTTGTTGTTTTGAAAAAATCAACAATGTAAACATTTTTTCATATTAACTCGTCTGGAGTAAATAAAAGCAGGACTTGCATTATTATTATTATAATTATTGGACTATTCCTTTAAACTTGTACTTTATGTATGCATCTGAGAGAAAGAGACAGAGAGAGAATGACTGTCAGATGAGGTCTCAGCACAATTTCTTGGCTCTGCAGTGCAAACATCACAGTCGGCTCTCAATTTCCACACTCTTCTCTGCCAATCTGTTCTTCCTCCACATATACATATAACACTTGATCAGCTCTTTATGCGGTTTAAAAGATCACTAAAACCCAAACCTCAACCACAGTAAGTCTGAAAATGTTTGCTTAATTAGAAGTCAGTATGTACTGTAATGAGGCAGCCACATCAGCCATGTATAATACACTTCAAGAAACATCAGTGGCCTATATCACTGCTCTTAAAAATTTAAAGTTGCCTTCAAGGATATGGACAACGGTTTTTGTTAAGTATATGTTATAAAATCAAAGTTGCTTGCCATTGCCAGGGACAAGTTAACGTCATCACTGATGTAAAATGTGCTCGTTTCTGAGATGTTTGCTCTATAAGGGCCTCAACTTGTTTGCCAAGTCGGAGTAATTGCAGTTCAGTTGTGTGCGGGCTGCCTTTGTAAACTTTAAGACGTGTCCCTTGACAACAACAATCACCCAACAAAAAGGTTTATGAGCTGTTTTATTTTATCTTTATGTTATATTTATTTTAGATAAACAACAACAGTGTCACCATTAATAAAAAAAACTATTTACATAATTGTTTAAAACATAAAAATGTTCATGGCAAAATATAGGACACACAAAACTTGGGCCAGTGTTGTTATTAATAACTAAAACTATTTATATAATTGTTTTTATTAATTGAAAAAAAAAAAGCTGCACTAAAATCGGAATATAAATATTACGTGAAAAACTCAAACTTAAAAAACTTGGGATAAAAATGTCTTGGCAGAGCTGCTGGATAAACAGGGCTAAATAAAATTATGCTGAAGAACTACAAATACTAAAAATTAAAGCTGGGAAAAATTAAAGCTAAATAGAAATGTTTAAAAAAGTAAGACACTTACTATAACTTAAATTAAAATAAAAACTGAAATTAAAAATAAAAGCTTATTCAAAAAAATTAAACATTTTATAAATGATAAATATAATCTATTACATATTATTTATATATTATAAATATAATAGTATATAAACAATGCTTTAAGAAAACATAGCTTGGGTACACAGTTAAATATGACATTTTTTGGTCGTTGAAATAACACAGGAGAATCTGTGGTCCATAACTTCTGCTCAATCCATTGGGAAGCTCCAGCTGCAGAGAGTGAGAGAGGATGATCCCGGTCTGCTGCAGGCTAGCGGCGGGATGTGAGGTTCAACACGGATCTGACAGAGGAACTGGAAGTATGTCCAAAACCAGAACAGAAGGCCACAGGGTTACAGGCTAGCACACATGCATTTGACTTTCACAACAATGAATAAAACCTGCACCTTCAGGTTAGTTTGCTACCATGTGCATATTGATACTTAAACAGGAAAAACACAATTAATATCATAACAAACTTGGATCCATTAAGGCTTGGTGGAGCAGTAGGAAGAAAAAAAAAATAGGAAAAAAGTTTAAAGTGCTGAAATAACATCTATAGTATCTACAGTCCTCGGTTCGTCTGCTTGAGATTACTCTACAACACTGACCTCTAGTGTTACCAACAAGAACCTAAGGTGGTTTATCAAGTGTCAATAAACAGTGTACTAAAGTGCCGATTTCACTGTAAAACACTCAGATTATTTGCCTCTATCTGTTTGTGATATCCGACTTTTTAATCATTCTTTTAAATCTTATTAGTGACTCGAAAACTGTTGAGTGAGCTGATGATGGTCAGGTCAGCTACTTTGAAAGCAGAAATATTACAAATAAAACATCCTGGAGACATAATATAATATAATATAATATAATATAATATAATATAATATAATATAATATAATATAATATAATATAATATAATATAACATAATATCATTATATTTGGGTTTAAATTACCTTATGTCTTTATGACCTGATTCCCGACGCAGGAAATTACAGTAAACACCCTTATTAATAAACACTCTTAGTAAAGATTCATCTCAGCGAACATCTAAGTTGCCCCTGGATTATTTAATGAGTATCATTATAGCTATATAATATTATTATAATATATTTGGCATATAATATTATGTTAAAACAATATTAATATTAATATATACTAAAACATTTTAATAAAACAATCTTAACTTTTTTAAAATGTAATTTTAAAACTTTTTTGTTTGTTTTTACCATAATGCATTTTAATTGAAGAACAAACAGTTTTATATATGTATTAGTTTTTTTTATAGCTATGTTAATATTATATTGTTATATAGGAGGACTTTGATTATAGTTTTGGGGTAAAAAAAAAAAAGTTTGAGAAACACTGTATTAAAATGTCCAGCATAAATGTCAAGGACCACGTGGTGACGTAACGCGTCTTGACGTAAAAGATTCCAGTAGCCCTTCACTGCAGAACACAAGATCCAGGGGGCGTGGTTAGGGGGTGGAGATTGGTAGGTTTAGGCATAGACATATAAATACCTATGTCTATGGTATATATGTATATATGGTATATATGTATTATGTCTATGGGTTTAGGGGTGGAGACGGGTAGATTTAAGGTGCATGTACGGTGGGAGGAGTTGGAGCTGGATCTAGCCACGCCCCCTGGATCTTGTGTTCTGCAGTGAGGACCATCTCAAAGAATCAATGGATTGGATTTTTAAACCGATTCTTGTAAACGACCAGTTCAAAAGAATCGTTTGCGTCTGCATTTTCAAAATGAGTTTTTCAACTTTACTTGCATGTGAGTTTGTCCTTAAGGAGAATAAACATGCGCACAATTTTAGTGTAACGTTTACTTAATTACAGTGAATTTTCATAAGGGTTACTCTTTATAAATACCCATGTTATCTGTTTTGTTTGCGAATGAACATTTATTTTCCGGTTTATATTTTTAGAAATAAATTTAATATGCACTATGTCTAATTTGCGTGATTTAATATTCGTGACGGACCAATATTTATTATATTGATTATGTTATAAGCCACGCCCTCTGATAATAAAAAGCCTCGCGCCGCCTCCGTCAGTCAGTGAGCCTCACTCGATGTTCGCCTGCTTGATGAAACCTCTCACGGATTAAAGTCCACACTCTCGAGGTCTTCTTTTGGAGCTCTGCACAATGCAGCGGACCCAGTAACTATTCACTGTCCAGCAAAGCGACGTTAATTCAATCGTGTCGCCGGTTACTGTGCAATGTGGGCGTGAAGTGGAGGACCGTCATAAGCGCGCGAGTCTCGAGGTGGATAACTTTAACTTTATACAGTGTAACAACTCACCGGAGTATCGAAGCTCTTCAAGGTGAGTAGCATTCTGTACAGACACATATGAGACATTCTGGCGGATTTGATCGGTATTTGACCTGTACATTCAAATGCGCAAAGTTTCAGTGTTTGAGCTGAGAATTTAAAGTTTAGAGTGCACTGTGGATTCATCAAGATATGTTCTGTATTGTGATGCTGCTTCTGTGCTAGATGCAATAGATGTTAAATATTCTTACAGGTTGGTTATTTAAGAAAGATTATAAAAAATAAAAGAAAATATATATGTTTAAAAGTGAATTTTATATACACAGAAAGCATATTAAATGCAATTAAAGTATCTATTTTAACGTTTCGAATAACATTTGTGAAACTAAAATTTCAAAATAGGGGTGAAAAAATGTTTCGTTATCATTAAGCGTAAAAAATTAAGCTAAATATAAAAATTAATACTAATATATATATATATACATAGAAAAAAATAAATATATATAGGAGAAAGTGATCATACTAAACCTAGTGTTTTAAAGGGTAAAGATTTAAGAATTACAGTTAATTAGTTTTTTTGGAGGCTGCACTGTTTGTCTTTTTAGTGATTGTTCTTTGCCTGAAAAGATTTTTTGGTATTGTATATTTATAGTGTATATTTTGGTAAAAAGATTTAAGTGGTATTGTAGTGGAAATCATATAAAAATAATAAATATTCAGTGTTAAATAGAGTTTATTCTGGACCTTGTCTGCTTGTTTTTTTATTGCTTGTTTACGGAAAATATGAACTGTTTTATCACAAGACCTCATATTGGTGTTTTAGATGCGTAGGATGTTAAATGAGACATTTTTTTTATATCCAGCTTTACTTAAATATTGAAAAATGTGATGAATCATAAACTTCTTATGCTGGCACCTTTACTTTATATATTTTGCATATCTCAATATTTACCAATATCTTTGAATCACTGTGTAGTTTAGGATGCACTTGATGACTTGTTTATTTAGTTGCACAGCCAACAAATATTCATTTATCTGAGGTACTGAGTTTAAGAATCACTGTTTTAAATGGGGAGAGCCGTGTCCTCTTCAGTGCACTGGGACTGCTGTACTGTTACATCTATTATAGAAAGAATTGTACGTCATATATAGTGTGTCATACATGATCATGCATGGTTAGATGAAGTTCACACAGCTGGTTTTCTCATTTGCCTCCTTGCAGCCGTAGCTATGGTGAACAGTCAGGTTACAGGCGGCACGTGCGCGTCCAGGTCGTGCGCAGGCTGTGGGGGTCACATCGCTGACCGTTTCCTGCTCTTCTCCATGGAGCGCTACTGGCACACGCGCTGCCTCAAGTGCTCGTGCTGTCAGGCTCAGCTGGGAGAGATCGGGACCACCTGCTACAGCAAAGGAGGCATGATCCTCTGCAGAACAGACTACATCAGGTCAGACGCACGCGCCAACACCAAAGAACCTGAGACATTGTGAGAAGTGTTACAGTAGATGTATTTGTATCAAATGATATTAAATGACCAAATTAATCGAGCATGAAAAGTAGCTTGTTTTAAAACAGTATTTCTGTATGACCCCTCTTAGCTCAGAGGTCATGACCTTCTCAACCACATCTAGCAATTTATCATATGAACATAATCTGTTGAACTGATCTTCAACTCGTTGTAGTAAAGCTCTTTAACTAATTTTAATCACTAAAATGGGAAGAATGTAAAAAATAACAATAAAAAAGTAGTCTAAACCCTGTTACTTTCATTTTTCCCCTTTACAAATAATAATAATTCCTAAAATTGTGTCACATCATTTGGACCTTTTCTAAAATATTGTATTGAGCATAACCTTTCCACCCTGTTACCCAAGTTTTTTTTTGTGAACAAACATGTTTTTGTTTTTTAATTTAGGATCAGTTAAATGTGATTTATAGGTTTATCAGTTACTACAAACCAGTATTTGGTCACAGACTAGCTATTCCTACTGAGTTATGGCTTGATTCAACTGAAATTTTCAACTCTGTTACTTGTAACCCTGCTACACTTTAGCAATTTTTTTTTTTAATTGATTGTATTATCTGCTAAAATTTTATGCATTTTAAGGTTTATAACTGCAAACACACAAAAAGCAAGATTTTAAATGTATTTTATTTTTATTTTATTTTAGTAACAGGGTGGAAAATATAGAAAACCACATATAAAATAATAAGAACATACAAACATTTTTGTATATTTCATTTGACCTCTTAATTTTTACTGCACTAATATAACTTCTACACGCTTAATTTCACTAATCAAGTGCTGTTTGGTGTCACTTACATATTTTAAGAAATCATTTAATTGCTCAATGATCCATATATTGTTCAGGTAGTCTACAAAACGTAGGAGTAAATTACAAATGGAAAAACCCATCTTACACTCTTAAAATACAATGCATGACATGAGTTAGATTTTAACAACTAGTAATGAGTGTGAAAAAAGCTTTTAACTCATAGAGCCATGTTTTTTCACCTCCACATTTAGTAGTGACCACATCCGAAATCTTAATTATTATAACAAAGACGCAAGTCGATAATGAGACTGTTTGAGGCAAGAGTCTCCACAGTCATTTGCAATTCAAATAGCCTAGCCAAAGTTGTCTGAAGCCGTAGTTGTCATGCTATGCTGACAAGCATTTTGTTCTTGTGTTGATTTGCATTGGACTCCTTTGCATCCACCGGGTGCTGATGATCTCTGCAGATGCATTCTCACACGCTCCCACAGAGAACATCAGAGACGCATCACACGGCATGATTTAATGCTAATCCTTTTGTGTCAACTCTGTTCATAGCTGTTCTCCTGCAGTAAAGCAAAACCAGGTTCTACAACATGTTTCTTCTACTTCATTTGTGTTTTCTGTGCTCTCCAGGTTGTTTGGGCACACGGGGGCTTGCAGTGCATGTGGTCAGTCCATTCCCGCCAGTGAAATGGTCATGCGGGCACAGGGCAATGTCTACCACCTCAAGGTTGGTTATGTGAAGCACAACTATGACAGCATTGTAAAAGTTCACCCAAAAATAAAAATAAAATAAAAAATACTCACCATCATGTCTTTCCAAACCTGTATGACTGACTTTCTTCTTGAAACACAAAAAGATGTTTTGAAGATTGTTTTTGTACATACAATAAAAATCAATTCAAAATGGCATTGGACACCTTTGAGTTTCATTTGTTTGGAAAAAGAGAGACATTTTCAAAACATCATCTTTATAGTCCACAGAAGAAAGAAAGTCATACAGGTTTGGACGACATTTTTTTTTTTGGCTGTGCTTCCCTTTAACTTGAGTGCTATATTTAATGGGTTTCTAAACAGCAGATGTTCATTAGAGCTGAATTAAACATGTGAATCGTTATTTATTTATGTCGTATTACAGTATGGTACATTTATTTCTCTGGGCCAAGCCTAGATATCTTACAGCTTCTCATAATAATGTTCTCCTAATGCTAACCTTGTTCAGTCTTGTTCTTTTACAATGAAACCGACCTTGGTTACATGAGGATTAACTCATTAAAAAATTATTTTAAGCACTGAGATGAGGCAGTTAGTTCAGGCTAACCCTGACTAGCAGCTCTGCATACTTTAATAAAACACATGGCTAATAATGCAGCACTTACAACATGCCGCAGGGTCAAATTTACTCGATTCTCTCTTTTCTGTTCCAGTGCTTCTCCTGTGCAACGTGCAGAAACCAGTTGGTCCCCGGTGACCGATTCCACTTTGTAAACGGCACCATATTTTGTGAACACGACCGGCCAGGAGCTGCACACCTTAATACTCACCTGCAGAGCAACCCAGTGCTACCAGACCAGAAAGTGAGTTTTACTCTTTATTTTATTCTTTAAGGTCATATTACAATGTGAGTTTGGTCTTTGTCTGCAGTCCATAACTAAAGTGTTTCCAAAGAGCATAAACATGCAGTTTAACCACTCTTGTGTCTTGTAGGTTTGCTGAAGGACTCCCCGTCGTCTTCGCCCCTTCCTATTCTCCTCTCTCTGTTTACCCTCCAGTGTCCTCCTCATCACAGCTCTTCACTGACATCCTCCAGACACTCCTCCTTTGATGCACTTATGTTTTTACAGACTTAAATGAAAAAGTGGGAGAATGAGTTTGGGCTGAGAGCGATGGAAGCATTTCTTTATATCTGACTTCATATCAAACTGTGGTGGATTCTGCAGTATCTCTCACTGTGGCTTTCTCGCCCCTGAAAACAGAAGTGACTTCTATTTTCTCACAGGATATCCTGCCTCTCTCACATCTAACCTCAGAGAGAAGGCTTCATCTGAAAGCAATGTATGCTTTTTCAAGTCAAGACGAAACTGCGTTCAAAACCCGTTTTTGACATGTATCCGATTTAAAAAGGATATTTGATCATGAACAAATGCATCAAGAATTGTTTGGAACTTGAAAAGTGGCTATTACATTAGAGAGACTGGTGATGGCAGCCGAAAAGGGTGAAAGTTATTACATTTTTATGACTTTTTTTTTTGTTTGAGATGATGTGCACTGATAAATCATGCACACTAAAGGTGCGGTCACAATGAATTTCAGCAGTTTTACTGTAATAAAAAAAAGTCTTTTGTCAGTACTGTAGCAGTGCATTAAGCACAGCTCACACTTGAATCACTTTCAAACCATTTCCAGTTGCGGTGAATTTGCGTGACTAATTCGAACATGAGCGCAGTCTGAGTAGAAATTTTTTTTCAAACTCATGCAAAATTGTATCCTATTGACCCTTCGCAAAGAGCTTGATTCACAGGCGATCTGACCAATCATAACGCAGAATCTACCATCTTGTCTGACAAACATATCAGACAGGGCTGCGTTTCCCAAAAGCATCGTAAGCTTAAGTACATTGGAGACCCATTGAAACCAATGGAGCTACAATCGCACCATGAGCATTTTCCCCTTAAACAACGCGGCCCAGGAGGTGGACTCAAATTTGAATAACGCTGTGTATTGACATCTTTCCGCGTTAATAAAATACGTTCTGATGTTCATTCATGTTTATTTCATGCTTTAAATAAATATGAAATGCCTCTTAAACTGTGGCAATACAGTGATCTCTCGCGACACATTAAAGAGACACAAAACCGTATTTAATGTTTTCATTTCTTTTTAAAAAATGACAAAATTTGAAAGCTGAGAGCTTGTTTCATACCAGAAGTAACCTGCTCTGTCTTTTCTGTCAGTGCAATGTCAGTTTTCTCTTTGTCTCTTGAGTGGGTCGGATATAGCAACAGTAACTAAGGTGGACAGGTTTTTCTGAAGGGTCAGTTGCCAAACAACTGGATTTCGCCCACAAATTTGCACCAAGAAGCAAATGTGACGCACTTTAACACCAGAAAAGTGCTTTTAAAAAGTAAATGGGGTCGGTTTTGATTTCATGTTGACTAACGTCACAAACAGAATATCTTCATACATCTTTAGGACATCGTTCAGGGTGTAGAACTGTAAATATGTTTTTATACCAGTACTCTCTGTAACGGTTGAATTATCTGCTCAACATGTGATGTCTATTTAAGGTGCAATTATCCAATAAATGGGAAATACAACAACCCAGCTGCCAAGAATGAATTTGTTGTCCCTTTTTACCATCCAGATTTCACTGTTCATTGTTTATTACTGTTTTTCTGCTAGTTATTAGCTTTGCTCTCAGCGGTGCAAACCTGATTACCCAAAGGGTTAGTATGAATAGGGCTCGAGCTCGGACCATTACAGAAGCAATTAAATGTGAGCGTGGAGTGTGTAAGTTCATTGTGAGTGCCGTATCTGTGCTGCTATTGCACTAGGGAGGCTGAACTCTGCTCTGATCCCGTGTTTGAATTTAATAAGGACTAATCTGCCGCCTAGTTAATTAAGAGGCAGTCGCTCCTTTCCGTTCGCTGCCTCAAAACAATCACACATGTTAAATGTTTACCATGTCGCAATTAAAGTACACAGCACAACTTTTTCACCCCCTTTCCCTTCCCACAACCTCCTGCCCTTGAGTAAGCCGCCTCTAAACTAGTGGGAAATTGCTCTTCTTTTAACTTTAGAGACAAGTAATTGACATTTCCACAATAATAAATAAATAAAAAAATATTTGTTTTAAGAGAAAACCTACTCTGCATTAATTTCTTGTTTTATATGCATTCATTTAATGTCTCATACATGTAATTCATAAGGACTTGTAGGAAAGATGCGAAGATACGTTCTTTAAATTAGCTCCAAAATGGCACCTTAATGCGCTTAGTTATAAAAAAGCATCCCTGATGTCGGTGTAGGTGCTGATACTGCATCAATTATTTATTTCACATTCGATTGAAAAGCATCAGGCAAATTCATTAACGTATGCAAATGATCACAATTGCAATTATCGTCATATCTTGATAAGTAAGGAAATCAAAACCTCGGCACAATTTGAATCCCACCGTGCCTCAACTTACACTCTGCATTCAAACCAATCAAGCTTCATCTGCATATTCCTAATTAACCACGCATATTCACATGCCAATTAGAGGGATAGAGGGGAGAAAAAAAGCCTCTTAGTCAACAGGCATTATCCTCTATCAGAAAAAGTTTGCAGGTGTATGAATTGCTATGCTGCTTCTGTCATGGAAAAAGTGTTTATACTCACTAATTAATCATATTAACACATGCAAATGAGTGTAATTGCCTGAGTTTCCATGCCTCCCGCTGTGAAAAAGTGGGAAAGAGAAGAGTGTGGATATTTTTACCAGCTAACAACTAAGAACATTTAGAAACGCTTTGTTTTCCTGTCACAATTTATCACACGTCCACTGTCTTCCATTTCGAAACATTCACTTATTCAGCCTTTTCACCATTTTCCGATGCTTCCTGTAATTTCGCCAAATACAGCATGCCCTCAAAATTTTTTTTTTTTTTATGGGGGGGTTCTAGGGCAACATTCTATCAACCAATAAGATTTTGAGGTTAGGGTTAGGGAATGAGGTAAGACGCTTTTTATATATCACATTTATATCATCAATATATTTCCCTTTCATTTTAGTTAAGGGTTTTGGATAGAGAACAAGTATTATAAACAATTGTACAGTAGGTTTAAAAAATTGCTTTAGGAACAACAAAGAGAATTTGAACAGGCATAATCATGTATAATAATAATCATCATTGCTGGGTAGTAACTGATTACATGTAATTTGGATTATGTAATCAGATCGCAAAAATTAAGTACTTGTAATTATATTATTTTACATTTTAAATACTTGCAATTAAACTACAGTTACGTTTTTGATTACATATTTTTTTAACACAACAGCATTACTCATAATTTATTGATCCTCCTTTTTCATCGTAATTTTTTATTTTTTTTTTTTAAAGTAGCCCACGACTTATATATTTTCTTTCTCTTTGTATTTTTATATCAATATGGTGTAAGCTTATATTATAAAAATCAATGTGATTAACGAGTTTGGTCAAAAGTGATCTAAAAGTAATAAAAAAATCTGATTACATTACCTAAAATGTGTAATGTAATGGATCACATTATGGGATTTCAGCTGCAACCATAGTATAGAAATGACAGGAAATTATGGTGCGTTCAAGTCCTCCTGGGAATTTCGTACGTACGAGGTGGGAAGTCGTGCTGATGACGTGAGGTGCGTTCAAGTCAGTTTCGTCGGAGCAAGATGGCGCTGTACCTTCTTTTAATGAATAGCAAGAAATTACAGCAAGGTTTAATAACTCTGCTTATAGAAAAATGCTAAACGGAGAGATAAAAAAAATGTTAAAAGCCATGTGCAATGTTGCGAATCAAACCATTTCTCGTCTAAAGGTGCACAAATGTTAGGATTTTTAGTTGTAATTCATTAACTTGCTGCTTATAACAAGATTAATGATGATCATGATAAATGACAGTTTATAGACTAGTAAACATTGAAATTCAATTAAAATTTACCGTCAACTACAGACATTGCATCCATTGATTCCCCCATGTTAATCACTGACACGCCCTCAACTCGTACAGATCGGGGCTTAAAGAAAATCCCGAGCTCCCCACTGGTATTTACGATATTGTGGTGGCGTTCATGTGCATTCAACTCGTAAATACGATCGATACGAGATGACTTGAACGCACCATTACACCATCTGCATGAGCATCATGACTCATTTTGTTAGCTTGTTTAGCCTTGTGCTATGCTAACATCTTGATACCATGCTAACTGCAAGAGTACCATGGCTCAAGCTGCGTTCTGATTCACAGACACCCTATACAATGTCCACTGCTCCCTATTCAGTGAGTAAGGGATATCTACTGAAGTTCACTTCAACTGACGGAATTTATTCAACCCTGTAACATCATCAAACACATGATGAAACTTGAGTCAAACCTGTTAGAGAAGTTTAAGTAGATATAATGACACAAAACTTCTGTATATTAATACATACATGATCTGTGTCTGAGTAATGTGTGGGTGTATAAAAGTGTTCCTGTGGCTCAGTGGTTGAGCATTGTGTTAGCAGCGCTAAAAGGTTATGGGTTCAATTCCCAGAGAACACACATGGTAAAAAAAATGTATAGCCTGAATGCACTGGAAGTCACTTTGGATAAAATCGTCTGCCAAATGCATAAATGTAAATGTAATACACCCATGTTTATTCATATAATGGTATTATTTTCTATAAAATGTCTTATTTGTGATGTTTGATGTGTTTTTGCTTATTTATCCATAATTGTGAAAGTTTCAATGTATCAATCACTTCTCTCACACACTTTTTACCCACGAACATTCGTGTGCGAAACACACCTAGTACTAATTAAACTCATTTATAATACTGGAACATTGACTTATTTCCCCATCCTTTCTTTTATTAAATACTGGAGTGATGTGCAATGAGTGGTTAAATTTGCATATCCATTTCCTGTGAAGTGATGTATCAGTGTTCCCTTATTCCCTATGCCCTTCATAGTGCCCTTTGAACTTAACAAACTGTACAGAGCATACTTTTGGAACAGATGTGAAGCAAGTTCTTTTTTAAATATAATACTTTAGCTATAGGCCTACGTGATTTTGGACTTATGTGAACATGTTAACCACAGTTCCAACAAATCTTATAGCATCCACTTTTTTAACCTTTTCTGCTTTAATCGATATTAATCTTTAATGACAGTGTATAGATGACAGGAATTATGTACAAACATAAAATGATATGGGCTCATATTCAAATTTCTGTCATAAACACATGTCAGAACATATATGCTAAATGCTAAGCCATGTCTTGGTCTCATGTACTTTTACTTTTCTCTTCTATTGGCTTTGTTGCCACTTTTATTGATAGTGATAGTAAAGGCTACACAGGACATTACATGAATATATCAGATTGTACACGCTAACCACTAACACACATCGCCAACAAATCTTAATATAGCATTAATTTTTTGACCCTTTCAACTGAATTTGTTATTAATAGTATGTAGAGGACAAGAAATGATGCAAAAATAGGAATTGATGTGAAAATTCACATCCACTGTATAAATAAGTACTGTAGGGATGACATACCATAGGCCAACCTGTATTTTAGCATCGCCCTGTTCCAATGACTAAAAATTTTTCCACTTGCTTTTGGATTTATTACAGAAAAGAAGCTCTGCAACCAACAACAGTTAGGGATCCTTACACATTTTGTTCATTATGTTAATCAAGAACATAACTTATGTGAGTTCTGAAGCCTCAATAACATAGTCAGAGGTAAAAATCTAAAGTTATTATGTATTAACGTGAGCTAAACTCACACCGCATGAGCCTCATAGCACAATGTTCAGCCATAGCCTTGCCAAACCTCAGCACATTCCCTTTTTTTGTCTTTCTGCCACTTCATTGATATTAAAGGGGTCATATGAGGATGCTAAAAAGAACATTATTTTGTGTTTTTGGTGTAATGCAATGTGTTTACGTGGTTTAAGGTTCAAAAAGCAAATTATTTTCCACATACTGTATATTATTGTTTCTCCTCTATGCCCCGCCTTCTGAAATGCGTTGTTTTTCACAAAGCTCATAGGTCTGAAAAGCGAAGTGTGCTCTGATTGGCCAGCTATCCAGTGCCTGTGATTGGCCAAATGCCTCAAGCGTGTGACGGCATGTTTATTTTTTAGGCGTTGCGTTGCATTGCGCCACGTAAACATAAAACCATGTCTGCATTTTTGTTCGGAGAAATGACAAACAACAAGCGCTACTCTACACCAGGGGTTCTCAACTCCAGTCCTCGCGTCCCCCAGCTCTGCTTATTTTGCATGTCTCTCTTTGTTAACACACTTAATATAGATAATCAGCTCGTTAGAAGTTAGCTCCGTGCATGAACTGTGTTCCCATTGACATGGTCCCTACACAGTGTTCATTACTCCCTACTCCCTGAGCAAGGGAAATCTGCTGAAGTTTACCTCACTTCGGAACATTCATTCACGGATTTGCCTCTTCACACACGGACAAGTTTGACATCTTATACCTCTTGTGACGAGTGGGACGGGGCCGAGAGCCGTGGGAACGGAGCGAGGCCGGTGGAGTGATTGGGAAATGAGCGACACCTGCTCCACTCACCGGTCTCGAGTCCCACGGAGGAGATTGGGAGGATACAAAAGAGGAGCGACGACAGTGAAGGACGAGAGAGGACCAGGCCTGGGATTCATTTTGTGTTTGGTTTTTGTTTGTGCGCGGCAGTCGCCCGTGAGGGGCTGTCGCGCTATTTTATGTTTATTTGGTTATTAAAGTTTTATTTGAATAATGGCCGGTTCCCGCCTCCTTCTTCCCGTGATTGTGAAGTTTTATATTGTTACACTGGTGCCGAAACCCGGGTTGAAGGAGGGACGCGCTGCCGAAGATCCCTCACCGCTGGGGTGAATCCGCGGGGCCATCGAGCAGGGCGTAGCAGTCTGGCACCGTGGACGCTTGAGGCGGTGGGCTGGAGTGAGTTGCCGGGGACGGACGAACTCGCTGCCATCCGCCGGAATGGGGAGGAGCAGGGAACGGGGGACTCCTGCCGGCTGCCCGAAAGCGGAGGAGCCGTCGCCGTCCACCGGGCAGCGGAGGAGTGTCGTGCCCTCCACCGAGGGCCATCCAGTGCCGCCGCCAGGCACCGCGGAAGAGTTCACCCAGCTGGTGGAGGGCCGAGCCTGTCTGGGAACCTGAATTTTTTTTCTTCTCCTCTCTCCCCTCTCTCGTCTCTGTCGCTCCTCATCCTTCCATCTCCTTTTCTCTCGCCTCGTCTGTCTGTCCTACCCCCAGGTTCCTGCAGCCACCGTGAGCGGTTCCCCCCGGCCTGCGAGGGGCGATGGGGGTATGTGACGAGTGGGGCGGGGCCGAGAGCCGTGGGAACGGAGCGAGGCCATTGGAGTGATTGGGAAATGAGCGACACCTGCTCCACTCACCAGTCTCGAGTCCCACGGAGGAGATTGGGAGGATACAAAAGAGGAGCGACAACAGTGAAGGACGAGAGAGGACCAGGCCTGGGATTTATTTTGTGTTTGGTTTTTGTTTGTGCGCGTCAGTTGACCGTGAGGGGCTGTCGCGCTGTTTTATCTTTATTTGGTTATTAAAGTTTTATTTGAGTGTTCACCGGTTCCCGTCTCCTTCTTCCCATGATTGTGAAGTTTTATATTGTTACACCTCTATAAATAAATACTATTTAAATTCACGTATCGCACACTTCAGTGCACTTTGAATGGAACATAAACGTTTGCGTCGAACTGGACTCTTGGCAGAAAATCCTGTGATGTCCACTTCGCAGGGCACTAACGTTCGAATAGAGCAAATGTCTGAAGCCATTAGAGAAACATACAAAATGTGCAGAGCAGGGGGCGCGAGGACTGGAATTGAGAACCGCTGCTCAAAACTCACGTTTGAATCATCAGTGGCAAATCCTTTACATATGTAAACCTACTTACAGACTGTGAGTCAGAAGCGCTGGCATTGTAGTGTTCTCTCCCAGGATCAGGAAACAGTACTCCATAAAATGCACTGCACACATCAGAATATTTGGGTTGAACTGTTCTGGAACAGTCCTGTAAATACAACTTAACCACTAATTTCTAGTTGTGTCCTCTTTTGGAAGGCCAAAGAAAGTATTTTTGCTTTCACAACGAAACACAGCGTCTTCACGACAAGGCACCGGCGGCAAAAGTGAGAATAAAAGTCACGCCTTCCTTCTTTGCATGAACATTTGGGCGGTGTTGTGCAAATCTTCCCACACTGTGACTTAGACGTGGGGGCATGTTTAAACGAGGCGTTTTAGGAGGGCGTGGACAAGTCTTAACTTTTATAAAGAATATCTCTTTGGATTTAAGACTTTAGTCTTTGCAACTTTACAGATCTTCTTTATGCACCAAGAGCTTGCAACACTCCAAAGAGAAAGGAAAACTTGAAATCGCATCATATGACCCCTTTAATAGTATAGACAGGACAGAAAATGAATCAGAAATGCAAACTGACATGAGCTGTAACTTACTCAAACTCTCGTCATTAGCCTCATAGCATTGTTGGAACATGCATGCTAACCGCTAAGCCTCACACTAGAGGTCTGCATGATTTTTATTATCTTTTAGTCCCCCTCCTTCTAAAAACAAGTTATATTTCTTTCTGCCCCTAACTTTTACATGTTGTCAGAGTCTCACAAGCTTTCTCGCTCTTCCTGCGCACACACGTTGGAACATGCATGCTAACCACTAGTATTTTGTTTTTGGCATGTCTATTGCTATTGCTAGTCAAAAGCAGGGAACAGGAATGGAGGTGAGCTGAACTCAAATGCACGCTGAACGCTAGGCCGTGGCTCTGGCAGATCCATCTCTCCGAGTCTCAAGGTTTTGACAAAACAACACTCACATCATCTCTGCTTTGTGATCCTACACGTAATATATCAACTCATTAGACTTTCATATCACAGGAGGGTGCGGTCGGTTGTCAGGAGCTCCCTCAGGTCTCCATCAGATCGCTTTCTAGAACATGTCTCCTCAATGTTAGCTAGTAATGAGCCACTTGTGCAGTGAATCACTAGGGCCTCTGCGACAGAGAGACAGACTTGACAACTGTGAACTTCCCAGAGCAGAGAATGTCAGAGAAGGAGAGAGGCAGGGTGAAAAAAAAGCAGGCTCCTCGCCCAATCAGAGCGCTTTGAATAATTAAGGCAATCGGCTTAATTAGCTCAATTACGTTAATTTGACCACGGAACATGGCCATATGGTGAAAGGAAACAAAAGAGGGGGGAACTAATTAAAAGTAAAATAATGAGGATTTTAATTAAGCTTTTCCCCAGACGTCACAGAGAGGGGATCTGGTGCAGGAGAGAGTAATTAAAGTAGTGTAGCGCTGGCAACATTTCTCTCTCTCTCTTTCTCTACTTCTCTTTCTCTCCCTCACTTTTTCACTCACTCTCTCTGAACTGTGAGGGCTCAATCGGTCTAATTAAATCTGTAAATAAATTAGCTACATGGAAGCCTGCTTGAGTTGACACCCCACCCCCAACACAAACACTCACCCACACGCCTCTCCTATCTTTATCTCCATAGCATGACTTGCGGCTGGGGCGGAGGTCTACAGTACCTCAGATTCGTTTCTGACTAAAATTGCTCTTGAAAGTTGTGGAAGCTTTGTGCGTTGTGTATTTTACGTGAAGAGCTCCCCTACCATTGTTCTCACCTCTTTAGTTTGCATCAAAATACCATTTACTACAGTAAAACTGGGGAAACTTGCTTTTAATGACTACTCTTGTCAAAAATCTAAATTGAAATGGCATTTTGAAAGAAATGCCATATTCATTTACTATGGTTTTACAGCATGACCTGTGGTATTTTGGAGTAAAGAAGGGTTAATATGGTACATTTACTGAGGATGTGATTACACAAGGAAATATATGCAAAAATATGCTTTTTCTTTTTCCTCATAACTATCTCAGCTTGTATTTCCTGCCCCTAATTTGCAGTCCAGTTTCACTGAGAAAACGTGCCTGTGGCAACATTTCTGCAAAATGATATTTTGCGAAACTTTCAAAGCGAATTGTCCAGTGAGTGGCTGCAAAAGCATGTTCAGTTTTATCTGAAACAGATGAACTTGAATGTTGCAATGTTTTATTACCTTGTTGATGTATGTATCGCAGTATTCGTAACTGAAACGTCCGGTTATTGGAACTCAAAGGTTACTGATAGTATTAACAAAAGCAAATGTGGGGTAAAAACACATTTGCTTGAAGCAACCATGCAGTTTTAGCTTGCTTCTGTAAGTCTTTAAACACTTCTATCCTAACTTGTGTTTCACAGGATTCGTACATTGAAAGTGCAATGCTGTATCAGGTGCGCTACCGAGAAAGTTTACCACATCAGAAAAACCATATATGGAGCTGGTTATGTGATACAAATGTGAAAATGTATTAACAAATCATGCACTATTGTAAAAAAATTTTGCGGTCATAACATAGTATTGTGCAAGGAAATGCATAAAAGTAAACCTTTATTAACCCATTTAAGCCCACCGGCAACTATAGTTGCTGCAGTTTATAGTTGTCATTTTCCTTTTGTAAGTATTTTCTAGATGTTATCCATGTTTTATTTCTCAATGACATGTAAGCAAACAACCAAATAAAGGATTTCAAGAAAAAAAATAAGGTATTCACTTCCTTCCTGTTACATGAGTCTGTTAAGTTCCTACCCCTACTTCCAGGAAGCATGGCGAAGACAAACCCTCCCAAAGAAATTTAATTTTCATATTACTAATAAGTATTTTTTGTTGACATATACAGTCATGGCCAAAAATATCAGCACCCTTGGTAAATATGATCAAAGAAGGCTGTGAAAATTAATCTGCATTGCTGCATTGTTAATCCTTTTGATCATTTATTTAACAAAATCACAAAAATCTAACCTTTCATTAGATAATAAGAATTTAAAATGGGGATAAATATCATTATGAAATAAATGTTTTTCTCAAATACACGTTGGACACAATTATTGGCATCCCTAGAAATTCTTATGAGTAAAATATCTCTGAAGTATATATTCCCATTCATATTCACAATTTTAACCACTCCAGGGTGATTATGAATATGAAATTATCCACCCATGGCTTCCTGTTTCACAGAAACATAAATAGTAGGGAAAACAAAACAAGCCTTTTGCTTTCATAATATCCCACGTAAAACATAACTTAACCCTTTAACTGACATCTCTACTGTACGGTAGACCTTAATTTGATAGGGAATAAATCTGTCAAAAGGAGGAGATAAGAGCGCAATCTTTCCACAGCTCTACTGCCCCTCTTCTGTGTCTGCTTTTGCCACGAGGGGTGGGAATTTCCAGTTTTCAAGTGACAGCAGCAGTTTACTAACTTCAGTCAATCACACAAAAGAAGGAATGGAAAGATAAAGAGCTAACACATGGGATTAATTGATACAGATGATCTTTTTCTCCCTTTTATGACATTATGTCTCGTAAAGGGCAAAATATTGAGGCCCCTTTATCCAGTTTTGATGCTTTTCATTCTAATTGGTCAAGGACCCTAATTCATTTTTATGACTAGTAGCTTATGATTCCACTGTAATGCTGAAATTCAGTCAAGTAATGAATTTACCTTTAATTTATTATATGAAATCACCTACTACAGTCATTGAATACTATGGGCCTAAAAAATGTGTAATTTTCTTTCAGGTATACCTACTTTATTATATAGATGTAATATTTTATTCATTCTATTTATTTTCATTTATTTAATTTCATTTAACTAACATACTTCTAAGAATGAAAATACCTGCATGTTCAATAATAAGTAAATAAATAAACAAACAAACAATCACGGGTGTAGCCTACACATGATAATTATTTAAATAATCATATATTTTAAAAAGAATATTATAATTTCATGAATATCAAGGACTTTTGTCAGGGTTAATCCATTTGACCTAATCAATATGTGCCTATTCATAGAATATGTGATATTTTACATATTTACATACAAAGTATAGTATGCAAATATGTTTTATGTGAATTTATAAAACTACATGTACCTTCACGGCAGTACTCCTTGTAGGCTACTTATACGAAAACTGCTTACATAAGGGAAAGTTCACCCAAAAATGGAAATTGTGCCCTCTTTGTGTCATCTTCAAGTTGCAAACTTACGAGTTTCTTTCTTCTGTTGAGTACAAAAGAAGATATTTTGCAGAATGTTGGTAACCAAACAGTTAAATGCGTAATTTTCTTTCAGGTAAATAAAATAAAGCCTGGGGAAAATAAATGCAGAACATGTTCACATAGGACACTATTAACATGACTATATGCATGAAACCATTCAGAAAAATTTGGGCACAAATGGGTTAATTCAAAATGTATCTGGTAAACGTGAAGTGAATCTATGTGGGGAAATCTTTCAGCTTTACGCAAAATTTCATATCCTAGAGATTCCTCTTGAAATGTCTGGATTTACTTTAAGTTTACTGCTCCTGTGTTGTTGTTTGGCTAATTTTCACACATAAGATCCAAGCATTTCAATGGAAATCCACAAGAACTGGATTTTTGCTTAATTATGAAAGATTTCCCCACAATTTTTTTTTGTAAATGATTATGTAGATTTGTCATATTGACCAAAGAAAGCTGACTGGTTTGAAAGCAACTTGAGTGAGATGTGCTTAATACATCACTGTGCTGTTGGCAATGTATTTTTGTGGCCTGCAGAATTTAACTAATGTGACCATATCTTAAGCCTTGAACCCATGACACACGAATATTGTATGATTGTCGAACATCTGCTTTTATATCTGTGAGCTCATTTGAACAAGTCATTTTCTTGCACAGGCACGACATCAGACGCAATACTAAGCCCTTTATACTACCCATGCTGCTCTGCTCATCAGTTTCTGTTCCTGTTAAAAGAGTCCAGCCGCAGGTCAACTCACCATGTCGGACTGAAGCGTCCCTTTAAGCGCTGATTTGCCTGTAATATCTCATTACACCAGACCTTGATCACGTCTTCACTTCTTCTGCGTGCCCCCAACCCCCAATCTTTTTTACGCACATTGATGGCACATTTTTAATTAGAAAATGCATTCAGACTGACAACAAAGTGATTTGCATATTAAATTAACAGCTACTTACATTCCATGGTGCCTGGCAGAGGAGCCAGTTACAAAGAGAGTGCGAAAAAATTGTGTACCCAGACTGCTATATAACAACTTTTTATGTACCTTTTATTTGCATGCATCCCCAAATATGAATTTAAATCCATAAACTGGTGTGATTTTTTTTGTAAGTATAGAGGGTAAAATACATATTTTCACAAATAGATGCAACTGATTCAATATTCAAGCATTCGAAATTGAAGGTACAATTGAAGAAAACTGAAATTTTAGCCCTTGGTTACATCCCTGATTTTATGTGAATGAAATCTGCAATGGAAATGTCCCTCCCTTCATCTATCTTCACACATCTTCCCAAGTTACAACACCTTATCTAGCCCAGTATTTTTATATCGCCCATATTTTTCTCCCACATCCCTCCTGATTCCAGATAGGACAGTTTACGGTGATAGTGGCAGTGTTGTGTCGGTTTGAGGGCCCAGAAGAGCCCTGTTCTCGTCTCGTTCCCCTCAGGGAAGCCAGATGCTGCTATTTGCCCCAGAGACTGCAATGTAACAGAGGACCCTGACTAAATAAAAAACATTAACAGCGACTACACGGCGAACAAAGATTGGCTGCTTCAAAGCGCTCCCCAGCATCACGTCTTGATTAGGATGTTGTTGATGCAGACTCTAGACTGTCAGGAGAGCTTGACACAGAGCGACATCCCCTACCCTCTCCCCTGTGAGGGAAGCAAACAAGAAAAATAATTAGACATGCTGGCATTAATAAACAATTATATATGGTCTATAAAAGCAGTAAGTCATTTAAGGGTGCTTTACAGTGATTTTACCACAAGTAAGGGGTGTTCTTGGGAACAAACTTGAAACATGGTAAAATCACTGTATTACATGCTGCTGAGTTGCTTTTATAAAATACCAGCTGACCACTGATAAAAGATTAATTGATATGTCACATTATATTATATTATATTATATTATAGTTTTCCATTATTTTAAATGATAATATTATTAATATTATAGATATTTTATAGTATTTTACACAAATATATGTGTTCAGTATATGTGTGTGTAAATTACTATTAAATATCTATAATATATTATTAAGAATTAATTAATGTGCATGTGCAAATTACTATTAAATATCTGTAATATTATTATAATATTAATAAGAATTAATTATTAGTTATTATTATACACACACTTTCATTCTGTCTTCATGTTATTACAAGTAAAAATTGTAATAATAAAATGTAACAATTATATATATATATATATATATATATATATATATATATATATATATATATATATATATATATATATATATATATAATTTTAGATTTTTATTAATTGTTATTTATTTGTATATATTTTTAATGTAGAGTCCAAAGGTCTTCCATTTGGCTTTTTTTCTGGTTTAATTTCAATTCATTATAACTTTATCACCCTAACAATTTGAGTTTGAAGCTGTATTGATTAATGTGCTATTTAACGTATTCACTTTAATGAAATTTAATCAGAATCTCTGATTCTGTTTTATTAAAGAAGGCATATCTTTTGTGATCACATGTTAATGACCAAAGTATTACAGTCATTCTTTGCCTTGGTTCATGACAGATCCAGTCGGTCAGATGTTAGTGAGGTCATCATGTATCTAGGGCATGTGAAAGTTGATATTTTGATTACAAAGGACTCTAATTTCTATCCTCTTGCATGCATTGCACTTTTTCGCTTTCATTCTCTCTCTCCATCTATCTATATCCCCCCACAGCACAGGTGGGTTTGACTGTTCATTAGCACCCTGTGAAGAGGAACAGATGCAGATAGAAACACAAACACATGCAGACTGACATCAGCAGCAGAGCACACAATTAAAGTTTCAAGACACTGAATATCCCCAGGATTTAGATCACAATTAGAAGACATTTCTTTTAGTGTCTTTTTTTCTTTCTCTTACTCTTTGTCTGAGCTCTTTTAGAGTTCTGTGATTAAAACAGATGTAGTTCATAAGAAAATTCATGATATTCCTTCATACGTGAAACACACAGGGAGATATTATGGCGGATGATCATGCTGCTCTTTTCCAAACAATGAACGTGAACAAAACAGTTAACATGAATTTTGTGCTATAATACGTTTTTTACAGTTGACATTTTTAATACAAGTCTAAAAGAAGTTCTGAAGCCATTCGAATGGCAATTTCACTTCATAAACTCATTATTCAGTCATTATTAATGATCTTGCATTTAATGTGAATAATGATTCTCAGTCTGTTCTTCATCACACAGGTGAAGTTTAGGTAGGCTATAGGCAATACATTTCTTTAAAATTGACAATTTATTTTTTTGCATTTAGGATGATTCCAGTGCTTTCAAAATGGAAAAAGGACAGCTTGAACATTCTTCAAAATAACTTCTGTTTTTGAAGGAAGGAAGGAATGAAGAAAAAAGAGGGGGGAGAACAGGTGAAAAGAAGGAAAGGAAATAAAATGGAAAAATAAGAGAAGAAAAGAAAAAAAAAGAAAATAATAAAAAAAAAGAATGAAACAAAGAGGTTTGGAAGGACAGGGTGAGTAAAGCATCTCAATTTCTGGGGGAACTGTCCCTTTAAGAGCTTTAGTGCTTTTATATTGCTCACTTTGGTAAGTTTTGTTAGATGCTCTGCTGTCAATGTGAATCAATATCTGGTAGTTAAATGTCAGTTGGTTTGGCATTTGAGAGAGTGTTATCTTTCACAAAAAGGTGAAAAGAGGAGCGAGGCCTTCCTGTGGCCTCTGAACTCTCAGTCACGGCTCTTGCTGAGTTGTTCACAGGTGCGTCTGACACAGACGGGTGTATCTGAAACAGACAGGAGTAAAAAGCCAAGAGGGAAGGGGTCCTGCAGCCCATGAACTGAGAGACTGCGAGAAAGCAGACAGACTCAGATGAGATAAGCCTGAGCTACAGCCCTACACTCGCTACAGCTAACCTGGAAATGGCAGCGCTGGACTGAGTCCAGAGAACTGTGTGTGTGTGAGAAATGTGTGTATGTAAATGCCAGTACAGCTCCTCTGAGGGAGCCCCACCTCACTGAACCACAGCTCATCTCTCTCGTTATCATCCTTCACACACCTGCTCACAAAGACAATAGGGGCAGAGTGTGTGTGTGTGTGTGTTTATGGAAGAAACAAGAAGTGATCAAGCAAGGTCAGGAGAATCTCCATCCTAAGTGTGTTGGGCTCACCTGCTCCTTCATCTTTCTAAACAGTCAAACTGTGGTTTGTTTATTCATTCAGTGTATGTGTGCAATTGATAAACAGTCACTTCAGTATCTCTGTTCTTGATCTTTTTGGTTTTCAGCTTTCGGTATGCATCTGACCTCAGCGATTATGCTTGTGAGGGTGCGTGTTTGTGCAGCCTGTGTCGATTATTTCAGAAAAGTGCTGTTGAAGACCTGAAACATACTCACTGCAGGTCTGTGAAGGCCCATAAAGGACAAAAAGATAGATATAAATAAAGGTATTAAAAAAAAACTGAGATGTGAGTATAATTCATTTCTGTGCTTTGCTTTCTCTCACACATTTTGTGTTTCCTTGATCATAAAATATTTGCAAACCCCAAAATTTTGTGAGTAAACGCAGTTTCTCGGGGGAACGCAAAACGTTCTTTTTGAGCAATTGCAATTTTTTCTGGGTAACAAAACTTTTGAGTTCTTTGCAAGCAAATGAACACAAAAGTTTTGCGAGGAACACAAATTTTCTCAGGGATAAACAATGCTTTTGAGTTCTTTGTAAGTAAATGCAAAGTTTTTTGTGGAAACAAAGCTTTTGTGAGTGTATGCTAAATTTCTCGATGGAAAATTATCATTTTGAATGGTTTTCGGTGGAACCCAAAAGTATAAAGTTCTTTACGCGTGAATGTAAAGTTTTTCTGGGAAATGCAAAGGTTTTGCAAGAAAACACAACATTTCTTGGCGAACTCAAAACTTTTAAGAAAGCATTAAACTCAAAATATATTTTTCCCTCCCATCTCATAGTTTTCCATCAGCATATCGTTTTAGGGGCTCCGTAGAATGTAAATGATTTGTCATGGAAATTCGTAATATAAATACAAACTTCTTTACTAAAAGTAATCTGTCTTCACTGACTATGACAATTCAAACAACCTACAGTTGTCAATACAAAACATACAACACTTCACTAACCTCCAGCTTAACCTGTTATGGTTTTATCAACTGTTTGTACTCTCATTCTGACGGCACCCATTCACTGCACTAATGTAATGTTAAACTCCTCCAAATCTGTTCCTATGAAGAAACAAATACATCTGCATCTTGCATGGCCTGAGTGTGAGGAAATGTTTGGATGAACTATTCCTTTAATCATATGACCGTGTGTCCACCAAAGCGTTTTTTTAGCCAGCTGAAAACACAAAAGTAAAGTACAAAGTACAAGTAAGTTGTGCAGGGTACAAGCAGCTGTAGTTTTTATGTACGTTAAAAAAAGTGGAAGCGGTGAAAGAGGAAGGGATAAGAGCTTGAGGTAAGCAGTTTTGTTTTACCGCCATGTGGCGTTGATTTCATGTTGCATTTTTATTGGCTAGTCAGTAAAGGTGGATCATAGCTGCAGACACACTGTGATGATCATGCTTTATTTCTGACACTGTCAGAAAATGATCCTAGGCTATCTTTGGTCGCAGGACTGTGACAACCATCGTCTTTGAACCTCTCTCACTGTACGACATAGGTGCACCAATTAGGAGCCACGATCCCAGAAATCGCCAATCGAAATCTTTCATCTGGGACAGCCGAAGATCGTGCAGTGTGTCTCAAGCTTTAGTTCTATTCTGTTAAGCACTATTTCAGTCATGACAACTCTCAGAAGATTTTAGCATCACAGGTTTCAGCTACACAAACTAGATTTCATATGTCGTTGAGTTGCGAAATGGTCAAAGTGCAATTAATAATGCACAGCAAGCACACATGCGTTCACTGAATAGGTGCTATAGCAGGCATGAATGTAAACTGTTTTTACTAGGGTTTGGCTAGTTAGCATATCACAGTAAGCCTCTGCTTGTAGATGTTATACAATCTCAGGGAAAACTACACTTTCCACTGACAGCCAACAAAAAGTATTCATTTTCATTATAGTAGATGTTTTTTTAAAGCCTTTTGATTAGCCAGTTAGCCATTTAACATGATCATTTTCCTGTGGGTCATAGTGAATAATTATATAGCATTTCTGAATCAGGTGTTTGGCTCAAAAACTTCCAATATCCATGACCAAGTATGGCAGATTTCAGATTGGTTTTTGCACAAGCTAAGCAGTTGCCATGAAAACGTAGCTTTCTCTCCATATACTACAGACTGCCTTGTATTCTACAAAAAGTTTTCTATTTTCAGTGAGCAACTGTCATGGTGGAGTACACATTTAAACAGTTAAAGTTAAAAAAGTTTCTTACGTTTGTACTGCCACAGTAACACATGAAAACACGTGAAGTAAGTACAGTTTGCAGTGCACTGGCCAAGCATTTGTATATGAATTTGCACACTTGCATATTCTTTTTTTTTGTAACATCTGATGAACACTGCTTTGTAGTTTTAAGTTAATCAGATACATTAGAATTTATCTAACCTGTCAAATGCATTGCAACTGACGAAATCAGTGCATTGTTTATGCATCTCTGGTTGTGTGTGTGTGTGTGTGTGTGTGTGTGTGTGTGTGTGTGTGTGTGTGTTTGTGTGTGTGTGTGTGAGGTTATTGTATAAGTCTCAGAGGAATTCTGATAAGACTTTTGGAGCCAGACTGTAGACACTGTGCAGCAGACAAACCGATGACTGGCCAGATACTGAGGGGGACTGGTAATATCGCTCTCTCTCTCTCTCTCTCTCTCACACACACACACACACACACACACACACACACACACACACACACACACACACACACACACTCTCAGACAGCTCTGTTTCTTTATCACTATTAGTTCTTTTAAAATCAGACATCCCTTTAGAACTCAAGTCTTCTAAATCATGTAGAGGAGATTGGGGCAAGTTGTCACACAACACTGTTTACTTTTACATACACTTTCATAAACATTTAAAAAGTTTGTGGGTTTGGGTTAGAAACCCACACACAGAAAACATTTGTGTATTTCAACTTCTGAGATACAGCCCTGTGACAACTAGCCCCAATCTCTCTCCTGAGTCTGTTTCAGCTTCTGCTCATGCTAGTTATGATCTGAAACATGGCAGTTGGTTTCTAGCTAGTTATTAGGTAGCTGACTAGTTCCAAGTGGATGCTGCACACTGGTGGTGGTTGAGGAGAGACCCCCCACATGATTGTAAAGCACTTTGGGTGTTCAACGATACACAATAAAGCACTATATAAATGCATCATTCATTCATTTTTCGGCACGATCAAAAAGTGCTGCTTGCTTTATATAAACAATCAGCAGTAAGTATCCGTGCATTCAGTGAAGATGGTGAGGAAAACAACGATGTCAGTGATGATGGTGTCCACAATTACAATAAGAGATGACAGTGCGAATGACCTAATGATGATAATAATCAGTCATATTTCATTTCAGCTCAGTAATTATTCACAGCCTCAGTTCCTCTTAAATGTCTGTTTATAGAAGAACCGCTCCGTTACTTCCCTGCTTATCCTGATTACTGTCAAACCAGCAGGAATTTAACCCACAGATCTACACACCATAACTGACAGGTAATGAATGCAGTTCCACAAATGCCCACTTAAAAGAGTTCGTTCACCTGAAAGTGGTAATTCTGTCATCATTTATTCACCTCGTGTCATTTCAAACCCATATGACTTTCCATTGTGCATTGAACACAAATAGAGAGAGCTTTTTCATGTTTTTTCCCCATACAATAAAAAGGTGACAGACTGATGTTGGGGTGAACTATACACATAGTTGTGTTCAAGTGAACCAGCTTAAGCTGGATTTTCTAACAGCGCAGATAATTTAACCGCATTTGTCCCACAGTGTTTTTTTTTTTTTTTTTTGTTGTTTTTTTTTTTTTTTTTTGTACATTTTTGTCTTAGTCCTGTGTCAAATGTCTTTTTTAGGTTTTATCATATGTAGGTAGTGTTTACATGACACTGTTATCAACTAAAAACGTAAAAGTTTTTATGCATTTTGTCTGTTCATTTACATTTACACAACAACAGTGTTTTGGGAGCCTGAAAACGCAGGAAAATGGTGCACTTTTTTCACGTACATATTGTTTTGACAACATTATCACCTGTACACAAAACTTTTCAATAAACTTTACTGTTTTTACATTGCTGTCGTGTAAACCTACCCTCAATCAGCCTATCCTGTTTTTTGTTAAGTCAAGTTTAGATTTTACTGAAAGTCTTGGAATTTAAGTCTAGAATTAAAAATCAAATTTTTCATTATTTTACACAGCTATATTGCTCAGAACTATAATTGTGATTACTAATCATGTATTATTGCATTATTGCACATTTGTACCTATAAGAATAAAAAAAGCAATAGAATGTCAACTCACATGGTTTATTATAATCTAGTTTCCTGATTTATTATATCATGATAAATACAAACAGTCTCAGAATTATGGAAGCTGGTAACACTCAAAAGGTTCTCTAAAAAGATAAAACAGTGAAACTCCTGATGTTAATTCCAATTATGTTCATGTATTTCTATTAAAACAACAACAACAACAACAACAAAAAACGTTGTATTGTCACATAGAGATTGCATAAGTGCTTTCAACAAACATAATCACAAATTAAAATAAACAGAAGCAAAATAAACATTCGCTTGAACAGATCATTTCCACAATTTCTATCTTTTAAGCTTCAGTTGATAGAGTTTGATACAATAATCATATGAAAGGACCTTAATTGGGTTTAAATCACAAGAAATACATAAACTGATCAATGTTTAACTTTGATGCGATGTAAGCATCTGCCAAATGCAAAAACATTGCAAGTCACATTGCATCTTCCAAACACACCTTTCTGTAAATTATGATGACTGCAGTGCTTTGAATTTAAATCATGCTAATTAAAGTGCCTACAATTTTAAAAAGTCAATTATCAAAAAAAATAATTGACTTGAATAACTGATTACTGGGTTGTTATGCAACTAGTTGACCATCAGGACCAGCACCTAATACATATTCTCAGAATCTGAATTCTGCTTGATCCAGCTACCAAATCATCTGAATCTGGCTGATTCCTTCATGAAAGTTAAAAAATAAAAATAAATAACTCAGTGATCTGGACTATATGCATTTTGACTTTTTGAGATCTGGAGTTTTTGAGTTAATAACTCCAGATTATCAGTGATTAATGACCTAAACTTTTGCTGTTCCCCACACAAAGCTATTGTATGACTTAAGAAACACAAGCTGTGTGTTTTTTTTGTTTTTTTTTATTTAAACTTAAACAAATCAAAACATAATTTCTCTAACCGAACCAAATAATTAAAAAAAACAAATTATCACACAAATAATTTTTTTGGTAATCTATTTCTTCAAAAACTATCTGGTCACTCTACTTTGTTAACAAGCAAATAACACTCAACTAATTCAAAGTGAAATCTCTCTAAAACAGGAGTGAACAGACGAAAGTGCAGAGGACAAGGAGGTGAGAGAGGGAATAAGGGTGAAAGAGTAAAAGATTGGTGTAGATGACGGCAAGTTGGGGCCTTTGTTTATAACCGAGATGAAGTGGACCATCACAAAAGGAGTCAAGCAGAGGCTGGAGGAGTGATAGGAAGACTGATTAGAGGAGAGAGAAACAGCGAGAATGAGCACAAAGAGCCACAGTTACATTCCTGTACTGAGCTTAGACTAATACAAAAATACTGAAGAAGTCTGTGTTGTCTGTGTACTGAAACATATCTCACTGTATGCATAGCAACGAGTCTGAGCATAACTTCAGTATCAGTCCATTTGAGGCCACGACAATCTGTCGGGGATAAAAAAGAATATTGAAATAATGCTATCGGTGCCGCCATCTCAATAACATGTGCTACACTTTGCACTGAGTGAAGCTATGAGTGATGCAGAAGATGAGTAGTCGGCAAGGTGATGAAACAACAAACAAAACTCACATGACTACAGTCTACAGTCACCAAACAGAAGCAGAATGAATGAATATCCACACAAAATAACAACTACCAGGATGAAAAGGGTTTCCAGTGTTTATCAGCTTTAATTATTATTTAATAATTATGAATTCATTAGTTCAGACTTAATTACTCATAATCTCCCATTCTACAGAAACAGTGTTGTATAATAATATGGAATATTCTTTCCTCGATCCCACACTTTGATTGGAATACACTGGAATCACAAACAGTCTAGCTGTGGAAATCTTTATATTTCACAGCGTTTAAAGTTCTAATCGTATCTGGCAATTCAGAACTTTAAAATTTTAGAATCCTAAGATATTCATGCAATGGTAAAAGGGATTGATGCTTGTCTCAAGAACCACTGTTTAGATGTGTGAACTGAACTGTTTTAGTGTTTCTAATACTTGAAAAATAAAGTAAATTGCATGTTTATGTGCATATGTGCATGTTTCTGAGAATTAGGGAGAGAGAGAATTAAATTCATACCAACTGAATCTACGGCAGATGTTAGACTGGCACACACACACACACACAATACCACCCAGTTTGTGTTTCTAAAGCTGAATTCACACATAATCCCAAATTTCCTGCAACATTCCAGCATGATTTCCATTCTCTCTGTGAGGCAATCTGTCCACCCTCCCTAACTACCTACACAACACAATTGTGCTTCCCATCTTAGCATCACGGCCTTATTCACCAATTTCTGGAACATTCTTTTGGTTAATTTAAGCTGTAACAAACAAACTAGTCCATACAAGTAATATACCGTACACCCAATCTTAAAACACAGATGTTTACATTCCTCATAGTGTAAGAACTGATGTTTAGAGATCAAACTGAATTAAGAGAATTATGGAACACATTACTACCCGACCTATAAGAACCAGGATTGGCCAATAAAATATCTTGAACTCCATCATGTGAAACACTTTGGTGTTGTGTGAATCACACCCTGAGATCAGGTTGCGTTGCGTGTCTTGTTCTCTTGTCTGCTGTGTTTTTGTGCTCCAGACCTCTGGTTGAGTCTGTGGGCCTCTTCTCCATTGTTGCCCTATGCTGAGCCCCACTTTTCCAGCCTCCCATCTGGGCTCTGGGGGTGGGGATGCTTTCTTGAAGCTGTGGGGAGGTTTTTTGTAACGGCTTTAATTGTGTAGGTGAGGCCGTTCTTAAAGTGCAGCAGCTAATTGGCTGTAAATGAGTCCATCTGCTTTGATTTGGAGTTGCAGTGAGTCTGCAGTTCTCATGGTCTTTCATTCTTTCCAGTCTCTACATCTACACTTGGCTCTTCCTGCCAAATCGGCATGAGCATTAGAGTCTATATAAAATCAAAATCTACCCTATTTACCATCAAAATTCAAAACTATACAAAGAATGTTATTTAGAAGAAAAATTGAATTTAGAAACAATTTTTCTATTCTGCTGATGTCACTTGCTGTGCAATCTATTGGATGAACTAATAGTCAAATAGTTATTTTGTCATTGTTTTAGCAGACACATTTGACTTGACTCTATTTTTTAACCACCCAGTTCATTTTTTCTCACTGAAATTCAAGTTTCACTTTGAAATACTCGTTGCGGACGTAAAATGAGTTGCAAACACCACTTCATGTTGACTTGAGGCTCACTACATTTTAAAAGTCCTTGTCACATCTATGGTTTCTGTTCAAGGACTCATTTTGATTTTCATTTCATTCTATGGTTCCTATGCAATAGGTTTTGTGTTTAGTTCTTGTTTCCTGTGTAGGCTGTGTTCAGAATCACCCCTAAACCCTCATTCCCCACATTAGTCCACTAATGTAGTTCAGTTTAGACTCTGAGTGTGCTAGAAGTGCTACTGCTTTTTACACAGTGCTTGCTGTTTCATAATCATTAGAAAATGGGCAGCTTTAATAGTACTGAAAGAAAAAAAAAACAGTTTAGGGATCAAAAACAAATAATTTTCTACAAACCGTACGTTATTGTTGCTTCTCTATGCCCCGCCTTTCTGAAATGCATCAATGTTTTTCAAAGTTCATCGTTCTGAAAAGCGAGGTGTATGCTGATTGGCCAGCTATCCAGTGTGTTGTGATTGGCTGAATAGCTCAAGCGTGTGACGGAAATGTTATGTCTCTTACCATATTAGGAAACACACTGTGTCTCCACTACCTTGTGTGGCGATGGCAACAATACTAAGGGAGAAAACAAGTTATGCCTTCTTTCTTTGCGTAAACATTTGGACGATGTTATGCAAATCTCCCAACACAGTCTGTCTACTTGAAATGTTTGGAACTGTAAACAAAATCTTACTGAAATCCCATTTTTTCATCCTCAAATTTGGAACACAGCCACACAAGGTTTGTGGCTTTGATTTTCTCATAGTTTTAAGAGTAAAACATGTCTTATACGATAAACAATATATTTATATGTAACTTTTTTTTTTTGAAAACATTAAATACTAATGGACAATTAATGCCACAGTATAGGACTTTAAAGAATCAGACAGCGGCTGATATATATTTCAGTATATTGTGGTCTTCAAACAATGTTTCAATTATTTCAACCTTTACTATAACTACACAAATACCAACCCCACTGTGATTTGATACAGTGACGAAAAAGAAACAAATTACACAAAATAAATTTAAAATGTACCTCAAAATCATTTAGCTGGCTTTAAAACCAATCACATTTGAAGAAGTTATATTTAACATTGCACCAAGTTTCTATAAACCATTAAAACAGTAAAAAGCTTACAGTAAAGAAAATTGTTCTTTTGGATTACTGTAGTTAATAAATGTATTATGTATGTTGTCTTTTAGGATTTTATGACAGATTTTCAAGTGGAAATCTTAATGGAGTCCTCGTTGCTGGCTGTTAAGACTGAGTGATATTCATCTTATCACCATCTAACAACCAGTGTGAGTTTCCTGTTTGCCTCTCTAGTTCTTATCATTCCATCATGTTAACAGACAGCTAGTGCAGCTTCTGTTTCTCATGTGAAACAGGTTGAGAATTGGGTTTGGCCTAAGCACACAACACCTGAAGATCCATTAGCATTCCCATCAATCTCATTCAGCAAGGTACTTGCTCACTACTGGGGCATGATTTGCTCATGAGTGACAACTTAATGACATTATCATACCTTGACAACAATATATAGAAATACATTTTAAAGGGAGGGTGAAATACTGTGTCAATGTGTTGCCAAACTCACCTAGAAATGTGTGTATGTGTTGATCATGTGATGTGTGGGCTAACTGAGAGCACACACTTATGAGTACTGCTGCCTATTAAAAATAAACATGAAGCCCACTGGCATGTGTTTGTAGGAGTTAACAGCTTTAAGAGCTGATTATTAAATAACCTCTTCTCCCAGAAGTACTCAGAATCACTAATGGGGTTCATCATTAGTTGAACATACTAATTCTGGTGTATTTTCTATGATAAGAAAATACATTATTAGCATTATTATTTTTCAAAACCACTGACCTATAGTTATAATTTATCCAACATATATGTATGACGCCTTAAGCTGTGCAAATTGTTGAGGTGAGATGTGCTTTTAACAGGGCAAAAACATCATAGAGACTGGAAGATGGGCTCTTTTGACTCTTTGAACCAAGAAAGCACCCAGAACACCCTAGCATTGTGTTTCATGAACAAACACCATTTTTAATTTAAAAAAAATGTACCATCTAATTGGGTGTTTACAATTTCAAATTTCTTATATTAGTCAGTGTGAATTGTGCAACTTTTTTGCCTTACATTCTTTAGCAATTCCACATAATCAAGTGGCAAGAAACTTGTGCAAGCAAATGATTCTTCTAGAAATGTCTCTAGGTTCTGTAAAACCTGGTGCCATAATAAAATAAACGGTTTGGAGATCAATAAAAGCTTTTTCCACCTAAGGATCCCCGAGTTCCTCCTAACTACCCAAACTGCTGGTCCTGCTGGGCCCACAGATACAAGGTACAGCATCAATACCTGCAATCTACCATGGCGGGCTTTGTGTGTGTGTGGCAGCAGAGCATGTGTGTGTTATCCTGCAAGCAGACAATAATTGGGATGCCACCAGTTTGCATCAATTCTGTGCAATAGGGAACAAAACAGGGGACCATTTAATGTGCTTCAGAATAATCAAAAAGAAAAAAAAAAAGCTTGTCCTTTGTTTGGGCCGGTGTACGTGAGTGAATGGCACAGAGAGATAGTTGGCGACCAAGAAAGAGCCCTGTCTTTTCATGCTTGGAGGGGATCGGACCATAAGGTGCAATCGCCATTTTAAATGATTGGAAGATTCAGTGTAATTTCTTCCATTCAGTGGCCTGGCTTCACACTGCGATAGTAATGGAGGCCTGAGAAAGCGTCTGGATGACCGCTACCGTCCTGCTGCTCTGGTGAAGAGGAGAGGGACGCTGGGTAATCGCACACACCAATCCTCTGTTAGCTCTCCTGCAGTCACCTACAACTCACTGTCAACAGAGTGAAAAGGGAAGGATCCAGTTTTACAGAAGTTTTACATTTGCAAATCTATACTGAATAGTGATGGTCTTCCAACAAACATTCAGACTGTGTCTGAAAGCCTTGAAGCTTAACTTTATTTTTGCTAAAATTATGCACTTTCAACAAACAGCATTTTCACTTTCAGATGATTGATTACATACAGTTTTCCAAGATACCATGATATGTGATGTGCTCATAGGCGATGTAATTATTGTTAATTATTTCCTGACACGGCCACATGCGAATGTCTGGGTAATTTGTAGAGTTGGGGTACTTGGACTCAGAACTTGGATTCAGACTCAGACTGCAATAATGAATGAACTTGGACACACTTGGGTGGACTCGGACTTTGACTGCAGTTATGAATAAACTTGGATTTAGACAGATTCGGGTGGACTTGAACTGCAATTATGAATGAACTTGGACAGACTCAGGTTGACTTGTACTCAGACTCGGACTGTAATTATGAATGAACTTGCACTCAGACAGACTCAGGTTGACTTGAACTTGGACTCAGACTGCAATTATGAATAAACATGGACAGATTCAGGTTGACTTGTACTCAGACTCAGACTTTTATCATGAATAAACTTGGACAGACTCAGGCTGACTTGTACTAGTACTCAGACAGCAATTATGAATGAACTTGGACTTGGATGGACTCGGGTTGACTTGAACTTGGACTCTGACTGTAATCATGAATAAACTGGACAGACTCAGGTTGACTTGTACTCAGACTCGGACTGTAATTATGAATGAACTTGGACTTGGATGGACTCGGGTTGACTTGAACTTGGACTCAGACTGTAATCATGAATAAACATGGACAGATTCAGGTTGACTTGTACTCAGACTCAGACTTTTATCATGAATAAACTTGGACAGACTCAGGTTGACTTGTACTAGTACTCAGACAGCAATTATGAATGAACTTGGACTTGGATGGACTCGGGTTGACTTGAACTTGGACTCTGACTGTAATCATGAATAAACTTGGACAGACTCAGGTTGACTTGTACTAGGACTCAGACTGCAATTATGAATGTACTTGGACTTGGATGGACTCGGGTTGACTTGAACTTGGACTCTGACTGTAATCATGAATAAACTTGGACTAAGACTGCAATTATGAATGAACTTGGACTCTGGTGGACTTGGACTCGAGAAATGCAGGAGAAATGGGCAGGTATAAAGATCTAAATGACTTTGACATGGGCCATATTGTTGAGGCTAGACAACTGTGTCCAGAGCATCTCTGAAACAGTGAGGCTTGAAGGGTGCTACTGGTCAGCATTTGTGAGAACATAGCAACAGTGGTCCAAGGAGGGACAAACCACAAATCAGTGACAGCATGTAGGGTGTCCAAGGCTCATCGATTGTAGAAGGTCTATGTTGCGACAATTTTAATGATGGGCCTGTGTAGGTGCAGGCTGGTCAAAGTCTCCCTGATGACCTCTGGCACGTGAGCAGTGGAACTGGATATGGGGCAGTGGAAGAAGGTTGTCTGGTCTGATGAATCCTGTTTTCTTATATATCATGTTTTCTTGGATGGAGATACACTGTGGGAAGATGACAAGCTGGTTGAGGGACTGTGAAGCTCTGGACAATGTTCTGCCTGGGAACCCTGTTTCTGGCCATTCATGTGGATGTCAATCTGAAACATGCCACCTACATAAACTTCATTGCAAAAGAGGTACACCCTTCATGGCAATGAATTTCCCTGATAGCATTGGTAGGATATTTCACCCTGCTACACTGCACACATTGTCGCATTGTTCAAGAATGGTTTAAAGAAACATAAAGAGTTAATTTTGTTGTCCTGATCTCCATATTCTTTAGATGTTATTCTGATTGTGCATCTGTGCTGGACCAACCAATCCAATCCATGGTCGCTCAACTTCACAATTTAAGGACATGAAGGATCTTATGATAATGTCTTGGTGTCAGATACCACAGGAAACCTTCAGTCCATGACTCAGCAGGTCAGTGCTGTTTTGGAACGAAAGGATGTGACGTGTGGCGTAGTTAACACACCGTGAACACATACCTGGGGAGCAGTGGGGGGTTCGGTGTCTTGCTCAAGGGTTTCACTTCAGTAGTGGTATTGAGGGTGGAAGAGAGCACTGGTTATTCACTCCCCCCACTTACAATCCCTGCCAGACCTGAGACTTGAACCTGCAACCTTCGGGTCACAAGTCAGACTCTCTATCCATTAGGCCCCCAGAAACAGCAGCATATTAGACAGGTGGTCATAACCTGTCATTTTGGCTCACTGGTGTATGTTTGAAATAGTCAAGTGTACATTCAATAGAATAAATCTTACTTCTTCTTTTTTTTTTTTTTTTTACAAAGGGTTTCAAAGTAGCTTCTCCAAGACCAGATTTAATGCCCTCCTACCATTGTTAGAGCTGTTTTTCTGTCAGGCACTATGTGTGTTTCACAGATGTTTGGGCTGAAACAGTGCATTTAAACCTGTGCCTAGCCCTTATCCTACCTCCCTGTGTTGCTTCTCATCCTTTAAACATTCAATCTCTCTTTCATTCTCTTTATCCTGCTCTTAATGTGTCAGTGGGAAGACTTAGCTATTGTTTGAGCTTAGTGCTGGAGACCTAGCGAGGCCATTAGCCTAGCAGCAAGTCTCAAACAGCTAAATTACCCTCTTTCTCTTCCCGTCTCATCCCTATTTTAAAAGTAATAACACAGGGAAAATTTCCCCTTTTCTTCTGTTCGATGCTACTCTCCACTTTAGGAAGGGAGCGATTCAGAGGGGCGAAAGATGAACTGTGAGAGGCAGGGGTTTAAAATAAGTGATAGGTGTATGGGGAGGAGGGAAATTGGAAGGCGCCCTTGGCACAATACAATAAAAACATCCTGTAATTTGCAGTGACTCCCTACTCTTCTCTCTATCAAATCAGACATGCTCAGCCGGTGAGATGTACTCGCTCGTTCTTTTATACCTTCTTCTCTTTCCCTCCCTCTGTGTCACAAAAAAAGATTATTGATGTCTTCTAACCAATTTCAGAAATCACAGTAAATGGAAAAAGGTTACACACAATAAAACCATTATAGATGTGCAAGGAACTAAACAAAAAGGCTTGTCAAAGTTGTCTCAAAGAACGTGTTGTTTTGGTGTTCATTTTTACAGACAATATGAAACAGTAGTGTCAAGGTTGTCGTGTTTACTAAACTTAAAGGTAAAACTAAGTAAAATGTGAAAAGCCTCATCTTCAATACAGCAATCTTCAATAACCTTACACCTAAATGGTGCATTAGGGTACTATGTACCCTTAAAGAGTTACTCCACACCAAAATGAAAATGTTGTCATCAATCACTTACCCCCATGTCGTTCCAAACCAGTTAAAGCTTTGTTCATCTTCTGAACACAATTTAAGATATTTTGGATGAAAACCGGGAGGCTTGTGACTGTCCCATAGACTGCCAAGTAACTTGTCAAGGTCGAGAAAAGTATGAAAAGCATCATCAGAATAGTCCATCTGCCATCAGTGATTCAACCATAACGTTATGAAGTGACGAGAATATTTTTTGTATGCGAATAAAACAAAAATAACAACTTTATTCAACAATTTGTCTCCTCTGTGTCTCTCCGCATCACCGCAGCACCATTTTGGATAATATGAGCTGAACAGAAGATGCGTACGCTTTTCTGTGTCAGCCGTGACACAAAGATACGTTTTCTATGTGTATTTACACTGAACGAAAACAGTGCATCATTTTTTTTAACCCAAATGCTGCATTTTTTGGATTCTTTTTTCAGTGTTTAGGTAGTTTTTGTGTTACCCAGCTCCTGGGTCAAATGTAACAACCCACTGTTTGGGTTGTTTTGCAGCTCCTGGGTCAAATATAACAACCCAATATTTGGGTAATTTTTGTATTATTCAGATCTTGTGTAAGATGTAACCCAGCGGTTGAGTTATTTATCGCGTGGATTTTGCTTCTCTTCTGGAGAGAGCAGTTCTAAGCGCCATTGAATTGATGCATTCGTCTGTAAAATGCAGGTTTGTATACATTTTATTTTATCTATAAAATCGTTACTGTGCTGTATATCGTTCAATTATATGCAGAGCAACATGGCGCACGGTATGAATCACCTTTAATGAGTGTCGCGCAGTTACGGTGGAATCAGAACAACAGAGACTGGTTAATAACACGTAAATTACTTCTGTTTAATGTTTAATTTGTACTTTTAATGTTTTTTTAAACAAGGTTAAATATGGGCATTATGTAGCTATAGCCTATTAAAAACTAAACAATGCTGTAAATAAAGGAAAATAAAGGAAGTTATCATGCAAACCAGTGGTTGTGTGGAGTATTTTAGAAAAGTTTAGAGGATTTAAGTTAATCTTTAAACATTATTTAATGTATGAAGTAAAAAATAAGCTAGTAATACAGTAAAAATTAATAAACCATAGCTGGGTTAAATCAGCCCATTATGCTGGGTAAATAAACAACCCAATTTGCTGGGTAAAATTAACCCAAGATGGGTTCTGTCCTATATTTACCAACACAAATTGGGTTGTTTTTTAACCCAGTGTTTTTTAGAGTGCTGGTATTGCTCCAGTGACCAGTTGTTGTACCCAAAAAGGTACAGTTTTGGACATTTTTTTGAGTGACTTATTTTCCCAATTATGGTTCATATTTTGCCCCAATAGCCTCCACAACTATATTGGAATAGGAAATAATAATATTGAAATAATATTTTTTTGTACTATTTCCATTGGAAAATAGAAATTTTAGACTGTAATTTAATAATCTCATTAATTCTCATTCATGTCTTTTCAATATAACACGAGTGATGGAGTGATAGTTTCTTACATCTGGATTTCTGCATTGATTACTTATAAAAGGTGGTATTATGTTTAACTCAGTTATAGATAAACACAATCTGACCAATGAACACATTATATATAATTGCAATTGTGACACTTCCTGGAATTCTGAAGGAAAATGTCAGAATTGTGAGATAAAAACTCACAACTGCAAATATTGTGAGACAAGAAACAATTACCTAACAAGATGTATTGTGGGATATAAACTCTTGTGAGTTTGCGAGAGGGGAAAAGTCTGAATTCTGAGTTAATATCTCGCAATATAAAGCATCCCAGTGTTGCTATGTAAAATACAGCCAGTTATACAATCTGTAATGAGAGGAAAATATGTTCTGCAGTCAGTGCGCTGAGCCAGAGACCATCTTATAAAGGACGGACATGCCAGTACGGTTGTGTCATTCAGTCCCAAAACTGAATTATCCTGAGTTAGAGCAGAGAGAGTACTAACATGAGGTAAAACAATGAACGATATGAGCCCAATATGAGAGAAAGCTGATGACACAACACAAGAGCTGGAGAGCAAGGTTTAAACGTGCAGCAGACTCACAGACCTCCCAGACTGTCCCACACTCAGCAGTGAGAGCAAGCAGGCTTTGATCTCTATCTTAGCTGCTCCAGGAAATGAGCTCCGTATTAAAATCCTCCATGACACACGGGCCCAGAGCTGAGCACAGCACGCTGTAAAAACAAAAACACAAATCCCTCGCGCGCACACACGGACACATCTGAGCACTCCGCACTCGACAGGAAATTAAAAAACCTTTTAAAATGACCCATAAACCACAGAGGATCCGAAATGAGAAAATAATCACCGATTATTCGCGGCGTTTTAAATGGGACCGGTGAAGAATTTGACGACGGCTCTCAATCTTTCGCGCTTGATAATTTATTTTAATGGAGCCCTCGTGCACGCGCACACTCTTATACGCTCTCCACAGTATTTTCAGAAACTGCATGCAAATAAATGTAAGCCCCTTTGCAAATCGAGGTCGATCATTTAAATACGGAGGGTAATCATTTTAATTAATACACACAATTAAGAGAGACCAATATAGTGCAGAAAGGAGCCTCCAGAACAGTGCAACGCATTGCATTTTATAATTTCACAACACATTAACAATCCATTTGAAACGTCTAATAAATAACTAGATATTTTGTTATTCTCAAATAGCTAAAGTTGTTTTATCCCTTAAACACAGTGCAGAATATCACATTGTGTTTCATACTGAATTATAATGCTACAGACTAGTACACTTGGAATCATTAAGTCTTATTACAATAATTTACCTACCCTGTATGAAAATAGTAAATACTTTGAAAAGCTCTGTGGGTGATGTACATATTCAGAATATTATTCAGTATATTCAATATTCATTAATTATAACAGTTTAAATGCATTCAGTGAAACATTCACACACATGGTAGCAACCCATCTGATGCTAGGCTGTTTCTGATAAGAGAATGCAATTAGATAAAGATATTGGACTGGTTTTGCAGGGCACTGTGAAGCTGATTTATAAGTATAATAATGCCCCCTAGTGGTCGGTAAATGTCTGGCTCGAGGAGTTTATTTTTGGGGTTTATGTTTCTTTTAAAACATCCAATCACACCATGCACTACCTCGTGTACGAATATGTTTAATCATAATGGTTTTATGACTTCTGTACAATAAGTTGTTTTGATGGCATGCATATGAGCAGTCTAGTTAAACCTTAGCGTAATATTTATTTTTTGAAAGGAATGTAAAACGAGTAGACTATGTGAGTGATAAACTATAGGCCTACATGCGTTTAATGGACTGCTGTTTAACTACATAGGGATTGTTCAGCTGGCGAAACGACTTTCCTAAAAAGACATTCAGTAGACAACACCCTCATAAAATAGTTTTGAAAGTTGTGAGTTGTGATAATTACATGATCTAGGACCTTTATAAAGTGCGTGCCATCGTCTATCCCCCAGTGCCTCGTTTTCATTTGCATTAATTTCTACATAACATGATTAAGGTCGATAACATAGACATATACAGGTAATTTCGTTAGATACAAAATATCAAAGCCAGTGGCAACTGCAAACATATGCTGTGAACTTTATTATGTATGAAGCCTATCAATCTTAAAGGGTTTTTCATGCTATATTTGTTTAAGGAAAATGTCACTTGCATTCATATTTTATGTAATGCAAAGACATTCAATCATTGTGTGCAGAACCGAAATAAATAAATAAATCAAATAAAACCAAAAGTGACTTCAGAACACAAATTTTTCATTGCTTATTATTCATTGCAATTAATAATTTTATGAACAGGTTATTATTCATTGATATTCATAATTAAAAAAAAAAATAAAAAAAAAAATAAACTAATATCTTTTAAATAATTTATGAATCATAACCAGCAAACTGGCTAGCAACTGAGTCACCCACCATGGACACTGGTAGATTTTCACATGTAAACATGTTCGTCTCTCTCAAATAAATAGCTAAATTACAATGAAAAGTAGCCTGAAATTATTCTGGAACTTAGTTATAGACAAACACACCAGATAGTGAAAGGCACAGTGGGTTATAGCCACCTCTTGTCTGAACGCTTCTACATGTGGAGTATTTATAACTGTAGTCATGCAGGACAGAGTCCTGGTGTCATTTCCCAAATGACTGAGCATGCAAACAGTATCTGTTACAGACAAGGGAACTAAATATAGTCCGAGCCGGACAACGACATGCACATGTAAATCTCACAGACATCGGCTCATTCTAGAGAATCTCCAGTTGTACATTGTACTTCTGTCAGCTGTTAACTAATCCTGATTGTTTGGCTGTGGCAGGATTCACTTCTGCGCAAGAAGGGTGAGTCACCGGGCCTTCGCTGCGGTGTGTGTGAATTTGATATTTCCTTTCACTGGATTATTGTAATGCATTAATCTGGACATTTCAGTGAGAGACTTCTGCTTTTGAATAATTTGATAGAACTTTTTTTTTGCCAGGTTAACTGATTTCATTTCCTTGAATGCTGCTTAACACTGAGCTCAATGACAAATAAGAGTGTCCATGATAAAGAAAAGGGTAAAATCTTTTTTTATTATTATTATTTTTGTAAACACATATGCCAAGTTCTTTCTACTCATGTTGGTGTTATGTGGTTTTCTACAATGCATGTGCATATCATATGTACTTTTCAAGGTATAAAGATTATTTTTACAAACAGCATGAATTATCAATTCATGAATATCACTTTATTTTTGCACCACCATATCACAACCTAAACAAATACTGTCATATAAAAATCTGATATTTTAAGAGACTTATCAACCTTTATCTGCATGTGTCTTGTGTCTGTGTGTATATGTTTAAATTATTAAGCAGTTTGTTAAAAAAAAAGAGAGAGAAGAAAAAAATTATAATAAATGCCAATACGGTCAAACTACTTTATAATGACGTTTTCAATAATTTAATAATAATAATAATAAAAATCAAGATCAATTTTACTACAGAAATTTAAATATATCATAAAGCCAGAGAAATAAGGCAATGGTTCTCTCAACATTCTTAAAAAATTAAGGTTCCAAAAAGCAGTTTTCGCAGCAATGCCTTTAAAGAATAATTTTTGGTTTTCCAATAAACCTTTCAGTGAGCAATTCATAAAGAACCATTTTTTTCTAATTAAGGATGTTTTAATTATCCAAAAAAAAAAACATCTTCCACTATACAGAACTTTTGTGCAATGGAAATATTCAGTAGATGTTACAGGTGCTTCATGAAACCATCAATGCCAAACCATCAATGCCAATAAAGAGTATTTATTTTTAAGAGTGACCCATGGAGCTAGAGCCCACTAGTTGGTCTCAACAAACTTTCAGGGGGCCCCAGTGAGTTAAAATGAATAAATTTATGAATTTATGAATTTATGAAATTAATATAATCTTGATATAATCTAAATTGAAATGCCTAAAATACACTTAAATAAAGATGTAAGCAAATATTGAATTGCGCTGATACTTTTTATTTAGTGCTACAAATGACATCAAAAGTGGAAAAGGTTGGTCAAAAAGATACATTTACTCACAGACCAGTGACCACCAACCGCACCTTGCAGACGGAATCATAAAATAGTGGTATCATCAGATCAGTCAGATACTATGTGTGATACTCAGTGTGATACTATGACTGAATTCGGATGTGCTTGTTACCAATGTTTTGGACAAAGTGGGGCATTGACATCCTTTATTAACAGAAGTATCTGATCTTGAATTTTCTTTTTATCCACAGCAATCACTGAGTGCCGGTTACTAATGACAGTTTATGTATGAACCATGGCGTGGAATTTGACCTAAACATCTAAAATGAGTGGGTACTATAGAGAGACAAAGTTTGGACATTGACACTGCCTGCCTATTGAGGGCAGATTGTTGTAATTTAAGGTCATGGGACTGTCAGATAAAGCTGTGATTGGCCGAGGCCTCAACAATCCCGACCCATTGGTGCGTGAGGCCTATCTGATGGCATATGACTATATCAACTATGTGACGGCCAAACCAGGCATCCCGGTGGGTCCAGCACCATCCCGTGCCACGGCTGCCTTGCGTCATGCTGGAGATGAGCTGCTCACTCGCTTCCCCATCTTCTTTCGCCGCTGGCCGCGTGTTTTCCAGGACGTGACGGACCGAACGGCCTGCTCGACCCTCGTTTCTATTCTGGATGAGCACTTTGCACCCACACGACGTAGAGACCTCGCCTGGAGCGCCGTGCTGTCTGTGTTTGTTCTCTCTGGACAGCTGGCACTGCACTGCCAGGAGAGGGGCATGTCTGATATCCTGCCCCAGATTCAGGAGTGCGTGGGCAGCTATGTAGAGAGGGTCATCTGCCCCGAGATCAGAGACAGAGGAGGATGGGTGAGTGTCAAGGGTCAAAGCAGGTCTCTTCTCGTTAAGCCTCAGCACCCATTTGGCTCCATTCTGAATCATTATCAGCGCTTTTCCACTGCATGGTACGGCACAGTACGGCTCAGTACGGTTCACTTTTGGGGGGTTTTCCACTGGGTAAAGTACCTGGTACCTGGTACTTTTTTTAGTACCATCTCGGTTGAGGTCCCAAGTGAACCGTACCATTACCAAAACATGACGTGAAACACTGTTGATCACGGATTGGCCGGAGAGAATGGTCGCTACCTACGTCACTGAACCTGTGACAGAAACACAAAAGAACCGCTAGATCAGCACAGCCAGCCAATGATCGAACGCAATTGTTTTGAACGAGTGCACCTTTTTTAACAACCAAAAATTTTTGTTGTCTGTTGCTGAAGTACAGACGTTCCTCTCGCCGATAGCAGAGGAGATGGGGCTATGTAGAATGAAAAGGGTTTTTTAGGAGTCGTGGCAGTAGAGTTGGCGCAGCTATTACGACATGTGAATAATCCCGCCCACTCTAAAGCGATACTAAACTGCAGTGGAAATGCAAACCCTGCCGAGCCGAACCGTGCCGTACCGTACTGATCCTTGCCGAGCCGAGTCGTACCACGCATTGGAAAAGCGCCAAACGATGATTCATTATTGTCACCAGATGCTAGCTGAATCAGGTGCTTTGAATATACTGGAGTGAAATCTGGACTTGTAAGATGTTTCAAGAAGTTTCCTGCAGAATTGGAACTGTACATTTAAATATACAAGTAAATATAAATATACGAGTACAAGAAAGTACTAAATTTTTTACGTTCTTAAGTATTAAAGGTAAACAACAACAACAACTTTAATTTATAAAATTTAGTGCAGTAAAAAGTATGACATTATGCTTTGGAATGTAGTGAAGTAAAGTTTTCCAAAGAAAAAATACAGGTACTTTTAAAATTTGCTTGAGTAAAGTAAAAATACTTCACTACTGTCCAGCTCTGTATTATTGTAATGGGCTTTGTAACAAGTAGTATATTTTGCTGCAAAATAAGCACAGAAAATGCACAAAGAAAAAAAATATGCACATTACATGATCTAATCCAAGTGGTTACTGCCATAGATATGTACAGATGCCCCATTCGACCGCTCCAGGCACGTAGATGCGGCCGCCATCTTGGAACGGTCAACTTGACTATATATAGTTACTGCCATGATTTGAGCAATTTATGTTACCACTCTAATTAGAAATTCATCATCTTCATGGGACGTATTATTCTATTTTTAAATTGTCAATATCATACTGAGTACCTGAAAATGCCAAAATTATAAGATATTTAGTGCTGCAGTAAACTAACACCTTTTTTATCGCGAATATCCGAGGCTTCCAGTTATTTGAGTTTTTCCCCAGTTATTTTTGCTGTACAAAAACAGTAGCCTGCTTTATATGCTGCTTAATATTGCAAACTGGCATTCGTCATCATATCATTTAAATCCATCATTGTAATCAAATACACTGGTATAGCTAGTTTTACCGTTCAGTGCACCAGTTATTCTAGTTATTTACAGGCGTCTGGCTGTTAATGATCGGAAATGTAGCACATTCACAGGGAACAGCTTACTGTTTCGTTGAAAATTAAGGTGTATACTTATATGAATAATTATTTCATAATGTCTAATATTGTGTATTCTCTCAGACAGGCTTTATCAGTCGCTTTGGCGAGAAGCAGAAGCTCGAAGACCAGGTGCTGAAGGTGTGCTGCTGGTCTCTGCTCTTGCTCAGTGTGGGCATCTTATCCTACTTCCTATGGAGAAGAAAACCTTAGACAACATCGCCATCTGCAGAGAAAATGTTATAAGGACATTCATGATTTGCTTGGTTTGTGGTAAGATTTAAGTTAACGCATTAAAGTATCACTGGTTTTGAAGCTATAAACACAAATGGTTATATAACAACTATGAAAAATAAACCATCCCTTGTTAATAAATACCATGTTATCATCATTTGTTTCCAGTTAAAACAGCTCTAATCATGCTGTGCTGGCCAAATATACAGTTGTGACTTAATTTTACTGAAGCTAATGCTCATGTTAAAATTCCAATTAAAACATTTTGACTGCACATGACTGATATGTTTCTATTATTTGATATAGTTCCAAAATTAATATTCCGTCATGTACTCACTCTCGTGTCACTCCAAACCTGTAAGACCATATTTCTCTTGTACTTTTTCAAATGATCATCTTTAGTGTTTCACAGGTTTGGAAAGAAGTGAGAGTAAAAGATTCTTAAATGCTATAGTTTTTAGTGTGTGTGTGTGTGTGTGAATATGTATATATATATATATATATATATATATATATATATATTGCTTTGTTTATTCAATTTCATTAAAGTTATTAAAATTATTACAATTTTATATATTAAAGTAAATAGGATGAATGATCTCCATCGAATGAATGAAAAACTGCCAAGCAGCCACCATGTTTGAGATTGTCCACAGCTATAATACAAGTAAATACAAGACCAAATTTAATTTAACATTTCTGGGCACTGTATAACTCCCATTTATTATGTCATTAGGTTTGATAACTTCTAAAATGGACATCAATTTCACAAAATTAAAATTAAAAAAAAAAAAAAAAAAAAAAAAAAAAAGTTAAAAGCCAACTTGTTCACAGTTCATTTCATTTTCATTGCAGATAAATGTACACAATGTGAAATTCATCTTTATTTCATGTTATATGAATTGCATATATGGATGTTACATAATTGGTGACAGTTGAGACTTCTGACTGGTAACGTAAATAAGCATTCAACATGAGATCAATTCATGTGATGTCTAGAGGCAGTCCCAACAGGTTTGACAAGGACGTGCCAGTGTATATGACCAGTGAAGAATGAGGATGGGTTCAAATAATTGGTTCATTCATATCTGCAAATTAAGGGAATGAAGAGAGAGACGTTTTAACAGAAGAAAAAGCCTTTAATGACATCTGTACAAACAAGAGACAAGAACAGACAAAGAAAATTGAGCTTTGGAACGTTTTTTTTTTGTTTGTTTCCTTGTACATGAGCAAAATGATACAGCCTGGAAAACGACACGTATATCAAGAGACTTAAGCCAGCTCTTCCTCTCCCTCCTCCTCAAACTCGCCCTCCTCCTCTGCGGTGGCGTCCTGGTACTGCTGGTACTCGGACACCAGGTCGTTCATGTTGCTCTCGGCCTCGGTGAACTCCATCTCATCCATACCTTCTCCGGTGTACCAATGCAGGAAAGCCTTGCGCCTGAACATAGCGGTGAACTGCTCTGAGATTCTCTTGAACAGCTCCTGGATGGCCGTGCTGTTGCCAATGAAGGTGGCGGCCATCTTGAGCCCGCGGGGTGGGATGTCGCAGACGGCGGTCTTGACGTTGTTTGGGATCCATTCGACGAAGTAGCTGCTGTTCTTGTTCTGAACGTTGAGCATCTGCTCGTCCACCTCCTTCATGGACATGCGGCCGCGGAAGATGGCGGCGACAGTGAGGTAGCGGCCGTGACGCGGGTCGCACGCGGCCATCATGTTCTTGGCGTCGAACATCTGCTGCGTGAGTTCGGGCACGGACAGTGCACGGTACTGCTGGCTCCCCCTGCTGGTGAGAGGAGCGAAGCCGGGCATGAAGAAGTGGAGACGAGGGAAGGGCACCATGTTCACGGCCAGCTTGCGCAGATCTGCGTTGAGCTGTCCGGGGAACCTGAGGCAGGTGGTGACTCCGCTCATGGTAGCGGAGACGAGATGGTTGAGGTCACCGTATGAAGGTGTGGTGAGTTTGAGGGTGCGGAAGCAAATGTCGTACAGAGCTTCGTTGTCGATGCAGTAGGTCTCGTCTGTGTTTTCCACCAGCTGGTGGACAGACAGCGTGGCGTTGTATGGCTCTACTACAGTGTCGGACACTTTGGGCGAGGGCACCACGCTGAAGGTGTTCATGATGCGGTCGGGATACTCTTCGCGGATCTTGCTGATGAGGAGGGTGCCCATGCCGGAGCCGGTGCCTCCACCGAGAGAGTGGGTGAGCTGGAAGCCCTGCAGGCAATCGCAGCTCTCGGCCTCTTTGCGAACCACATCCAGGACGGAGTCCACCAGCTCCGCTCCCTCGGTGTAGTGGCCTTTAGCCCAGTTGTTTCCAGCACCACTCTGACCTGTTGCAATAGGCAACAAATTTCATTTTCACATCCGCATTTAACATAAATGTGACCCAGGACCACAAAACCAGCCACAAGGGTCTATTTTTTGAAACTGAAATTTGAATAAGCTTTCCATCGATGTATGGTTTGTTAGAATAGGACAATATTTGGCTGAGATGCAACTATTTGAAAATCTGGAATCTCTGAAATACTGAGAAAACCACCTTAAAAGTCATCCAAATTACGTTCTTAGCAATGCACATTACAAATCAAAAATTTAATTGCTATATTTACAGTAAGAAATTTACAAAATATATTCATGGAACATGATCTTTACTTAATATCCTAAAAATTTATCATTTTGACCTGTTCATTGTATTGTTGGCCATTGCTACTAATATGCCTGTGCTACTTATGACTGGATTTGTGCTCCAGGGTCACAAATGGCATTTCTTTAATAACGATACTCACCAAAAACAAAGTTGTCTGGCCTGAAGACCTGACCGAAGGGTCCGGATCTCACGGAGTCCATGGTACCAGGCTCCAGATCCACCAACACAGCACGGGGCACGTATTTGCCTCCTAAAAAAAAAAAAAAAAAAAAAAAAAAAAAAAAAAAAAATTTACAAAACAGGGTTAGAAAGACAAAATGGGTTTCCCTAATAACGTGCACTCTCACTGGGCAGTATTGATGTGGATGTACCTGATGCCTCGTTGTAATAGACATTGATCCTGTCGAGCTGGAGGTCGCTGTCGCCATGATATGTGCCGGTGGGATCAATACCGTGCTCGTCGCTGATAACCTCCCAGAACTAAACAATATAATAGAGAATATAAGAGGACTGGAATTCAGAGGATTGAATGTAAAACTACACGCAACAATTCACGAAAATGTTATTAATGCACGTCAGATTTAAAAACGACATTGTATTCGTTTATATTGTGCACTGAAATGTTTCACTTAAACGGTGCTTTTCAAATATTCACCGCGTGGGTCTCACAAAAGGCGCCAACTGTTCAAAAACGCCCACGCATATTTCGCATCAGACTCCTCCCGCCCAAAACTCGCGCGCGCGCCACGCACGCCGGTTGGCTGAGATCCGTTTCCGTCGTCTTTACGAACTAATCGATTTACTGGTCATCTATTTTTAAAAATATATGTAAAAATATTTTTACTAGTAAATTTAAGTTGTTTTATCCTAGTCGGGTAATATTTAATGCAATTAATTAATTAAAAAATAAAGAGCTATGACTGTATAGACTGCGCTAGGCTTGCACTTCCTTTTGTCGCAGTGCAGTGAATCTCACAAAGGGAAGTTCCAGACAGACGCCGATGAGAACGAACAGTTGGCGTTAACATATACATTTCTGGCGCAACTATTAAATTTCCTAGTCTTTTTAATTTTCCCAAGCCTTTCACAATTTAACAAAACAAAACTGGAACGAGGAAGCACATGGTTGACCTAGATTTCATTCAAACGAGCTCAGAACATCCGGCTTAGGCTGCTCATAATGGACAATAGTGTGCAGTAACGGTAGGTACATAGAGAAAATATAACTATTACGTTAATTCTGCGCTTTTTCAAAAATACCTAAAAAAAAAAAAAAAAAAAAAAAAAAAAAAAAAACGCTATATCCTGTTTTCTTCAAAGTCTAGATTAAAAACCAGCCACTGCACATTTTAAAGAAATAAACAGACCTTGGCTCCGATCTGGTTACCGCATTGTCCGGCTTGAAGATGCACGATTTCCCTCATTTTTACTCTGAAACTAGAAGATTTGAGAAAGTCGTCAACCTTTTTCTTTCTTCAACTGGCTGAGAACGGAGACTTCCCCCATATAAGTAGCCTCCCGCCCCGCCCTGGACACAAGGTTACTATGTATCAGCACGCCATTAGCTGTCTCTCAAGAGCCCGCCCATTCGTGTCCGTCTGGCCAATCACAGTAGAGACAGCGGATGCTGATTAGCCCTCCTCGACTGTCAGTCAAATTTGATGTCAACGCATGATTTTCTACGACAGCGCTTTGTTTTATAAAAATGAAAAAATAGATGACACACATAGTACCACAGAAGCAAAATCCTATAATGAAGCTGTAAATCGCACACAAACTCTTGGTTGTTTATGGATCTGAAATGTTCAGCGTGCCAAGGCTCAATCTAAACAGCGCTGAATAATAACAGGAAGTAAAGTGTACAGTTATGATTACTAGGCACGTATTGGCTAAATATCATAACATTACAATAAAACTGTGTAAGATACTGTAGAATAGCATATTTATCAAACAAAAACATAACCCAGTGCACTCATAGTTTTAAATCAAAGCGGTTATACATTGCTGCTAATTATTCCCTGCATTACTATTTACTGTTTAGTGGCTTGGTAACAAATAAATATTGGCCTCCTCCATTGACTCCATCCTCTGCTTTCCGACTGTGGTATGTAATTAAATTCTGACACTTGACATTAAAAAAAAAAAAAAGTGAGTAGAAAATCCCTTGTGAAAAAGAAGTACAGTTTAGCATACTTTTTAAAAGAGTAGGCTACTTATTAAGGAAATAGTATACTTTAAAAGAATATACCTAATTGTGAACTGAATGTAATATTTTCAGACACATAATTGCATGCTAATTGCAATTAAATGGTAAAAGGGTGTTATAGTTTAAATTTTAATAAATGTAATTAGTGTTTTGTTGTGCAAATTAGGTCGGACGTAAGTGCATCTTTATATGTAATTTCATAATTATTTTTGTTTTCTTTGAAATGAGGTTAAAGTATAACTGCTGAGTGTACTGACAATATACTTGAAAACGTGCCATGTGCTTAAATATATTTTTTAATTACACATTTGTAGTTTGCATGCATTAGTCAACACATCAAAATAAGTGTACTTGTTTAACGTCAAAATATATATTTTTTAATTAAAATTGTATTTTGTGTTTAATTTGACAATATATATTTTTTATTATAAAGTGTGTAAGTGTGTGTGTTAAGCCACGAAAGTGAATTCTCAAGTATACTTAAGTGCCTTTTTGTTTCATTATATTTCAATTATATTCATTAATATCATATGCCATTATATTAATATTATATTATTTCATTAATATTGCATTAGATTTGAAGTACACTATTAAGTGTATAATTCAGAACAATTAAAGGGATAGTTCTCCGGACCAGAAACGTATAGCAAGGACATCGGTGGTACAACCTTAACTTTACAAAGCTACAAGAATACTTTTTGTGCGCAAAGAAAACAAAAACAACGACTTTAAGTTGTGTTGCTATCTACTGAGGGCCAGAGAGCTCTCGGATTTAATCAAAAATATCTTAATCTGTGATCCGAAGATGAACGAAGGTCTTACAGTTTTTGAACAACATGAGGGTGAGTAATTAATGAAGGAATTTTGACAGAATCACAAAATTGTTGGATGAACCTTGGAAGCACACTTCGCTTTCACGTTATGAGAAATGTGTTTTTCTCTTGTCAGAGCTAGAGATGAAGCAGCATACATTGTGCTTATGATGTTTATTAATATTTTTGGCAAAATGAAACCCTTTTTTAGTTATTCTGAAAAATAAAAGATGAAAAGTTTAGTGCGTGTATGTGTGAAAGTGAAGAAGAGATGCATGTAATATATGAAGGTTTCATGTTTCACAGGCAGACACAGTTCTGGTTTGGGTGCAGTTGTATTATTAAAAAGCAATCTGACTGTAGGAGAGGGAATGCATGGTAATATAATCCGCATTGGCACAGTTGCTGTGACTTAGACTGAGAGAATGAGTGTTTGCCCCAGCCCTCCTGCTGTATCATGGGCAAAGTCCTCAGGGGATTTTACAGGCCTGACCAGATAAGATTGCAGATACTGTTACAGAAGCAGATGGCACACTGATGCCTTTCTGATTTGAATAATCCGAAAAGAGGCTACTTATGTACAGTTCTCCTATTCTTTCACTACAATGCACAGGTTTCTCAGTACACTTAATCGTGACTATAAAAATAGGTTAATTACAGTGAGTAACTTACAGAACAAGAGCACTTAGCTGAGTCATGGCAGTTTTGTGAAGTTCTTTCAGTATTAATGAGATCAACTTTCCAGTTAGGATTATATAAGGAAAAAAAAATCAATATTGGCAATAATGTATTCTCCCTCTTGTTGTTCTGAATCCATATGACCCTTAATAATCTTATCTCCAACACAAAGATATATAAGAAATTGCGCTCTGACAAGATAATCGTGAAGACTGAGCCTCAAAGGGCATAACTTTTCTTTGATTTTGAAAGTAAGAAATCTGATGGGCCAATTTCCCAGGGACCGTTTGAGTTAAAGAGGGTGGAGAACTGGGTGAGAGTCAAACAAAGACGTCATTCTAACTGCTTAGCGTGCAGGAGAAGTCAAAGGCTGCATACATATTTGTAAATAGATATTTTTGTTTTTATCATGTCTGTCATATTTGTGAGCTCTAATATATCACACTAGCATTTGTTTTTACTGCTCTGTTGTGTCAGCTTCCCTCATACTGAATTCCCTTTGAAGTTAACATGCCATGTGCTCTTAGTCATGCATGTTATAGAATATTCATATAAGGGTGGGTGTAATTTTATAAAATAGTTTGTCACCTCATATTGTTTAATCACAATTTCATAAATGATCTTTTGGTGAAACGACAGTCTTTTCTCTGGTGATGTATGGTGGACTTCTCCAATCATTTATTTTCCACAATCAGCTGCAAGCTTATGTTCATTTTCTAACGCAGGGCTGACATCTCAAAATCCATTTAACAGGTGATGCATAGAACAAAGTCTCCGCCCTACATTATTTTCTTTTTCAATAATCCTTTTTACTCATATGTGCGTAACAATATGGAGATCTGTCCACTTCATCACAACTTTAATCAAACTTTAAAACGTGTTATTCCTCTGAAATGACTTTCGTTTTGCCCCACACAGACTATTCGATAATGTTAACTTATAGTCAGATAGTTATAATCCAATCAATTCACCATGTCTGCACTACACTCTTTACAGTATCATCTATCACTTGGAAATATTTGAAATTTCAGAAGTAAAATGGGTTTCAAATGGAGACTCACATCGACTTTCACTCAGTGGTCATCTTAGTGCTGCAGAAAATGGCATTAGATACATTACACTGAGACATTAACTGCACTCCGTCTATCTGTCTCTCTTCACTCCTCTCTAATATAGAAAAACACATCCTGCATAAAAATAAAACATTCATTTATGAAATCCTTAGAGACCCTTGCAAAAAAGAAGTAGACTTTATCATACTTTTAAAATAAGTGCTTATTATAGAAACCAAATCATTTTAAAAATATATACTTTTAAGTTAATATATTTTAAATGTACCTAATTGGACTTCATAATTACGAATGTGTAATTACAAATACATGACATAAATGTTTCAAAGGAAATGTTGAAATATATTTTAATTTACCAAACGCAGTACAATAGAATTATGAAATTGTGTATAAATAAGTACTTAAGTTGTATTTAAGTGGTTTAAAAAAAGCACAGTTAAGTTCAACTAATTTCATATATAATATAAATCTAAATGAATACATTTTATTTTACTTGCAAATAACATGCAATTAAGTGTCAAAACTTTACTTTAAGTTCACATGTAATGTATGTAATATCAAATAACACACTACAGTTAATGTTACTCAAGTACCTTACATGTGCTTTAGAAGGTTAGTCAGCATATAAAAGCAATGACCATCTTTAAAGCGCTTTAAAAGATGAATAAAGCATAATGACTTCAACTGAAAATTTAAGTAAAACATTTAATGTGTAATTAAAGTGCGCTTTCTTATGAAACATGAAAGTCATGAGGGTGTACTCTCTTTAATTACAAGTGGCCTTTCATTTCAGTAATAATATATGATATGCAAGTACAGTTAAAAAATAACAACAACAACATACTTTTAAGATTTTCAGTGCTTACGCAGCACAACTAAGTGTGCTTCTTTTCGCAAGGGGATGAATGCTGTTGTGTAAAAGAGGCAGTAAATAAAATGACTTGTTTCTTTTCCTTTTCGCACCACTTCTCCTTTAATTCAACTCTGTCACAAATGCATTTTGGTTGCGAAATGAATTATGCAGCGAGGCAGCTGAACCTGGAACATTTAAGTGGTTGCACTGATTCTGTTTGTACTTTTTAACTGATGCTGGATAACAGCAGTACAGAGCCATCCGAGGACACACTAGCATGTTACAGTGGTAATCAGAGATCCCCTAAGGTGACACAGTGAATGTCTCTCGTCCCTGACTCAGCATATGTCCTGCCAGTGAACCATGCTAGTGCTGGCTAAGGCAAGCATCACTATTAATATTATTCATAATAAGCAGACTTATAATTCTTATGTAGTGGATGATAAAACAGGCTAAAAATAATCACGTTCTCAAGTTTTTAAATGGTCCTTTACACTAAGAAAAAAATGGTTCTTTTAAGATCTGTCTACTAAATGTTTCTTTAAGGAACCAACCTTTTTGGGAAATCTTTTTGGAACTTTAGCAGTGCCTTGTCTCTAATAACATTTGGCAGTGAGTTCTCTACAGACAAGCACCACCCACATTTCCTCTGAAATTATCTTATCATCAAATAATTAAAGGGTACTTTAAAGGGTATTTTAAAAAAAGAATACTTGTTACAGAAATAATATACTTTAAAAGAATATATTTGAGCAAGAACTGAATGTAATGATTTTGGACACTTAATTGCATATTATTTACAATTAAATGAAAATATATTCTAGTTTAAATTGATATTAAATGCAGTTAGTCCAGATCACCGTGGCGCGGATGATACAGAAGAGCATACACAGCATACGGTGATATGGAGAGACACAGAGGAGACTGTTGACAAAGGAATTGTTGAATAAAGTCATTATTTTTGTTTTCTTCGCTTACAAAAAGTGTTCCTGTCGCTTCATATAACCAAGATTGCACGTCTGATGGAAGATGGAGTATTCTGACGACGACTTTCATACCTTTTATGGACCTTGACACTGTTATTTATTTGGCAGTCTATGGGACAGTCACAAGCCTCCCGGTTTTCATCCAAAATATCTTAAATTGTGTTCCGAAGACGAACGAAGCTTTTACGGGTTTGGAACGACATGGGGGAAAGTTATTAATGACAAAATTTTCATTTTGGGGTGGAGTATCCCTTTAAAAAATCTAAATAAGTTTACTTATAAAGCACAACCAAAGATGATAAAATAACTAAAATATACTTTGAAGTAAAACTTTAAATTTTACATTATTATGAAGTGCACTTTTTAAAAGTGTACTTAAGCATGTTAAGAAACATGAAAAGTGCCTTTAAACACTTAAGTGGCCTTATATTACAGTATTATTATATTATCTGCAAGCACAGTGTTTTATACGTGTAAGATTTGAAGCACACTACAAGTACACATTCAATACAATTAAGCAGACTTCTTTTCTACAAAATTAATCTTACATAAATGTCTTAAATCATAAGTAGATTAGTGTTTTGTTACAGAGTCTCTGTGTGTGTGTGTGTGTGTGTGTGTGTGTGTTTATTGGGTAAAACAGACGTAATGCTCAGCTATAGCACTTCATTAGTCATGAGTGAGATCTCAGTGTTGCTTATCCTGCATACGAACAGCTGTTTCTCACTGAGCATCGTCTGTAGATGGGGAAATTCTCCCAGATCCCACAAGATATCAGATTCCTCTGTGCACATGATCAGTATGTCATGATCAGTAATTCACCACTGTACAGAAAACATACAACCGCAGTGTAGCATAAACAGCTGCGTCAGACGCTCTTACTGTTGTTTATTACGCAGGAACTGTTGGTTGAATGTGCTGGTGTCTGGCTGTTGTACAGTGAATCTGCCCATCCCCCCCGCAGCAGTCAGAGCCAGAGTCATGGCCTCATCCCTTCAGAGCACTTCAACAGTCAGCTGTTCTAGACACTAGAAACTGCTTAGGCCTGAGAGGAGCTTCTTACACACACCCTACAAGTGCATCTGAACACAACATCAGGCTCTTTTCATACAGTGCTGTCTGGAGGTCTCAAACTCTGTAAATCAGTTTTAAGAGCCCCTGAGAAACAAGCTTATAATCATCTCTCTCTTTTAGCCTATTATTTGAGGTCAGACTGAGGGTGAGCTCATACATTGAGCAGCTCCACAGATTTAAAGGGAAAAGGTTCCTACGCTGTATGCATGTATGAAAGATAACGACATGTTTGATTGAATGAGATGATGGCTAGGTTTCAAAACCTAGGGTTTTATGTTAGCATGCTAAGCTAATACTGCAGTCTTATAATAAGCATAAAATACATCACACAAATATCAGATGATTTTCAGTGTTTCAGTATCATGATCATTCTCCTTGTTATTTTAGTAGCACTGAGGTACTATTTTTCGTATATTTTGATTAATTCGTTTTTATATTTTCTGTTTTAGTTGTAATTTTAGTTAAAATTGTTGTATTCTAGTAAAATTTTGTTGTTTGTCATTATATATATCTATATATATATATATGTTACCTTAGTTATTGTTATTATTTTAAAATTTACATGAAATTACATCAAACTAACTAGATTAATATATACATGTATATGTATATGTATGTACGCATCTGGGGTTGATTTTTTAATATTTATTCTTAAATATTTTTAAGATTTCAATTTTTTTTTAATGTTTTTGAAATTTATGCTCACAAAGGCTGCATTTATTTGATAAAAATACAGTAAAAACAGTAATATTGTGAAATATTGCAATGTAAAATTAGTGAACACACATGTACATATATATATATATAGATATATATATATATATACATATATACTGTATGTGTATACACACACACACACACACACACATACATACATATATTACATATACATATTATTTTATATTATATATATTATATTATATATATTATATTATATTATATTATATTATATTATATTTATTTATATTATATTATATTATATTATATTATATTATTACACTGACATGTTTTATCCATGCCTTAAAATTTCAGAAGGCATTCTGCCTACCTTTTTAAATAACTTTTTAAGGCAGCATGCCATGATGCCTTAAAATGCTGTGTATGTAGGCAGTGTACTAGGCAGGGAAACAGTGCTAATGTTAGCTATTTAGGCTTTGGATTCCACAGAATGATCCTCAAACAGTCATCAGGACACCAGCAGAGCAGATGGAGATTAGCAGGCTTTGCTCAACAGCTGTAGCGAGGCTCAAAATGGCAGGAGGCTGATTTGCATATGTATAAGCAGTGCACCACTATTGTAGTAAATCATTGACATGTAAGTCAATCATCCACGGTATCACCTTTCATATTTAACTCTCTTTTGATGTGCTCGGATGAATGTTATAGACTCAAAAGAAGGAGCCTTTTTCATGCTGTTTAAATGGCAGCTCTCTTTCCTCTTGCAGTGGTCAGTGTGCACTATGTGCTCTTGAGTTATGCAGACACACAGCTGTGGGGGTTGAGACTCGTTTAAAGCTGCCCACATCTGATTGAGTCTTGCTCTTGCAGTGTCTCTAGGGAAGTGCTGGCAGGATATGAGCTCTGACGGTAATGCAAGTGGACTGTCCCACCCCCTCTGCTCTTCCCCGCAGTCGATGCTGATGAGGCCCTGGAGACGTGGACAGAAGAGCACAGATGTATGCAGATACAGAAGATCCACTGATGCAGTGATCCACAGCACTGGAGATAAACAGCATGCTTGTGAAACTGGTTTGTCTTACTGTAAAGTGTAATGGAAAGACACATTTTACTTTTAGTGCCTGAGCACTTCCTATTCTGAAGTCCTTGTGGAGATTTGTTGAAGGAACCTTATTGGTTTTCGGGGTAAGGTTTTGCATCTTCTCAATCAATAAAGAGACATCATTACGGACCAAAGGTCATAAGTGTGCCATGAGCCGTTCCCTAATCTAAAGAAGGAAGTCGATTGTAATAGGCTGCCATCGCAACATCTGCTGTACACACAATATGGTGGCTATTTGTTTTATATATTTATTATCTTTGTTAATCATTACCAGCTATGTTTGTTGGTCCACCGGCTACCAGCATAAAAGCACATTTACCATTTCATACAAATTATTGATTCAAACCTAGGTTAAACCTGTAAATGTTAAATAGAAATGTGTAAATTTGTGTATAAACACAAGATTAGGATTTGACTGGAAGGCATTTGTTGGAGAAATATATATATATTATGTTTTTGAACAATACGAAGTCTCTTATGCTCACTGCATTTATTTAATTAAAAATACAGTGAAAACAGTATCATTATGTTATGTTAAATTATTTTATGTTATAAAAATGTATTAGAATTTTACTGTTTTCTAAGTCTAATATATAATGGCAAAGCATGTAAATCATAGTTTCTACAAAAATGTTAAACAGCATAAACTGTTTTCAGCTTTGATAAGAATAAGAACTATTTTTAATAATTGAGGACCAATAATAACTGAGAGGCAAATCAGCATATTAGAATGAGTTCTTAAGGATCATGTGACACTGAAGACTGGAGTAATGATGCTGAAAATTTCAGCTTTGATCAAAGGAATACATTACATTTTAAAATATATAGTAAAATATTATTATTAAATTATAATACTTTTTTACAATTACAATTTTTGGCCAAATAAATGCAGCCTTGGTGAGCTTAGGAGATTTCTTTCAAAATCATTTGCTCCATCTAGTGTTGTAAAAGTAGTATTTTGACATCCATTGGCAAATTATGAGACAGCAAACATGTTTTATGGAAAATAAAGGGTAAATGTCATGTGCTGTAGACGGATAGCAATCAAACAATCAATTTCATCATGTTACATTTGTTTGTGAGAATCCAAGGCTATTTAAATAGCAGGATTTCAGTGATAATTCAGTGTGCTTTAAAAAAAAAAAGAATGATTTTCAATTGCTGTGCCATTTAGAAAGATTCTGCAGAACACCTGTTAATTATCTTGGATTAAGACCATAGACTGTATAAAAATAGACCAATAAGATCAATAGCATTTGTGATATTTTTAGAACTAGCATAGCCTAACAAAGTTAATACATTAAAACCAGCTCCCTAGTACCATGTCCTGCGTCCCCCTCGTTCTGCCAAAACAGCTCTGATGCACTAAGGCATGGACTGAAGTCCTGCAAATTGTGAGCTAAAAGAACAGCGAAGGTTTCTGACATTTTTCGAGTCATCTTTTACTTTATATATATAAAGGCTGAAAGTTTGGATCTAAACGCAAGAGGGCAGCAGAGAGTCACGTCAAAAATAAATAAATAAAATATAGTATTTATTTACTTACATACTTACTTACTTATTTACTTAGCCTTCAGATGTCAATGGGACAGTAACTTCAAAAAAAAAAAAAACTATGTAATCAATTGTGTACACCTAACGGTTGCTTATCAGTGCCTTGAAGGTACATTTTATTGCCTTTTAAGCAGGGCTATTTTACCCCAGTGACAGCTGTATTCTCATTTTTTCTGAGTGTAGAATTAATTTAATTACTGATACATTTTTGATTTGATGAAAGAAATAGTTTTATGCAAACCTACATAAAGGCTCAATAAAGTCGAAGTTTGTTATGTAATAAAATGCATTTGGATCAGAATTGCTCACATATATCAAAATATGTGTATACACATATACCTTACTTGATAACAGGCATAATGATGCTGGAAATTCAGCTTTATATCACAGGAATAAATTACATTTTAAAATATATTTCAATATTAAACTTTTTTTTATTGTAATAATATTAAATGAATATGTCTTTTACTGTATCTTTTAATATAATAAATACATACACAGGTTGTTTTCCTAGCCCAGAGAGGAATGCTATTAATGGCGAAATAAATAACATATTTAAATATAATGCTCATGTCTGCTTTTTTTGCCAAATCCATTACTAGGGATAATCTTACAATTATACTGGCTTTTCAGAGGATCGGCAGGCTTCAGGACTGATATCAGCTCTCAGCAGCTGTTGCGGAGATTCGGGGTTATGAATATGACAAGCGTTGAAATAAACTAGACAAGTATGTTGATCTCAAGTACATGTGTGCTATAGAAATAGCACCATCGGTCAGAAATCAGTGGATGCTGTGTAATCTCATTCTTACTTAAAGCTCACATGATATTGTTCAAAATGGAAAATGCAGGATTACATGAATAAAAGTGCTATTAAGGAGAGATTTCACTTTGGGAATGACAATACCAACTAAATCTGTTTTTTTCTATTTGAATATATTTTAAAATGCAATTTATTTCTGTGATCAAAGCTGAATTTTCAGCTTCATTACTCCAGTCTCCAGTGTCACATGATCCTTCAGAAACCATTATAATATGCTGATTTGCTGATCTTTGTCTCCCTTTTAAAACAAAATCATACTGACCCCCAAATTTTTCGTTGGTACAAGTACATTAACAGATAGCAAACAATCATTTGAAGACTCGTATTTATTTATTTCCATCCCAGACCTATGAGGTAATGTCCAACATCTTAGGTGGAAACTGATGTTGATTTATATTTCATTTGACGTTTATATTCCCCTCAAACTTTTTTATTGTGTTTAATATTGAGCATATTGTCTTGAAGTCTTTACAAAATGCTCACACAACACACAAAGAAATACCTCCTTAATTAAATATATACATTATCTTTTACTATCTTACCATATTTACAAGTCACCCCGATGAGCATCCATTCAGTGTTGCTGGCTTTTTCAAGTCCATTAAGTACGAAAATATATAAAAATAAAGCTGCCTCTTCTTATTAACAGTCTGTGTGGCATGGTGTTAGGAAGCAGAGTGGGCTTTTCTGTTGCGTTTCGCCCGTCGGGTCGGAGGAAAGCTGATGAACTCAAAGTGTTTGAGTTGGTCCGAGTTCGGGAAGGGGAGCGGTCCTTTGTGGAGGCGCTTGATGAAGTGAACTTCCCGCTGGTTCTCTCTGGTTTTGGAGGCCTTGATGGGCCGACCCTTTCTGCTGAAGGCCACGTACCAGCCCTCGTATTTAGCGTTCTGGAAAGCAGTGTAGTTGTTCTCCAGGACGATCTCTGTGAAGATGCAGTCCCTTCCTCTGCCATTCGGCTGCGAGAAACAGAGAAGCCACATGTTATTTCACTGACCTTTAAACTCAAAACTGTGAAATTAAGGACTCTTTATTAGCGAATCAATTACTTTATTAATACATTAAATTTACATTATATAGAAGTCTGTAATTACTTATAAACGTTTTTTTCCACACACAATGTATCATCTGAATCTGTCCGTTGCATTCTGACTTTTTTTCTGTGCTGAACAATTAATTTTCATATAAGGGATATATAATTTTGTATATTTTTATTTTAGGATATAATTTCTTATATATATATATATATATATATATATATATATATATATATATAGCAATAACATATCAATATATATTTATTGATCTGTTATTGCTGTCTTTTAAAATATCTATCAAATAAATTAAGTAACAAAGCCAGGGTTTATTTGATGTTTTACTAATCTTGAAAAAGTCATTATTACATTATTAAATAATATATTGTAAAAGAATACACTTAAGTGTGAATTGAATGTAATGTTTTCAGAAACATGTTCTTTGCAATTAAATGACAATTTTATATTAAATATAATTAGAGTGCTATTTTGACCCACTTAAGTAGGACTTAAAAACATCTTTATGTAATTTCATAATTACTTCTAATGTACTTCTTATGTGTTACATTGTACTGCCGAATGCACTGACAAGCATTTAGGATAAACTAAAATATACTTTATTTGCCATTTCTATTAAAACGTGTCATTTATTTATATTTAACATATTATAAAAAATATCAAATATATTTGTAATTAGACATTTGTAATAATGAAGTTGCAATTTACACTGTAAAAATGGCTATATATATGATATATATATATATATATATATAATATATATATATATCATATATATATATATATATATATGTTATCTGTGTTTACTGATGTAACATTGAATAAAACACTACAGTTAAAATTATAATCTAGTACTTTAGATGTGCTTTATTGTTTTAGCCAACACATAAAAATAAGTGTACTTGACCAATTAAAAAAGTATTATTATTAAAATTTAATCATTTAAAATATACTTCAAAGGTAAAACCTTTAAATTGTCATTATTACAAAGTGTACTTTTCGAAAGTGTACTTAAGTGTGTTAAGAAACATAAAGAAATGTGTCACTCTTTGAGTGCACTTATGTCACCTTTTATTTTATTTGCATTATATTATACAACTACATTAAAGAACTAAGCAGACATCTTTTTCACAAGGGTTGGACTTCATACTGACACTATCTGTATAGCTGTATAAAGTTGTGTTCTGGTCATGTGATCTCAACATGGCAGCCACCATGATGGGCCGCACCACCAGACTTTGTTTTAGATGGTTAGTACTTCCAGTGCTTTCAGATGGCTTGGGTCTTATGTAAGCAGTGTTTTGTCTCACTGTGCCCATCATTAATTATTCTTCCTCACAGCCTGTGCCCTCATCTGTCAACACGGTTCTCTTCATGCTCTCACTGTCTCCATCTAGTTGTCCCAGCGCTGTGTCTGATGGCCAATCCATAGCGCTGAAGACATTTTTTCCACTTCCGTGAAGGAAGAAGTGGCTTAACATCTGACTAAACACAGAATGGGTGTGAAAGCTGTTTCCTTCACAGAAGATGCCATTCACACCATCTAGCTGCTGATCTATTATGTCCCGATAATACCTCAGCATTTGCACACCCAGTGAGTTTAGCTGGCATTTTGATAACTCCTTTTATTTTTTTAACAGTAAATGTTCTGAGTTTATGAGATATAATATGAGTTTGGAGTGACATAAGCGAGGGTATATGATAGAATTTTAATGTTTCAAGATGGGATTTGATTAATCTGATCAAATGTAGATTTCTGTTGCCTCGTTTTAGACCAGGAGTTTTCAATCTTTTAAATGCCTCAGACCCCTAAATATGATCATCCTCATGTGAGGGATCCTCAAATATGTATTTTCATGCATAAAAACCCAATTTATCCTGATTTAAACTGGTCTGCTATAAACTATGCTAATTTTAAAATATTATTAGAAAAATATAGTTTCTATTGCATTTTGTACTCACTACTGTTAGATGCCTTTTTTATTATTTATTTTAAGCAGGTTTTTATTTTGTATTTATTACTTTATAAAAATAGTAAATAGATATTTTTGTTTACTGTTTATTTATTTTTTATGTTTACTTAGTTACTGAAATATAATATATCATTGTACTAATTATTTAATATAAATGTGTATTATTTAATTTAATTATTTGATTACTCATTTATTTACATCAGCTTTTATTTGCTTATTTTAATTCTTATTTTACCATTTATTTATTCACTTCTTAAACAGTTTTTCTCTAAACTTTTCACAGTCCCCTGGCACACCATAATGGCTATAAATGTGTGTCTCTCTCTGTGTGTAATATATTTATATAGCCTTTTTATTATTATTATTTTGATCAAATTTTGTTTCATTTATTTATTTATATCGCTTTTTATTTATTTGCTTATTTTAATCGTATTTTTACAATTTTTATAATTTTTTTATATATATATATATATATGTATTACACTTTTTAAACACTTTTAATCATTTGTACACTTTTAAAACTTTTCTCTGCAATCCACTGCAGCCCCCTGAAAACCCTTGAAAACCCTTGTTTTAGACACTTTTACCCTACAACGGTGACAGGCCTAAAAATTTAAATAAAATTTTCTGCAAAATCTCCAAGTAAGATGGTGGGACATACCTTGCCCACTAGTTTCCCCCTGCGGTTCATGCACAGGTATCTGCCACTTTCTGCTCCTTTGATCCGAACACGACTTCCAAAGGTGTCTGTCTCCACATAAAGTCTGGCTGTAATGCAGCACAAGTGTTAGCAACAAACAAAATACTGTAGCCCTTAATAGGCTCAGCCATTTATCAAAACCATAGAATATACTGCAGTCATAATGAAAACATACCCCACTTAGCTCAACATTACTGTGTGCAGTGTAAAAATAATTCTACCTGTCCTGACCCTTGAAATGTCACTTTTGTTGGCATAATGTTATGAAGCATCAGTAGTTTTTAAGATTTCAGTATACTTATTACATGAATATTACAACATCAAGATTTTCAAGATGACTTCCTGAAATCCCATAAATCCTGACTAGTCAAATCAGTCTCATTTCCCCTTGCTGTTTGAAGCAAATTAACACATCCTAATCAACACAAAAGGGAAACGATTAGGCAAAGAACAGTCTTTTGAACTATCAGCCAGTCCCCTTTCAGCCAATAAAGCAATCAGACGCGAAAACAGCGCTATCTGCACCGAAACCCACCGTGAGTGAATTACAGTAGATGAATGCGCGACTCACCGAAAGTGTTTCCGTCCTCTGCGGTGGCGCTCACTCTCTTGCCCTGGATCTGCACGTGTCTGCCGCTGGTTCTGCTGTACAGCTGATAGACTCGAACCTGCCGCCGGCTCAGCTGGTCCGTCAGAGAGCCCTGTTCCCTCACATACTGCTTAAAATTAGGAGAAGGGTGATTCTTCTCCCCTTTTCGGTGCAAAGGGAAAATAAGATCACATATATTTCTCTCTCTGTTGCTGGAATAGAAAACCTGTTCGTTTTGTAAATGCCAGCCAGAGCACTGATCTAACTGTAGTCTAGGCCTAACTAATATGCTATGGAAAATAGTTTAATTATAATCTAGAGCAGTGGTTCTCAAATAGGGGCCCGCTAGAGGGCCTCAGCAAACTTAAAAGAAGCCGCAAATGATTTCAGTTTATTTTAAATAAGTTACATCAATAAACTAGCTAATCGATGTTTATTAGAATGTTATAATCACTCGTCACGTAAACTGACTTCCTGTCCTATTTTAATCTGTCCAATTAACAAACAGTTTTTTTTTATAAACATTTATCGATTTTGAAGCTTTGAAATGTAACTGACTGTAAAAGTAAATCAAAGGAAGCATAATGAGAACCACTACAAAACTGACAAAATTTATTGCCGAAGCCGTGCAATAAATATGACACACTTTAACGTTACAAAAAAACACGAAAAAACAAATAAATAATAAAATGCAATAAATATTTACCTGCGCGTGACACCACACCACGAAGAAGTGAAAAGAGCTACAAAATAATACAAAAGAAAAGAAAGTTAGTCAATATGCTAAATATATATATAACCATATATATAAACATATATAATATTGTGTAAATTAGATCATAGCACATTGTTATCTTCAGTTCAGCAAAGCATTTCTTATCAAAAAAATTTAAAATATAATAAAGAAAAAATAAACGTTCAATATATGAGGTTCTAAAATAAGTTCTTAATTCTTCTGAGATTAAAAACACTTTAACTGAGATTACAGACTCTTTGTTTGTTTAATATTTTTTTATTTTTATTTTTTATTTTTTTACAAAAAAAGTGTAAAAAAGTATAGGAAACAAACGTTGATTGCGGAACCCAAATGTTATTTTGTGGCGCCAGACAACATTTCTATCTGCGACCTTTATTTTTAAACTCAAAAGCCTGTAAATATTGCTAAATGTCAATATACTCACATGTACAAGCAGCGCTGATTTATTCCATACATTGTGGGAACGCAAAGTATAATGTCGTATCCAGAGTTCTCTTGAATGATAATCCAGCTCTGTGATCTCTCGATTAAATGAGCTGAGTCAAATTCATACACCAGTGAAGAGTGCGGCAGCGCTAGATCTTCAGATGCGCGTCTCCGCAAACACACACGCGGATAAATCCGATTAGGAAAAACACGATCCTCATGTAGTCCAGAAGATTATGGAGTTCCATCATATGTGTTTGAACAACACAGGTCGCTGTCTAAATCATAGTTTTGATAATAATATTGCAGTGGCTCCCAGTGTGCTCTTGATGTTGTGTTGGCACTGTCACTTGTGGAGAGGCGCAGCGCGCACTGCGCGTCTTGATCCCTCACTGCGCCACTGTGATAGACGTCAAGATCCCTCCCATGAGTGTCGCACCTTTTCCCCCTCTTCAGAGACTCCTGAGCTGTGTTCTGCTAGATGAACATGTGGAGGTGTATCCAACTTCTACACATTCAAATGAAAAGCATGATCATGTGACTACAACCTATATATTCCTGGAGTAGGATGTGAGGCCTCCTAATTTGGTCCCATCTGATGGATGATTAATCTCTCCGAATGAATGCTGATGTCTTCAGATCATCCTCTGTATTTAAAGCTTTGAGGTTCCCCTGGAAAGGGGTGTGCCGCCTGATGTTTGGTTTGTTAGGGCCCATCTCAGTGTTGGTCTTTCCCCGTGAAGGGGCCATGACTCACACCTTTTGCTATCCTGGCAGCTCTAATGAGAAAACAATGGTGGCTTTTAATCACAGGACTCCAGTGGGCTTTTGTTAGCTCATGCGGAATCAACATCAAGCACTAACGATATAACGTCAACAGGATGCTCTCTTTCCGACGCATAGTTAAGTTGCATCGCAGCAATTAGTGCTGTCTTGCGAGTGTGACCACACCAGAGCCACCACTTGGTCCCTTCAAATGAAAATTTGTGTGAACTTTCCCACCCTAGAAGAGTGAAACTCAAGGTTTATATACTGTAAATCAGTGTTTCTTAACTGGTTTTTGCTTCAGAACCCAGATTGGTTATCAGTTGGTGACCCAACACAACCAACCCATATTTAATGTACTATGTTATTTAGTTTTAAATATATAATTATATATTTTTTTTTATATAATTATATAATTTATATAATAATTATATAATTATATAATTATATAATTATATAATTTTTGAGAATCAAGACACATCTCACTACCTGGCCATGTTGGAATCTAATTGTGAATCTCAACTGTGTGACAAAATACAAGTTTGATTGGATGCAGAAAAAATCTGTTGGTGTTCAAAATGCTTGAATATGCATTTTGTGAGTTTCACAAGTTGATTAGTCTAATTATTTTTGCTATCCTAAATGCAATGAATTGTAATTTCCCCATCTGCTATCTGCAACCTATTAGACTGTGTCATATTTTTGGATCAAGACCCACCAGTTGAGGACCACTGTTGGGAGACTATTTATTGCTTTATTAATAGAAAGTTATAGATTTTATACCTCTATTTTATCACACTGCAGTCCTTTTATTCAGTTTATTAATGGACTAAACTCTGAATGAATTTAAATTCACACTGATTCTTTGGTAACTGTCCATCTGACTGGGCATGATGGCGACAGACGCGAGCATCGACTCTTGGCGTATATTGCAATGTGTTCTCCACCCATCAGTTTGTATTTTGCTAACGATAGACAGATAGTCAGGAGGTGTGAATAGTTATTGCCGATAAAGGTGGGTGAGACAGGTGTGTGTGTGTTTGATGTGAATGTAACCAGGGGATGAATAATAGCGCAAGTCTTTAACTGTACATGCTTTTTCACTTATATCTGATTAAATAAATAAAAAAAATAAAATAAATGTAATACATATTAGATTAGTGTTTAATTAAATACATTTTTTTTTTCTTTTTTTAGAATTTAGTCAGTTCAAGCTCATGGTCAGTTTTGGCTCATGGGCAAGCCCAGACGCAACTTTTTGTTTTGGAAGGAGAAATCTGCTAAATGGATTTTATGATTGCAAAAAATAAAAAAAGGCAAAAACTCTCTGATCTGAGAGTGCTGCAATCTCATTGGTAGCTGAATGCACATCTAAATAACCCAAATATTGGCAAAATATATAAACAATCATACAAAAAGCATAAAAATAAATTTTTGCATTCCCATTTGACACAATAGCAAATGAACAATCCATGATGGTGTTTCTATGACTTTCCAAAGGAGGAAAAATATCAAGATATTGATTACATGGTCAGATAAGAGAAAGATGTCAAATTTGCCATCACTCCCCCAGTGACTAGAAACACTCACAAAGCAGCTGTAACTGTTAAATATTTTATAATCAACACAAAATCTGCTTTCAGTGAAATTTTGTGGGTGCAGGTTCCATGTGGACTTGCTTAAGGGTCATAATATTCAAAACAATGTCCTGCAAAACATCTCTGCTGCCCTCATAGAGTTATGAGAAACAATGTGAATTCCTCACCTATTAAGAGACAATGTCCAGTGGTGGGAAATCAAAGGAAGACAGATGTTTATTAAACTGTGATCTGACCCTCAGAACTGTTTGACATACTGTACATTTAAACAGTCACACCCTGACAGACACATAGAGACAAAGCAGCTTTTGCGAAAGCTTGAACTGAAGACCCACAGAGGCTCTGTATGTGTGTGTGTGTGTGTGTGTGTGAACGGCAAGCATCAGAGGGCTTAAGCAGTGGATCTTCTCACCAGACCGGAATTCCGTCGGCCCCAGCAGGATGCCAAGGGTGTCGGCCACGGTTTTTTAGGATCGGGCGGCTCAGAGCAAGAGGGATGTGATGTGTCCTAATGAAACACCACACGTCTAGCACCCCCCATGTCCCTCTCCCACTTTTTTTTCCTCTCTTGCTACACCCCCTTCAGTTTACGAAGTGGCGGTGAGATCTGAGGCCCTGAAACCTGATCTTATTTATTCACGTCTCGAGCTTTGCTGGTGCTACCTTTGCGATGGAAATAAACCAACACAGAGTCTCCATCAGACACCTAGCAACAGAAACCTAGGTAGCAGTTCCCCCAACCACAGCCCCGGCCCAGAATACCCACGGGTATCCCGTTAAATAAAGACTGGGAGAAGCTGTAAAAAAACACAGATGACAAGTGGACGTTAGATCTTGTTTGGGTTCAGAGCTTCAATGTCAATGTGTTGACATGTGATGACAGCGCAGAGACGTGTTGAGCCATTCATTTCTACCACAGTTGTGTCCCGAATGGCCCCTGTCCAACATAAGCAGCTCTAAAATGAACTAGTTATAAAACATAACACATTAATTTATTTATTGAGTGATTGCTAATTGACAACGCATATGTTGTGTTTAAGGGCCTCGTATTCTTAGAGCATGCAGAGCAGTCACTTCTTTTAGTGTACGTGATGATGCATCTCAGAATGAAAATCTGGTCATTATTTATTAATATTCATTTTATTCTAAATTCTTTGTTCCGCGGAACACGAAATGAGGCTTTTTGAAGATTCTTAATGAAGTTCTTTTCCATAAAAAAGAACAACAGAAAAATTCACGTTTAAAACACAAATGCAAAGTTCTTAGAATTATCTATTTTTGTATTCATGAAATCATGTTAGTTTTCAAAGAAATTGATACCACTTTCAAAAAGCGTGATGATATGTGGTGCAACCGTCTTTGAGACTTTTATGTAGCATTTTAATCAATACTTTCCAGGTTTTAAAATGTATTTTTCAAGGTAAAAGTATAGTTTTTTTTTAAATGATCATGATTTATTAATTCATAAATATTATTAAGATTTTGAGAGTTGCACCACATGACATGGAGTAACCTTGACTTGTCATAAAATGGTCAAATTTTCTGATATTTTAAGAGACTTATTCATAGAAATGTATAGATGACAACTTCAGACTTGTCTTGGAATGGTCAGTGTGTCGTCTCTCAGTAAAAATCAATGAGTTCTCCAAGATGCCACAATGTTGTGCAGCCTCTGATTGTAAAAACTGAACCACTGATGTCACATGGACTATTTTAACGATGTCCTTACTACCTTTCTGGGCCTTGAATGTGTCAGTTTCGTTGCTGTCTATGGAGGGTCAGAAAGCTCTTGGATTTCATCAAAAACTCTAAATTTGTGTTTAAGAAGAACAAAGGTCTTACGGGTTTGGAACGACATGAGGGTCAGTAATTAATGACAGAATTTTCATTTTTAAGTGAACTTACCTTTAATAAAGCAACTATGTATATGTATCTATGGACTTATTGACCTTGAAACAGTCACAAGGGTCTTCAGGATCTAATAACCCTTTTTTTTTTTTGTTTGTTTGTTTTTTTCCCTACATTTCGATTACACCACATGACTTTGATTCAGCCTTTTTTTTTGTTTTATATGAATAAGCAATGAAGCAGTTTTGTTAAATATTTGCTACCTGGAATAATACTAATATGTTCTACCTGGACTCTTTATCACACTTGCTCTCAGTTTTATCTTTCATCAACTTTAGCTGTGTGTTAGTGTACTGTGAGCTGCAAGTGAAAGGTCGATTGGTGGTCTCCCTAACAGCTTAAACCACATCGTAAAAAAAACTGGACCATAAAGAGCAACTGGCTACTCGTTTCTGACCCCTTAAAAATAGAGACAAAGCTTCAGAAAGTGGGTGGTCTGCGCTCTATGAAAAAAAAATTAGCGTTGTGTAAGTGTGAGGTTAAGTTCTTGTCTTCATAACACCTCTACTGTGCTTTGATTAGAACACATTAGCATGGGATCAGAAAAATCCTCACCTGAGACGCCTGAGACACACAACAGCAACAAGAATCTGTAACACACTGCTGAGCAGAAATGAAAACATTTAAACGAGCCAATAAGCTGCATTTCCCTCCTAATGAAGTGTTTAGGGTGGATTAATGGCTAATTATTACACTGTCCACTGACCCTTCGTTTTACGCCAGCCATTTGCAAGCTGACCATTTGAGCTTGCCAAATTTGACACAGCTGACACAGGCAATAAATTTGAACTAGTTCCACCTCCCCCTTGATCTGTGATGAGGCCTAGCCCCTCACCCTCACAACAAACACACTCCTTTAGTCAAAAACCCACAGGTTAAGATGTACTCAGAGTCTTAAATGCTCATCACATTTTCTGACTGTTGGAATTAAAAGGTAAATTGCAAATCAGGTGAAATGGGGAACATCTGGGTTTCACAGAAGAAATTAATAATACAGGGATAAAATAATACATGACAAAACTGGCACAATCCAGGCTCCAGTCACAGCCTTATCACCGGACTGGTTTGACCAATACATTTACTGGTGTGTGTGTGTGTGTGTGTGTGTGTGTCCATCTGTATGTATTTATCTATTTATTTATTTACACGAAAACAAGGGGATCAGTCTTTAAAAAAAACTTCACTTGATCCATTGTGTGAGATGTGTTTTCTCTTTTAGATTGAGTAGACACTGTGATAACAGAGTGACGGATGTATGTATAAATATACTTGTACACCTCGGCATGCATGAGTTATAATTTTGCATGCCAGGTTCAAAGCAGCCAGCTCAGTTAAATCTTGATTTGTCAACATTAGTACTTCACAGAATTATGATATGCTTGAATCTCTGGGACTCTCTAAGAGAGAAATACACAAATCCATAAGGGACCTGCTCTGAATGTCCACTTAAATGTGGAAAGCTGAATTTGTGTTCCTCAATTAACACCCAATAGCTGCAGACAGCCGCTGACTGCTTTGTTTGCCACACGTCCCGCCGACATCTCAGAGCCCAAATCCAGTCATGTTACTCAGTCTCCAGTCATTCTCGCACAGGCAGTTAAAATAGCCGCCTGCTGGACAGTGAGGAGGGGGTTGACAGGCATGGCCTGGCCTGCTTTGTCCAAGAGCACTCAAACATCTGTGTTATTTTTAAGAGGCAAAATGTCAGCGTGCAGTGAACAGACAGAAAGAAGGACCATGTGTGGCACAATCCGGGGCTCCGGTCACAGCCTTATCACCGGACTGGTGTGACCATCACTGGGGAACTTAACAAGACAGCGAGCCAAAGCTGATTATTGCTGCTAAATATTAAATTATCAATTTAAAACCTTATGAGTCAATTACAAATAAAGATGTCTACTTTGTTAAAATTTTAGTTTCACAAAAAAAAAAAATATCTAAAATAAAAAAAAAGTGACAGTAAAGACTTTTGAGTCATAAAGGGCACGCATTAAAATTAAACAAAAGTGACAGTAAAGACTATATTTTGTTGCCAAAAAAACAAAACAAAAAACAAAACAAAACAATAATCAGTCTCACAGTTTCCACTAACATACTGAGCAGCAAAAATATTTTCAGCATTAATAATCAGAAATGTTTCTTGAGCATCAAATCAGCATATTAGAATGATTTCTGAAGGATCATGTGACACTGAAGACTGGAGTAATGATGCTGAAAATTCAGGAATAAATAAAATTTTTAATAATATTTTGAAATTGAAAACAGCTATTTTAAATTGTAATAATATTTCATAATATTACAGTAAAAATCTTTAGGAAACGTGTATGTATATATGAATTTAAACATGTAAATGATTATTTATTTAAATGATTGTTTATTGTTTATTTGATTATTTATTTAGATTTTGAATTTTAATAAAAAATATTTTAATGTTTTCTTGAGTGTGTAGAGTGTACATTGTGTTATATATGAATAAAAAAATTAAAATATTATTTGTTTAAATTATTATTTATTATTTATTTGATTGTTTTTGAAATTTTTTATTTAAATAAAACATTTTCAGATGTTTTCTTTGTGTCACACATTGACAATTTGGATAAACTTACAATAATTTTTTTTAAAAATATATAAAAGGAAAAAAATGCATTCAAAATAAAAAATGGCTTATTGCTTATACCATACTGACTAAATTAATACAATTTTAAAACAAAGCTGTTTCACATCTTAAAAAACAATAATAAAACTTTATTATTACTTTTAAAAGGAGATCTGATTCCTAATTTGTTTCCTTTACATCTAGGGGAGAAAAAGCAAATCAGCATGTTTCTGATTAGCTTAGATCTTGATCAAACTGTAACAGCTATTTTAATAAATAGGCATTTATCAATGTTCTGTATACAGACTGACATGACCTCCATGTCTCAGTGGAGACGTGTGCATCCATTAGATCAGCAGTCTAGTCTGTGGCTGCAGGGTCTCTTCAGCGGTCATATTGGGGACTCATGTTGTCATCAGCAAACACAAACACTTCAGCACATTCATATCACACATACACAGACACTCACAAACACACCGCAGGCTCCATTAACAGTTCTGTTGAGTTCTACAGAGCCACTTAAAGTTCCTTATTGTGTGCTTTTGAAGAGCACTGGTACATTCACTCTGAGGGAGTTCATTTCTTTCTTCAGCAAGCGGCAAGTGGACCAATAGCTGTGCCTTTCATCTGGTAAAATTAGCCTGTGAAACATCTCATCATATTGCTCACACATTAACACATTAGCAACTCTGAAATCTCACCCCAGCAGGAGAACATACCACATATAATTCCCAAAATTCATACAGAACACAGAACGTGAGACCTACATTAACATCATGGTTCACTATCACTAATGATTTGCAAGGGTTTGCTGCAGGCTTTATGTTTAATACGCTTCGTCAAATCATGTAGCAGGTTAAGAAGATGCATACTCTTCCAAAACACAAACATTCAGTTTTTCACCTGCTGGTGGATGATAAAAAAAAAGAAAAAAAAAGAAAAGATTTTGAATGTAGGAAGAGCCAAATAAACTCCAGAGACCAAAATAGAACAGAGACAGAAGACATGGGCTCCTTTAAAGTGGGCCAGTAAACAACAACTTGGAAACTACATAGCAACGATGAAGCAATCACCCAGAATATCCCAGCAACACATCTTAGTAAATATATTGAAACAGCTTCATAACCATTGGCAACACCTTGGCAACTGATACCCACGTGTTAAAAACACTCAAAACATATTAGCAACTGCATAGCAACACCTTGGCAATCACCCACAACACCCTAGCAACTGCATGAGAACAAACTTACAAGAAGGGGTGTGCAAAATTAGCAAAATCTTATATCACAATATGAATAATTTTATTTCATGAAAGCGATATATATCACAATAAGGTCTTTATTATATCAACGTTTTTGAGACCATGGACATTTCATAATTATTGTCACCAGTGTCAATATCACAAAAAACTAATACAGCCTAAATTTATACAAAAAAAAATAAAAAAACGCAAGCTTACTAAGACAAGTAAACAGTCATCAATTAAACTAATTACAAGCAATACAACAACAACAACAACAAAAACTACAGTAGAACAAATATATAAGAAATGCTACATTGTATGAAGTAATCAAATATAAAAACTGCATATTCTTCACTGTGTAAATTAAATATATTTCTTCTTATTAAAGTTACAAAAGTGTTTAAGTCAAGAGCATTGAGAGATTTTCTCTCTTTTGTTGTTTGATTAACATGAATAACAGATAGCAGGAATATTAGACTGCTGTCACTTTAAGAGCTGAAACAAACAAACTCAATGCCCAAGCAACTTCATATCAAAACACAGCTAAATTACTGTGTTTATGAGGATGATAGCCACATATTAAACAAACACCCTCAATGCCTTAGCAACTGCATAGCAAAACCTTTGCAACCACCCACAATACCCTAGCAACTGCATACCAACACACTTAAAATTGCTTAATACACCTTAGCAACCCACATTAAAACACTCTAGTAACATCCTAAATGCTATGGATACTGATAACCACACATTAAAATACACCTTAGAACACCTTAGCGACTGCTTTTTATAACATTCTCCCAATATCCTAGCAACCACCAAGCAACACACTAAGAATCACTAACAAAACCTTATAAACTAAAATAAATTACCGTAGTAATCATCCTGAACACCTTAGAAACTGACAGCCTCATAGTAAAAAACACTCAGAATGTCTTAGCGACTGCTTAGAAAAACCCTGGCAACTACCCACCACACTGTAATAATTGCATAGCAACTGTCTAAAAAAATATTTAAAACACTTAAACCACCATGTTGAAAGACCCTGGAAACCATCCTGAACACCTTAGAGACACTGAGAACACTGACTTTGACCACTCTGAATGCTTTATCAAATGCTTAGCAACAACCTAGCAACCACATAACAACACACTTAAAATTGCTTAAAACACCTTACCAGCCCTAGTAACCATCCAGAACATAAAAAACACACATTAAAAAACCCTTAGAACACCTTAATGACTGTTTTTTATAACACCTTGGCAACCACACACAATACCCTAGCAACCACATAGCAACACAACGAAATCACTTTGCAACCACACTGAAATGCCATAGCAACCATCTACACATACTGCATCCTTAGCAACTGCACAGCAACACCTTGGCAACCACCCACAACACCCTAGAAACCACATAGCAACACACCAATATCATTTAGAACACCTTAGAGACCATATTGAATTGCTCTAGTAAACATTCTGAACATACCTATAGCTGCATGTTAAAAACACACCCAGAACACCTTAGAAACTGCATACAACACCTTGGTAACCACCCATAAGACCTTAGCAACCACATGGCAGCACACAAAAAGACTTAGCGACCACCCTGAAATGCTGTGGAAACCATTTTAAACATACTGATAGCTACACATTAAAAAAACAAATATCTTAGCAACTGCATAGCAACACCTTGGCAACCACCAACAACACCCTAGCAATCGCATAGCAACACACCAAAATCCTTTAGAACACCTTAGAAACCACACTAAAATGCCATAGTAACTGTCCTAAACATACTGATAGCTGCATATTAAAAACACACCCAGAAAACCTTAGCAACTGTATAGCAACACCTTGGCAACCACCCCCAACACCGTAGCAACCACATAGCAACACACTGAAATCACTTAGCAACCACATCAAAATGCCATAGCAACCCTCCTGAACATACTGATAGCTACACATTAAAAACACACAGAAAACCTTAGCAACTGCAAAGCAACACCTTGGCAACCATCGACAACACCCAACATCTTATCCAGGCAGCAGATCCCTATTGGAAACCACAGGAGTGTCAGAATGGTTTACTTTTTAAAGTATGACTGTGTGTGTGTGTGTGTGTGTGTGTGTGTGTGTGTGTGTGTGTGTGTGTGTGTGTGTGTGTGTATGTGTGTGTGTGTGTGCGTTGTGTATTGGGGGCAGCTGTCTAGCCTTTGACTCCACCCCTCCCCTTCCCCTCTCTCCAGCCTGTGCGTCTGATCTCTCTGTAGTTCACACCTGATCCCAAACCACTGCACTTCACACAGGAATTTTCCATTTTCTATTTTCTCTAGCAGCCAGTCTGGCCCCTCCTTCCACCCCCAGCGGCCCCTACAACTGGCACACACACACACACACACACACACACACACACACACACACACACACACACACACACACACCATATATGCCAGTCACAGTCTGTACAAAAGTATGCACACTAGATCACCAAAACACACAATTGTGTACTCACACCTTCATCTGAAAGAGCAACAACCATTTATGCTTTGTAAATTGTTTTAAAGTCTTAGTGTTGTTGCCTTAAATCTGGGAGGCTCTAATAGGAGGCTGATGACAAAATCAGGTTTTTAGAAGACATGCACCTCATAAAGTCAAGAAGAAATGCAATTGATTTAATATGCTGTGGTCAATCCATAATTCCTTTACTTTCTGTTCTTTCAAAGTTTTCATGATTTTACTATTATTCTAAAATGATCAAAATACTAATAATAAAGAATTAAGTACCCACATGCTTCACTAGTAGTGAAAGATGTCAGAATGTTGATGAGGGGAAATTGTAAGAAAATTATTAATGTATTTTATGTATTATTTTTATAAGATGATATTTTATTTTATTTTATTTTTTGCTGATTATTCCAGTCATTTTTGACAGTGAAGCATCTTGTCCGTAGGCGGTCATTTAGCGTGGGAATTGTGTGGTTTTATTCGGGTCAGTTGGCATGCCCTCTTACCTGTCCCTGACCCCTGAACTCCCCGTCAATCTCTCTTCACCTTCCTTTTCTCTCATTCCTTCTTCCTTCTCAATGATCTCCTCACCTCCACAATCTAAAGCCGCATCTCTCTGCAGCGACCTCTCAATCACACCTGCTCCAAAGTAAAACGCAGAAAGACATTTCAAATGTTTGATTGTTTTGTGTGTGTGTGTGTGTGTGTGTGTGTTAGTCATTTTTGAAATCAAGTTTCCCTACTCAACTCAAGTGCACTGCATTGTGGGATACTACACACATGCAGCTGATTTTGTAATACTGTTTAATTAATTTTTAGCAGGCACCTGAACTCAACAGATGCTTTTGTACAACACCTTTTAATTGGGTAAAAGTTAAAAAGTACATGATATCTTTGCTTCAGGCACGCTTCATCCCAGCAGAAAAGAAAGTAGAATTACTTTCTCAGAGTTTAAATCTGAGCTTAGCATTTTGTAAGCCACATTGTTAGTACACAGAGCTGAAGACAAAGGTGAACCTGACACTGAGGATGCGCTGGTGTGGCGGAAAAAAACGTAGCTGCTCAATACTGATCAGGGATGTACAGTCCTTGTGAAAAATAAGTGCACTTTTAATTGTACTGCACTTGTAGTGTACTTCAAACCTTAAAAGTAGATTTTAAAATATTACTTAAAAGGTTACTTAAGTGTATTTGAAGTTATACCCTAGTAAAAAAAGTAATATATTTAAAATACATTTATTTCATACCAAGTATAGTTCAAATCTGTTAACATATTTACTGACAGATAACTCAAGACTTACTGATATAAAAAAGATTAAACTTTATTTTGGAGCACTACTTTTACACAATACACATTTCTTAATATTAAGCCTTAAACATGTTTTAATGTCACTATTGATGAGGATTGTATGATCTTTGAATAAAATTGGTCTTTAAATGCAAGATATTTAAAGTGTACATGAAGTGTACTTCCAATAGTTCCACTTTAGCACAATCAAATATACTTCCGCATATCTATATTTGAATCTCAGCACTACTTCCGCACAATTAAAGTGCATTTAGTACAAATTTAGTTGCTTCAATTTAGCAGACTTTAAGTATACAAGGTTAGTATACACCAAAAGTACAAATGCAGGGTATTTTTATTAAGCACAAAAAATATGTAAATGTATTTGTAGTATACTTAGCATGAAATAAATGTATTTTTAATACATTTTAGTATATTTGAAGAGTTCAGATACAAAAGCTTCTAAGTTCTGTTTGAAATTTTCTTCTAAAATGTAGAATTTTTATCATGTGTACGTTCAGTAATTTCACTTTAATGGCAATGCATAGGTTCTTTTCTTTGCCATTAAAGTAAAATAACTGAACATAAACATAGGAGCCTGAGACAAATTACAATTTTAGAAGTAAACTTTAGACGCCACTTAAAGAAAAATGAGAAAAAGGAAAGTATTTTCAGAATATGTTTGAAAGTTACGAATGCATTTTTAATTTTAAATATCATGTGCACCAATGAATCACTTAAGGAATTGACTGGGAATGTGCATTAGGAAAGTTAACTGGGTGGATTTTTCATGTTGACTTTAAACTTTCTATTTGAAATGTGAGATCACTGGACACCTTAGCATTTGGCTTCTTGGAAACGCATTCGGTCACTTCAGATTTGTCTCTTTAAACACACCAAATCAAATGCTCTCTCCAGCACTGACATCAGCACACAGCGAGTGATGGAGCGAAGCTTTGATGCTGTGTGTGTGTGTGTGTGTGTGTTTGTTAACATAACACCGCTTCTGTGTGTGTGTGTGTGTGTGTGTTTGAGGTCGGGCAGAGAGCAGGGTAACAGAACACCGCTGCAGACAGCACTTAAACACTCAGTGAGAGACACTCTCTCAGCTCCTGTTTCCAGTCACCTGTGTGGATGTGTGCGCTGAGGAGAGCTCTGCAAGTTACTACAGGACCCCCAACAGTGACAGCACAGGGGCCACACTCATCCCAAGTGAACGAGGAAGAGACAGTGGTTACCTCTCAGTGCTGATTATCTGGAAAAAACATAGAAACTTAGAATTTCTGATCTTAAGTGCTCTATTTTTGTTATGTGCAGAATATAACAAAATTATAACACGTTTACATGGTTACCACGTTCAAAAATATTATGGAAATAATGTACTTTAAAATAATAAACTGACACCTCATTGTTATTTGCAACTAAATAAAATGCTGTTTAAATTCATATTAAAAGCAGTTTCCTCTGTGTCTCTCATTATCACCATATACTGCATATGCTCTTCTGTATCATCCTCGCCACAAGGATGCGCTGTTTTTTTTTTTTCAAATTAAACCTAAATACATGTAGAAACAGCGGATCCTTGTGGCGTGGATGACACAGAAGAGCATACGCAGCATATGGTGATAGGAAGAGACACAGAGGAGACAGTTGACAAAGGAATTATTGAATAAAGTTGTTATTTTTGTTTTCTTCGCTTACAAAATGTGTTCCCGTCACTTCATATAATCCAGATTGCACGTCTGATGGCAGATGAAGTATTCTGATGACCACTTTCATACCTTTTCTGGACCTTGACACTATTATTTACTTGGCAGTCTATGGGACAGTCACAAGCCTCCCGGTTTTCATCCAAAATATCTTAAAATGTGTTCAGTATACAAACAAAGTTTTTATGAGTTTGGAACGACATGGGGGTAAGTGATTAATGACAAAATTTTCATTTTGGGGTGGAGTATCCCTTCAAGTAAATCTTTACATGTCATTTAATAATTACTTGTATTGTCTTTGAAATCTACTGCTGAATATACTGACAATCATTTATTGTAAAATACAATGTACTTTTATGTAATTTCTAAAGAAACTTGAATATAATTACACATTTACAATAATTAAGTTGCAATTTAGTCAATTTAAAATATATTTACTTTAAATGTAATATCAAATATAACGCTACAGTTAAAATTATAATAAATTACTTTACATGTATTAGTATGCTGAACACATCAAAATAATTTAACGTACAACAAAAGACTATTTGAAACACTAATTTAAAACTTAAAACTTTAAACGTCAACGTACAAACTGTGAATTCAACATTATCGAAAAGTGCTTTTTTTAAATAAACTATTTAAGTACACTTAACTTGCGTTTTATTTCAGTAATATCTGTAAGAACAGATCTAAAAAGTACTTTCAGGATTTAAAGTATATTGCAAATGTGCATTCAATACAATTAAGCACTCATATTTAAAAAATAAAATAAGCAGAATTGTGTCAGAATGAAATGGAAGTGCATGATTCTGTACATGATGACAGAATTATTATCATAATTGTTATCACTTTTTCTTAAATGTGCGTAGCTGCACCTTCCACTGAATCATTTTTCATTGTTATTTTGCTATGTAGCAGTAAAAAATGGTCTGAAAGTTTTTGCATCAGGACATGGAGTACAGCTGCCAGAGTGTGTAACATGTTTGGCTGGATAACATAAACACAGGTGGAGAGCTAGGCAGCATGCACATGCATGTACACACACACACCTCTGAATGGTCAATGGTTACGTGTCAGTCCTCTGTGACAAGAACATTCCAGAAAAATATCGGCCTCTCTCAGTGTTTTTGTCTCCATGTCTCACACTTTCTTTCCCTCTCCTGTGTCAGTGTGTGTGTGTGTGTGTGTGTGTGTGTGTGTGTGTGTGTGTGTGTGTGTGTGTGTGTGGGAAGCGGTGAGATACGGGGAAAAGCCTAGCTGTCCATCATACAGTGCTTCTGTCACACTCTGTTTCAAATACACAGAGACAGGCTCTGTCAGACCTCAGCCTCTCATCATACTGTTCATTCCAGCTGCATATCTCTGATACTCCTGCATGCTGATATCACTAGGTATTAAATAAACTTCTTACAGGGTTGTTTTCTGTTCAATTGGCATTGCTTTTTTTTAAGAAGTAATCCATAAAGTCTGACTGGAATGATTGCTATTTTAAATTTTCTTGGCTTGAACTTTCCTGATAAACTGGCAGATGTCTTGTTTCATGTGCTGTTTTGTGTAATATAAATCACACAGTAAAAGCTTTGCAGTGCCTAGTACTTTGCACCATCTGCTGCTGTACATTATGCATATTGTTGGCATGTTTTGTTAAGTTTTTTTTAGTACTTTATGTCCTGCAGATTAATTTTTTATTAAAACTAACAGATTTCAACTTTTTTTTTTCTTTTTGTTATATGAGTACCACATTAAAATTGTATTGGAAATATTTTATCATGCCTTCATCTTTTATGTACAATTAAATCATTTTATTTATTTTTTAAATCAAATAAAAAAATCAATTAAATATAAATGTCTGTCTCATATTTAGACCAAAATTTCTACCATAGCAAGTAATTTAAGCTCTAATAAGGTTACAATTAGATATTTTTTTTTTAGTGGACAAATTAAATAAACTAGTTTATATTCTAAAAGTTAACATAAAGGGTAAAAAGTGCAGTATATTTAAAGTAAAATAAAATAAAATAAAACAATAAAATAACTCACTCTCCTAAGTCACATTATTCACACTATACTTTAGAAAACAGTTTTTCTTGTAAGGGTTTTAAATAAATGGTTTTACAAGACTATTAGTACAAAGACATATTTTCGTGCAGCTATACAAATGCAGAGCTATTCAAATCATATTGAAAGACGGGTCAAATGCCACTATCATCTTGTGTGGCACCTTTCTTTTTGTCTTTCTGTTTTTGTACAACCTTCTATCCCTTGACCGTGTTTCAATATACAAATGCAGCTAGCCTTTGGAAGCAGGGCAGAAATGAGGTCTGGGGTGAGGGGCATCATTACAAGGGGTTGGTTTATCTCCATCTTAACCGAGCAGAACGAGGTATGCTTTCCCAATCTGACCCACGCTGAGCCAAAGAATTCACTCTGAATGGGCAACAGGGAAACAGCATGTCGTTTTGTACAATAGCACAGTTAGAAACAATTAGTTCCCCAGGCGGAGGTTTGATTTAGGTGGTTAATTGTGGGTGGGAGGTGGAGGCTCAGTGAGAGGTGGGCCGAGAGGCCCAGGCACGGGCGAGAGCTAAGCGATGGAGTCAGGGCTTCACAATGGCTGCCTTTCTTTCACATTCAGGTGCGACAAAGCAGGTATGCTAAAAGACTTAATCCCACATTCAGACCCCTGACAGGACAAGAGAGGCCTTTCACACAGGAAGGTGGTGCGTTTGTGTTTCAGGTATGTCCTCTCCTCCCATTTTCGCTCTGCACCTAAACTCCCATCTCACAAGACACAAAAACAATTTGCAAAAGCATTTGCATTTCCTCAAGGAAACAGCAGTGGTTACAAGGCAGCAATATAATGTTGTGAAGGCTTTGCTTCTGTGTATCGTGAGTTGTTGTTGTCTCAAAACTCGCACGTGTCTTGTTTTATGTCAGTCTATACAGGAATAAACACATAGGCCCATCCCATATACCAACCTCAGTGCTCCTACACTTTAGATGAAGCATTGGGTAAAAGTCAGCACCAGTGCGGCCCATTGTATCTTGCTCGTGGCACCCATCTGAAGCATCAAATGACAAATGAGACAACCAACACTAACTAAAGGTTTTTTATTGGCATCGATGGTTCTATAAAGAACCTTTAACAGTGGAACATTTCCATTGCACAAAAGGTTCTTTATAGCGCAAAAAAGTGAAAAATGGTTCTTTTAATGTAAAAATCCTCTTTTCACTCTTAAAATGAACACTGTAAATTATTTCCAGGAGTTCACACGTTGTAACTGTAACATTTCACAGTAAATTACATTATTATCACTTCAAGGTTTTAACTGTGATATTTCACAATATAATTCCGTATTCAGAACTTTATTGTAAAAAAATAATGCAGGCAGGGAGTTACAGGAAAAAAAATAGTGTAAATTCTGTCTTCTGCATGAGTTCTCTTATCTCCTCTGTTGTTAGCCTACCCGATCTCATGAAGGTGTGTATCAATACCACAATACCACTGTTTCTATTTGGCGTGCTATTTATATGCAGAAATTGACTTTGGCGTACATATGATATGCAATTGTTAGGATTAGGGGTGTAGGGTAGGTGCTGAGTTGCCCATTCAGTGTGAGGGGGCACCTGCCCCCTCAGATTTCTGAGCCAAGTAGATTTTTAAATGCAGCTTCTAAAAGAAAAAAAAAAATAGAGATTTTGTTCAATTATGCAGTTTTATTTTGGCAGTGATTGTTAGTTCCTAGCATGCTTTTCATATGGCTGGATATGGAGAGTAAATAGATATTGAAATTAAGTGCTATTTCATGTGTTTTTGAGTGAAGGAAAACATCTGTTAATGTTTAAAGTTCAGTTAGAAAGAGTTTCTGTTATGTTGATGTTTCTATTGTTACTATTGTGCAGAAGATGGTTAGGTTGTGGATAACTGTGTACTAACACTAAGCCATGATGCTTTGTTCAGTGAGCAGTAGCTTTGTGCAGTAACCTTTTTTCCTTCTTGACCTGTCTAGCTGCATGTATGTAGTTTTTTAATTGTATGAGATAACTCAAAGCCAAATACAAATAGGCCTTACTCAAAATCACAGAAAACCACATTTCATGAGCACAAACAAGTACATTTAATAATATTAATTTCATTGTGTCATAGATTGCATAATTTGGGAGATTTTACATTATTTATTTAGGTACATTCCATTAAAGAAATCAAGCCTTAAAAACTACTCAAAAATATTACATGTAATATTCTTACCATCATTTTTGAAGTAGATAGCATATATATATATATATATATATATATATATATATATATATATTTTATTTTTTTTTTTTTTTTAAATGCCCGGAGTGTTTTACATGGAACTACCACTTGAATCCTTCTTCTTGTTTACTTGTTCCTATCATGTTTATTCAATGTGTTACATGCCTTTTCTTTGTAATTATTTGATGGGAAACCTGAGTTGGCTCTTTCATATTTGGTCTTATCATACTTTTTGAATGCTGGTTACATACCCAGTCATACAAAGCTAAACACAGAAAGATGTGAGTCTGTGTTGCACAGAACCTTATAACTTTCCCTTTAGCAGTAAATTCTCTCTCTCTCTCTCTCTCTCTCTCTCTCTCTCTCTCTCTCTCTCTCTCTCTCTCCTTACACTGAAATATCACCTGCTCTTTGCTCCTTTAATCACTTGACTTTGCATTCCTTCATGCAATTTAGGAAAGCCTTTCGTGTACAGAAGCAAAGAATTTCCAAAACAAAAAAGTGAAGCAATCCATGCAAGCCACAACTGACATCAGGTCCTCAGCAGAATCATCTCTTCTTTGTTCAGAATTGGCCAAATTCAGAATTTAAAGATGATTGGTGTACTTTCTGCCCTACTAGTGGCACCAAATGGAATTGCAAACACAATGACTGTTTTTAAACAAGTTTTCAAACACAATTCCAAAATATACTAAACAGGCAAAAAAATCACAAAAACGCAAATTGAAATTAGTGCAGATGAGCGTGAAAATTTCTGTGGGTGATTTACTGACAATGCGCAAATTAAAGAACACAGATGCAACATCTCATTTACATATTGACCAATGCAATATACCAATCGCAGTGTAAATTTAGCACAAATAAGCAGAGCCAATGCTCATTAGGTGCGAGTGATCTACTTATGACACAGACACAAAATAGTTGATATAGTTTAGGTGTTAAATAATGGCGCAAATACCAGTAATTTGACAAATGCAAATGTTAGTAAATCGCATTGTGTGATTCATTTTAATACTCTCCTCCCATAAATTTTGCATCTGAAAGGGAAATTCCTACAAATGCATATTCAATAAGGTCAGGCGCAAAAATAATTATTCACTGTGGGTCTTTAGTAAATCCTGACAGTACTATTTTAACAGCAAAAGATGGTTTGCGCTGGCACAAGGTGTTAGTAAATCTGGCCCTATGTCTCCCATTGTTCATAAAGACAGACAACACTGCTTCCAAAATTGAATACTTCCCTATATAGTATGCAAAAAAAGAAGAATAGTATGTCTGAATTCATAGTATTCATAAAACAGGAGGTAAAGGTACTCGGATAACCTACTACTTCCGCCGTGATTATGAAGTGTGCAATCAGACACGATCCTCCCTATATGCAAAATATGCAAGCTACGTAGGGCCCCCGAAACACCAGGGGGCCCACTTGCTCTCAAAGATGATTGAGTGTTAGTTTTGTTTTTTAATATGGCCAGCGGTTATGAAAACATGAATGATCATTTCTTTTAATGTTGTGCGCTGTTGCCCTTTCTACGTAAAAATCAGTCAAATTATGTAATGTGAATGTAATCCTTTACCAAAAAGTAGTATACTTCAAGTTTATTTTATTAAGTATACATAAGTAAAGTTCAAGTATATTTTTAAGTATACTTTATCTAGCAAGTATACAAATATCAGTGTTCTAGTATAGCTCAAATATATTTAGACTTTTTGTAAGTATAAGTCAAGTATACTTAGATGTCATTTTAAGTATATTTCTGAAGAGTACATAAAGCCCATTTCTGAGAAGTACATAAAAAGTAAACTAAAAGCATACTTTCCTATTTTTAGTGAACTAATAGCACACTTGAATAAACTTCTTTTTCGTAAGGGATACAGTCTTGCTCGAGACTAAAAAAACGAGTATAAGTCAAGGTTTGTGAGCGCGATTTGAGATGGAGTGAACATGGACAAACACCAATAATCAAACCATTTCCGCGAGCGTGATTCGAGGCGGAGTGAAACAAGGACAAATGCGTTTCATTCATTCGTTCATAACCACTCATACACCCAACATTAAAAAAGTGCTGTCAGGTTTTACTAAAGACGTGCAGTGATGAATTAGCGCTAAAAAGGCGTGGACACAGTTATTTTTGGGCCTGACCTTACTGAATATGCATTTCTGGGAGTTTCCCTCTCAGACGCAAAATTTACAGGAGGAGAGTATTTGAATGAATAATGCAACGTGTTTTACCAACGTTTGCACTCGTCAAATTACTGGCATTTGCGCCATTATTTAACGCCCAAAAAGGAGGCTAGGAGGAGACACAGGGAACAGAGAGGGAGTGGTAGAAGGGAGTGGGTTTTTCCACATGTATTAATTTATTTTGAATGCCAGAAGAACATATTATCCGAACATATTGTTTGCCAAGCCATATTATTTTTAATTTGCTTCAGAAAATAAAAGACGACTTGGAATACCAGGTCTATCAAAACTTCTAGCAAACTTTCATTTTTGGCCTCCGGTTCTTTTTTTACGTACTGTGATTCTTTATTTCTTTATTCTTTATTTACAACTACGCTAATTTGTGTTGCGCTTGGTATATTGTGTCGGTCGATGTGTAAATAAGATGTTACGTCTGTGTTCTTTAATTTGCATGCTGTTAGTAAATCACCAGCAGAAATTTCCACACCCATCTGCGCTTTTTTGGTATTGTGCTCTCGTGCTAATTTGCCCTGATCAGTAAAACTGGCCCAAGTTTGGCTACATTTTTGATTTATTCCACATTTTGCCAAGACATTGGCATGCATTTTAAAACAGTTCCTCTATATTACATTTTCAGTGCCTTGTGTTCAGGTTTCAGGGCACTCTCAGGCCTTCTCAGCTTGGGACCCCTGGTAGGCAGTGGCCCCAGGACACCGGCCCCATCCTTGGTGCTTGCCTCAGCCAACTGATACTTCAGTAGGTCCAAACATCAAATGTCCTGTGACATTAATGAAGTATTTCTCCTGTGATAAGTGATGGCGTCATCAGTCATGAAAAGTTCTTAAAATGCTCATTGATCAGCATAATGGCGTAATAACCCCATTAACATTTCTCACTGTTGATTCATGCTTTCACGGCTTATCCATCTCTCCACATCAAGCTGTGCAGCTGACCAGCTCCTATTGTGTACACAGTCTCACGTCTGTGTTGTGGCTTCCAGTTACAAAGTGTATGTTGGGGATAGGAGAGAGGTGTTTTCTCTGTCCTGGAATGCACCATTCGGCAGAGCCGCCCCCCACGCCCCAGTCCACGTCAGGTCGCCGGCTGGCAGTCCGTCCACGGACGCTGAACTGTGGGTGACACCGGAGCAAGAGAAACTCTCTGGAGGTGGGCAGGGGGGGTGCAGATACACGCTTGTTTTATTGCCTGAAAAGAGCGGGGGGAAGAACACAAATGGCACTGAGGTGAAGAGGTCGGGAACATAATTCTGAAATGCACAGATAAATCAGCGTGTGCAAGCACAGACAGAGCTGCTTCAAACACCTGATGTTTCTTTTACAAACACATCAGCCTGCTGCCCCCCGCCAGAGCTGGCACATACCTCCAGCTTTCTCCATTTAACGCACGCAAACTCGCCTCACGTAACCCCAAAACACAGAGTCCGTCAGAAAATGCACACATTCCAAAAACAGCAAACAGGCCAGTGTTACGCATCAGTGGAGTCAGGGCAACATGGGGACATTCACACCTTGTTAAGTTTTACTACTCGTGCATTTGTTTGGCCCAGTCCTCTATTGCCCCCTTTGATGTAAACTGCTATAGCCACAGGGAAATGAACAGAAGATCAGTCGTGCCGACTGCACTGAGACAAGACAAACAGAAATGTACTGCAAAAGACTCCATTTGAACTGTAATATACTGTCCGGGGTAGACAAGGCTGTGAGCCAATTACAATTCTAGTTCCTGGATTTGAATTGAGGTTGCAACAGGCTACAGGATTTGAATTTAAATTTATAAAGAAAAATAATTAAAATGATATTAAATTCCAAGAAATTTATATAACTGTTTTAACTAGTTTTTACATCAATTAACTGTATTGTTATAACTGTACACTTTTATTCAGTAGGGACACGTTAAACTAATCAAACGTGACAGTAAAGACTTCTATTTTTCAAGTTCTACTTCTTTTTATTTCTTTCTAATACTATTTCTAATAAATGGGGTTTATTAGAACTTTTTATTTAACAAAGAATAAATAGAAAAATGTATCACCATTTCTACAAAAATGTGAAACAGCACAACAATATGTTTTCAATATTGATAACAATAATAAATCTTTCTTAAAAAGGCAAATCAGCATATTAGAATGATTTCTGAAGGATCATGACACTGAAGACTGTAATAATATTTCACAGTATTACTGCTTTACTGTATTTTTGATCAAATAAATGTATTAAAAATATTGAAAATATTGAAAATAAGATTAATTATGTAGTGTAACCAGACCAGTAGTATAAATTTATTACAATAAAAAAGTTGTAGTAGTGACTTGTTTTTTTTTATATTTGCAATCCACTTTCTTGTTGTTTCTTGTTATTTGGACAGTATGGATATGGGAATATGCATAATGAAAATATGGGTTAAAGGGTTTGTTCACCCCCAAAACCCAAAATTCTGTCAACATTTATTAACCCCCTGACTTTCTTTATTATGGAACACAAAAGAAGATTTTTATTTTTTTATTTTTTTTATTTTTGTCCATACACAATGGAAGTTGTTGGAGTACAACATTGTTTCGTTCTTCAAAATATCATGTCCCAAAGAAAAAAAAAAGGTAAGTAAATTATCAAGAATTTCATTTTTAGATAACAAACTGTAGACCCTGATTAGATATGTTTCAACACTTGACATTTGCAATTTTGAGATACATTCTCAAAGATTTTAAGTTGAATTGTTACTAGATACATCAGAAATAGGGGGGCCTCCAAAGAAGCTGTTGCCTAGAGGACTTTTAAGGCCATAATTCATCTTTGGCAGGCACGTTTTCAATTTAGAACTATTTAAAGCACGTAACTAATCAAAATGTTATCTATATGGAAGCAGCAGAGTTAAAATTTTCTGTCCTTTAAGTGACACTCAGGTCCATGTGGTGGTCTAGAGCCATCCTTTCCAAGGGTCTGTGAGGTTTCATGACTGAGCTTCCCAAAGACTTGTCCTACTGAGCCCCAAATTACCTCAGAGTGACAGCACACCCCATGCGCACACGCTGACCCCTGCAGAGAGTGTAAACACGCTCACCTGGATCACACTCAGCCCACATCAAAAGAGACGTCTGTCTCAATACGTGAAAACAAAATGAGTAAAACAACTGTGAGGCTGATGATACACTTATCAACGTTGATACACTGGGCAACGTTTTGAGCAATTTTGCCGGGCAACATTTTTTGATTAATGTTTCCCATTGAGAATGGGAAATAAATTTCTATCTGGATACTTAGCTCAGTCATGGGCCTTGTGTCTCACTTGGTTGCCCAAAGTTACCCAGCAACATTGCTCAGAAACTTGCCCCGTGAATCATCAACCTAAAACTCTGTAGCCATCAGCCATTTCTGCAGTGACATTCAGCCTTGTAATATTATTTATTTTTACAGATTTGAGAAATGTCATGTTAGAAATATAAAAATATTTTTTCATCTATAATATGTGATTTATTAAATGGCACAGCACAACTAATAATAGTAATAGCTAGGCTACTATCAGAATTTACTCATGTCTTTGATAATGCAGCGCTTTAGATCACTGGCAGAGAGTAATTACAATGACATTAATATAACACTCTGTTATAGAGCTCAGGCTAATTGTATTAATCTATGGCTGTAAATAAAACAAAGGCCATAATGAGGCTTCGTTTCTGTCTCGTGTCAACCAAGTGACAAGCAGCATGTAAGATGGTAAAGAGAGCAGCTTTTCAGCAATGGCCTCTTGTGGACAGATCATGCATGTCAACCTAAAAGATTATCAAAACTGCTCCAGGTGTACCGTAGTAACAGAATTTTACAACAAAATCAAGTGCAATGCGTTTCTACATTCTTCAGGCTCGTGGTGTAGGCTATTATATTATATTATATTATATTATATTATATTATATTATATTATATTATATTATATTATATTATATTATATTATATTATATTATATTAATTTATATTATATAGACCTTTATTTATTATAGGCTTACACTCTGTTCAACCATGGCTTAATAGCCAATTTGCACTGGCTACTTCCTGTGAGTGTGTGAGACTTCCGGTTCAGTAGTCGGTAAAACTATATGCATTACACTTTTGCTTTTTGTTTGATGATTTATTCATTCATATATTTTAAATAAATAATATTATAAGTCACTATATGAAGGCAAGATATGTACGTAGTGTTGCACTGCACTGAGTGACCACACGGTGTCAGTGTGTGTCAGAAGGGTGCTGTGGACTAGCTTCCAAATGAAAATGCAAGGAATTCTTTACACATTTCTTAAAAAAAAAAAAAATGATATATATATATATAGATATATATATATATATATATATATATATATATATATATATATATATATATATATATATATATATATATAAATTAAAACCTGTGACAATTTTGGGAAATTTTATTTTTAAAATAGATTAATTAAATTTAAGAGAACATATTCTGATTATTCCTTTTACATTATAATACAGGAGATGCACACTGAAGCCATTCCAGCTCATCCCATCAAACATCCTCCCACTGGTTTATTATGATGGTCTAAAATCTGGGGTCAGTTAGGACAAATTGGTCATGTGACCTTCCAAACCCTGCACACCTAACACCGTTCAGCATTTTCTGATTGGTCAAGTTTTTTTTTTTTTTTCTTGTCTCTCACACCTCTTTGTTGTGCCGCTGACACCCTCAGCATTTATGGCAGACCTTCTGAAAGAGCGTCTCTATGGTGATTTGTTGGCCGACAGAGGGTCGAGAGTGAGGACGGTCATAAAGCGTGTCTGCTGTGGTCAGATAGGCTTTGACAAACATGCTACACACAAAGTGTCTGATAGGAATGTTTGCACACGAGAGAACATTCCATTATTTTATATTCAAAAAATGTACACATATCAGTCTTATCAAATAATACAGTGCTGTTTTTGGTTTTGAGTTTTTGAGTGAGGATAGTTTGTGTTCCTGAGGAGTTTTATGGCACCAGAGGTTCTTTGCAGTGAATGAAGGTTTTAATTGCTTCTCCACTGTAAAATTACACTCCTAGTAGTTGTTTCACCATGTACACACAGTGCTAGGACTTTTAGTAAAGCTACAGC